>NW_027093966.1:1357500-1842542 GCF_022343315.1 Plenodomus lingam | reverse complement strand
AGGCTAATATAATAGGTCTATAGATTAATAGAATAATAGGCTTAAGACTCTGCTATAATAGCTATACTACGTTAATAGAATAAGGAAATACGCAATTAGATTCTATCCTAACCCTCCTCTAAGCCTACTAGGTTTAATAACATGCTACCTCTACCCTCTCCTGCCTTATATTACAAACCTTTCCTAGTTAGCTTGCTATATAATAGCACTAAGGTAAACTTCTCCTCCTAGTAAATAACTATAGAGTTTAAACTACGTGCAGACAAGGTCTTTATTAGGGATAAGGAGGCAAGGTTTATATATATTTAGTCCTAGTTATTACCTATAGTCTAGCGCGCTATAGCACTATACTTTAAGGATAGTACACGTAAGCGTTAGGATATAAGCAGGTTTCTTAACTACCTAGCGTTCTATTATAGTAACTATTATAGGTAGGAGCGCGCCTAAGTCGTGTTAGAACACTTATATTAGGGCTAAAATTAGCCTTTTATAGAGTTCTTTATAAATTTTATACAGCTCCTTATATAGTTAGGAGGTTTATACTAGGATAATAAATAGAAGCTTTTATAACTTTAGCAATCTCTTAATAGTTATATGCGCTTAGTTTCCCTTAATAGGGGAGTCTCTAGGATAAACTATAATATAGCTATAGAGGAATACAAGATAATTATAGTAGATATTAAAATAGCCTCTCTAGAACTAGGCTTTCTTTAGGCTAGTAAGTCTAAGGAACCCTAGTAGAAGTCTAACTTAGATTAGGACAGCAACACAAATATAGTAGAAGTAGTAGCCTTATTAAGTATACCTACTAAACTACTAATATTACGCCCTAACTAGATCCTATAGGACCTATTTAATATATAGAAACTAGCAAGGGTCTACACCTAGTGTAGATAGGGTAGTTATTTTATGCGTGCATGCCCTAATACCCTATTACTATAACTAGTAGGTGTTAAGATAGTTATAGTATTAGTAAGCGGCACTAATTTAGGAAACTAGCCGCCCCTAAGCTTAGGCTAAGTTAGGGGTATAAGGAGGATACTGTAATAGAGGAATTATTAATAGTAGAGGCTATTAAGTGTCCCCTAGATATTAAGGCTAGGTTAAATAATCCTCCTTTCTTTATTCCCCTCCTCCTAGGTAGAGTAGAGAACGTGTAAGTAATAGTTAATTTAGGGTGCTAGTGTTTTAGTGTAGTTAAGGAAAAGTTAGTAAGATAGATTAGTAGGAACTTTATTAATAGTCCCCCGCGACCCTTATAACATACCTAGGGAATTGCTAAGGGTATAAGAATTTTATAGTTAGTAGTATTAGACTATAATTTAGATAGTTAGTAGTCTTAGCTTTTAGCTTATATAGTACCTAGTCTCTCCTATTAACTAATACTAGGTAGACTATAGCTATATAGAGAGGGCGTTATTATAGATATTCTATAAGGCAAATTAATAATTAGGAAGGTAGGAAATATAGTAGTATAAGAGAGTAGGAGATACCTATATCCTACCTATATCTCTACTATCTTAGGTTTAGTTATAGTAGGGTTACTAAACTAAGGATCCTAATAGGAAGATATATAGGTATAAATTTTTATAATAAATATACTAGATATTTTATAGGTAATATATAACTTACACCTAACAAAATATCTAGGAAGTGTTAATAAGGGAGGTCCTAATAATATACACACTATCTACATTACTAGTAATATAGTTCCCTATAAACCTAAGTATAAAACTAGAAAAATAAAGTTACTACTAGAACTATAAGAGTTTAAGGACCTATTTAATAAAAAGTTAGTAAGTAGTTTGCTACCTTATTAAGGTAGTATAGATTACTATATTTAGTTAATAACTCTCCTAGATAGAACCTAGCCTAACCCCCTATAGGGTCCCTTATACCCTATATTACGTAACTAATTACTAGAACTAAGAATATAACTTACTAGATTAATAGATAAGGGCTAGATCTAAGCAAGCTCTTCTATAGCTAGAGCTCTAGTATTACTAGTAAAGAAGCTATTAGGTAGTTAGCGCCTTTATATAGATTACTAGATACTTAATAGCATAATAATATTAGACTAATACCTACTACTACTTATTAAGGAAACTTTACGCACACTATCTAGTATAAGTTAGTTTATAAAAGTAGATATTTACGCTACCTTTTATAAAGTTAGAATAGTAAAAGGTTATAAGTCCTTAATAGCTTTCTGCACCTAGTTTAGGTTATATAAATAGTTAGTATATCTATTTAGTCTTAGTAGTTTACTATCTACTTTCTAATAATATATTAATACTATACTTATAGAGTTACTTAGATTATATATAATAGCCTACCTTAATAATATCCTAATTTATTTAGGAGGAGACTAGTTTAACTATATAAAAAAAGTAAAGTATATACTTACACTATTAAAAGAAGCAGGACTACACCTAGACTTAGAGAAATATACTTTTAGTGTTAAGGAGGTACGCTACCTAGGCTATATTATTAAGGTAGGTAAATTACTTAGACCTAACCCAAAAAAGCTTAGGGTAGTATAGGAATAGGAATCCCCTAGGAATATAAGAGAGGTAAGGAGTTTTCTAGGTTTTACTAACTTCTACTATAATTTTATTATAAAGTTTTCTAAAGTAGTAGCACCTTTAAACTAACTAACTAGGAGGAATACCCTATTCTAATAGGGAGAGGAAGAATAAAGTGCATTTAATGCGCTAAAAAAGGCGTTTATATTAGGACTAGTATTAATATAATAGGACCTAGCTAAAGAAATATTATTAGAAGTAGACTATTTAGGATATACTCTTAGGGGTTGCTTATTATAAAAAGTTAGGGGCGTCTAGCGCCTAGTTACTTACTACTCTATAGTACTAATACTAGAGAGACAAAACTACACTATATATAATAAGGAATTGCTTACTATTATTAAGTATCTTAAAAGTTAGTTAGTAGAGTTATAGAGCGTTTATAAGCTATTTATAATATTTATAGACTATAAAAACTTAGAGTACTTTACTAGCCTTTAAAGCTTAAGCAAGTAATAGTACTACTAGGCAGAGGAACTTTTAAAATATTAGTATATCCTATAGTATAGGCCTAGCTATCTTATAGGACAACCTAATACCTTAAGTAGATAACTATAAGATTTAAACTCCTCTAAAGCAACACTATAGTTAGTAATACGCCCTAAATTAATTTAGGTTATAGTGTTAGAAGTAGAGGAGGCGTCTAAGTTACTAAAGGGTGCTAGCCTCTTTGCTAACCTATATATATAGACACTATAGGATAAAGCAGTACTAGAAGATAAGATATACTAAGTACGTCTTAATGCGGTTTAGAAAGGCGCTAGGTCTTTCCTAGTTTTAGCTAATATAAAGTAATAGATTAGGGACTATATAATTAGCGCACACAGCACTTTGCTCTAGAGGGGTATTATTTAGTTACTAATATAGGAACCCCTTATAACTACTATTATATAGTAAGCATATAAATTAGGTTTAGTAGGATATCTAGGAAAGAATATAATATTTTAAATACTACGCTGTAACTATTATTAGGATAGAATATTAGGAGATATTGCATAGTATATTTAAAACTACTATTATTATAGTGCTTATATCTCCTAAAAGCGCTAATAGGGTCTATTGCAACCTATACTAGTCGCGTTATAATACTAGTCTTAAATATCTATAGATTTTATAGTTAACCTACTTATAAAAGATAATAGTAAACCCTAGTCCCTATTAGTTATTACTAATAGATTATCTAAATATATTTAGCTTAAAGTAATAGTCTCTATAGTAGCTAATTATTATATAAGGATCTTCTAGGATAACTAGTAGTAGTTCTAGGGCTTCCTATCCTCTATTATTACTAACTAAGGTTTAGACTAGTTAGGATCCTTCTAGATAATATTATACTAGATAATAAAGATAAACTAGTTACTATCTACTATATACCACCCCTAGATAGATAGTAGGATAGAGTAGGCAAACTAAGAAGTGTAGGCAGTGCTGCGTATAATAGTATGCTTTAAGTAGACTAACTAGCCTAATTACCTACTAGCCTGCTAACTTGCACTTAATAATAGGGACTCTAGTATAACTAGTATTAGCCTAAATCTACTTTTAAATAGGTATACTATAGACACGCTATAAAAGATAATATTACTACTAGTAAAGCCTAAGAATCCTTATAGAGAGGCTATAAAGTTCTTATTATACCTATAGAGGGGTGTAAAGCTAGCGTAAGCTACTATTATATTCTAATAGTAATAATAATAGGAAGTAATAAACTAGTCTTAACGCCTAGCTAAAAAGTTCCTAAAAGGTAATATAGTTTAGTTTATAATATATAATATAAAGATAAACTAACTAAGTAAAAAGTTTAACTAGCTATAGGTTAAGTATAAAGTAATAGAAGTCTCTACTTTACTTATAGTAGTGTTAGACTTATTAGGGAACTTATATAAGACTATATATATAGATCTGCTAGAGAGAGCTACTAATAACCTACTACTAAGCTAGAGGCTTTAGGACTTATAACTAGGTCTAATAGTTACTCTAGAAAATAAAGATATAACGCTAGATAAATAGGAAGTAGAAGAGATCCTTTATATAAAGAATATAAGAGGAAAAGGAAAGTATTAAGTCCTAGTAAAATAGAAGGGGTATATTAATCTAATATAGCACCTGCTAGAGGTAGTGTAGGATACTAAGGCTCTAGATAGGTTTAAGGAATAGTATAGGGATACTGCGTATAATAATAGCCTAATATATATAAAAACTAGGAAGTAAGGGTAAAAGGAAACTAGAATAATAACTTAGACCTTTATTATAATTAAGAAATAGAAAGGTATTAGAGAAATCTTTTAATTATCCTTATAACACTCTAAGTAAGTGCTCTACTACTAAAGTTTTATAATATAGCTAATAATTAGGTAGTAGTATCTATACTATTACTATTTATAACTAACCCCCCTTTAGCCCCCCCTAAACTATTATTTATATTATTCTAACGCCTCTATATCTCTTAGTAATAGTAGTAACGCTTACGTATAGCGTAGGTAGGGGATAACTTAGTTAATAAGTATAAGCAGTAGTAGTAGCAGCGTTAGGAGGAGGGTAGTGCTTTAATAGCTTACTAATATATAGTACCCTAGGCCTAAAGAAAATAAATATTAGAATAGATATAAAGGGAATAAGGGAAAACTAATACTAATAATAAGAGTCTTAATACCTTAGGTAGTGCGCTTAGTAGCGCTCTTAAGCCTATTAATATAAAGGTTAGTTTAGGCCTAGGTCTTATTTATATACTAGTTAATATACTAGAAGGTAATACTAGTAGTAGTAGCAAGCTATATAATATTATTATTACTATAACTACTATATAAAGGCGTAATAGTAGACTAAAGAGAAAATACTAGAGCACTAGTAGTAGATAGAATAATAGCGCTAAGCTAATACTAATTATAGGCGTATAAGTAAGTAGTAGGGGTAAGTAGAGTAATAGTATTATTAGTTTAAGCCCTTAATATAAGATCCTTAAAATAATAGTAGAGCTAGTAGAACTATAGTATAAACTAGTAATAGGTGCCTTTAGTAGGTTTCCTTATAAAGGTGCTAAGGGTCCCCTTCTTTATAATATAGAGGCGATCCTCCTAGTAACTATAATAAAACTAAAGCTAGTTACAAAGGGCTTAGTGAATATTAGGATTATTAGTAAGGATAGCTTTTAATTAAGTATAGGTCTTATAGCTATAATAGTAGGACTTGTATAAGCGCCCTAGATATAGTTAGAACTTGCTATAAAGAAAATAAAAAATTAAGGGGAACTTACTACTACCTTCCTAATAGTTACACTTACTAAAGAGATAAAGCTAGTTAATATACTAATTATAGGGAAGTGGCTTTATAAAGCTACTATTATATTCCTTATTATCTAAGTTACTAGAAATAATAAAGCTACTAAGTAACTGTGTTTAGGGAGGTGTGTGCTAAGTAAAAAGTTAGTATAGGAAATATAGGGAGAATATTAAAAGTACGCACCTTATCTTAGTAGGCCTAGCGTAGGGTCTAACTGCCTTATAGTAGATCCCTACTACTAGCACTAGTAGTGGCAGATAGGGATATAATAAGGGCTAGATAGGCGGGATTTAATAGAGAAAGAGTAGAAAGAAGGGCTAATTAGTAGGGAAAATCTGTTATATAACAAAGTAAGTTTAGGAAATTTATAGTAGGGTAGGATAGCTATATTAGAACTTTTATAGTAGGGTGCTAAAATAAGTGTATAGACACTACGCGCGCGTACTACTTAATATATAGGCCTATTATAAATTAGAAAGGAATATAAAGATATAATAATAAAACTAAAAAATATAGTAATAAAGCCTAATATAGATTATAGAGGACAAAGATATAACCCTAGACCCCTAGAAAGACAATTTCACGATAGTTTATAGGGAAGGTTAGGGGTATGTAAAGGGCTTAGGCTTATGCCTAAGCCTAGGTCTAACACAAGATAGACCAAGTCTAATACTACTACTAAGTGAACACACTAGACACCTATAAAAAGGCGTGGAAGGCTTACCTCTCCTTTAAGAACATTCTCCCTTAAGGCTAGTCTATAATATATAGTATTAATATATTATTAGAAAGTAGATAGTATACTACTAAGACTAAATAGATATACTAACTATTTATATAGCCTAAACTAGGTGCAAAAAGCTATTAAGGACTTATAACCTTCTATAGAAATCTAGATTACTAAGGTTAGGAATAATTTAGGAGATAGATTATTAGATTATATCTACTACTATTAGACTTATATATATAGAGCTTTAGCTACCCTTACTAGAAGGTAAATAATTAGTAAACCTTCCTTACTAGAGCTCCTGCTTTTTATTAGGCACTTAGTAGTAAGCTAGCAGTTAATTAGATAGTAGGTTATATAGGGGTATTAATTAGGATTAATTAGATTAAGATACTCTATAATCTAGTTAATATCCCTCCTATAATATACCCCCTAGGTATAGGTAGATCTTTTATTATTATAGTTACGCTTATAATTAGTAGGTAGTGTAGCTAATTAGAGTGTTATAAATCTAAAGGGTTAAATTAGCTTACCCTTTAGATACTAACTAGCGCGCGTTCCTTATTTAGCCTGCGCTTACGCGCTTAGATATTATCTAGACTAAGCTCTATAACTCTATCTACCTAAATAAAATCTTTACTATAGCTTAAATTATAAGATTATATAACCCTAAAGATCTAAACTATACTTATATCCCTACTAACCTATATCTTAGTTAAAGTTAAAATCTACTACTTATACTTACTCTACCTATACTACCTTTATTACCTCCTATACTACTAAAGCTACTATTACTAAAGCTACTACTACTAAAGAAGAGCGCGCTACTACTAAGTATAAGGCTATTATAGAGCGTGTAGTAGCTAAGCACGTAGCTACTACTACTATAGCTAAGATTAAGAAGCTAAGAAAGGACGCTCCCGCCCTAGCTCTTGCCCCTCTAGCTCTAACTCTAGCTCCCGCTCCTCCCTAGACCCCGCCTAAGGCCCCTACTCCTTCTCCTACTCCGTCTCTAGCTCCTAAGGAGACCCTAAGATCCTCCTACTATAGAGAGCCTAGTATTTGTTGTGCTAAAACTTGTCTAAATTATCTACGCTCTACGCTCTTTAATAAGTCTAATAGTAAGTGCTATAACTCTTCTAGTAAGGGGACCTAGTACTAGTAGTACTTCTCTAGGTATAGCTATATCCTAATATATATAATCTATATAAGAATTTTTCCTTTATAATACTTAGTAAGATCTATACTAATAAACTAATAGCCCTAAGCTTGCCTAACGCTCTACGCTATCCTTCCTAGTAAGGAAGTAAGTAGGTAAGAGCTAAGACCTTCTTAAGAATAAGAAGTAGAGGGTCTTAGTATTCCTTAAAGAGAGCAAGGCTAAGTAGCAGGTGCTAGTAAAAGCTGCTACTATTACTGCTAAGCTTGCGCGCAAGGCTACTACTATAGCTAAGGGCGCCTAGAGCTCCTTATTAGAAGATAAGGACTCTAGCTCCTTTATATAAAGGGCTTAGGCTTATGCCTAAGCCTAGGTCTAACACAAGATAGACTAAGTCTAACACCACTACTAAGCGAACACACTAGATACCTATAAAAAGGCGTAGAGGGCTTACCTCTCCTTTAAGATACTAAATACTATTATTAATACTTATTACATTCTCCCTTAAGGCTAGTCTATAATATTTTAGTATCTTCTTCTAAATATACTATAATAGTAATAAGAGATAGATGCGCTAGATATTTAGAATAACTAGGTGTAACCTAATATAGTAGAAAGGCTAATATAATAGGTCTATAGATTAATAGAATAATAGGCTTAAGACTCTGCTATAATAGCTATACTACGTTAATAGAATAAGGAAATACGCAATTAGATTCTATCCTAACCCTCCTCTAAGCCTACTAGGTTTAATAACATGCTACCTCTACCCTCTCCTGCCTTATATTACAAACCTTTCCTAGTTAGCTTGCTATATAATAGCACTAAGGTAAACTTCTCCTCCTAGTAAATAACTATAGAGTTTAAACTACGTGTAGACAAGGTCTTTATTAGGGATAAGGAGGCAAGGTTTATATATATTTAGTCCTAGTTATTACCTATAGTCTAGCGCGCTATAGCACTATACTTTAAGGATAGTACACGTAAGCGTTAGGATATAAGCAGGTTTCTTAACTACCTAGCGTTCTATTATAGTAACTATTATAGGTAGGAGCGCGCCTAAGTCGTGTTAGAACACTTATATTAGGGCTAAAATTAGCCTTTTATAGAGTTCTTTATAAATTTTATATAGCTCCTTATATAGTTAGGAGGTTTATACTAGGATAATAAATAGAAGCTTTTATAACTTTAGCAATCTCTTAATAGTTATATGCGCTTAGTTTCCCTTAATAGGGGAGTCTCTAGGATAAACTATAATATAGCTATAGAGGAATACAAGATAATTATAGTAGATATTAAAATAGCCTCTCTAGAACTAGGCTTTCTTTAGGCTAGTAAGTCTAAGGAACCCTAGTAGAAGTCTAACTTAGATTAGGACAGCAACACAAATATAGTAGAAGTAGTAGCCTTATTAAGTATACCTACTAAACTACTAATATTACGCCCTAACTAGATCCTATAGGACCTATTTAATATATAGAAACTAGCAAGGGTCTACACCTAGTGTAGATAGGGTAGTTATTTTATGCGTGCATGCCCTAATACCCTATTACTATAACTAGTAGGTGTTAAGATAGTTATAGTATTAGCAAGCGGCCCTAATTTAGGAAACTAGCTACCTCTAACTTTAGGCTAAGTTAGGGGTATAAGGAGGATACTATAATAGAGGAATTATTAATAGTAGAGGCTATTAAGTATCCCCTAGATATTAAGGCTAGGTTAAATAATCCTCCTTTCTTTATTCCCCTCCTCCTAGGTAGAGTAGAGAACGTGCAAGTAATAGTTAATTTAGGGTGCTAGTGTTTTAGTGTAGTTAAGGAAAAGTTAGTAAGATAGATTAGTAGGAACTTTATTAATATTCCCCCGCGACCCTTATAACATACCTAGGGAATTGCTAAGGGTATAAGAATTTTATAGTTAGTAGTATTAGACTATAATTTAGATAGTTAGTAGTCTTAGCTTTTAGCTTATATAGTACCTAGTCTCTCCTATTAACTAA
This sequence comes from Plenodomus lingam, assembly GCF_022343315.1. Taxonomy (NCBI): domain Eukaryota; kingdom Fungi; phylum Ascomycota; class Dothideomycetes; order Pleosporales; family Leptosphaeriaceae; genus Plenodomus; species Plenodomus lingam. The sequence continues at coordinate 1,832,793 of NW_027093966.1, read as the reverse complement.
TACTAGGTAGACTATAGCTATATAGAGAGGGCGTTATTATAGATATTCTATAAGGCAAATTAATAATTAGGAAGGTAGGAAATATAGTAGTATAAGAGAGTAGGAGATACCTATATCCTACCTATATCTCTACTATCTTAGGTTTAGTTATAGCAGGGTTACTAAACTAAGGATCCTAATAGGAAGATATATAGGTATAAATTTTTATAATAAATATACTAGATATTTTATAGGTAATATATAACTTACACCTAACAAAATATCTAGGAAGTGTTAATAAGGGAGGTCCTAATAATATACACACTATCTACGTTACTAGTAATATAGTTCCCTATAAACCTAAGTATAAAACTAGAAAAATAAAGTTACTACTAGAACTATAAGAGTTTAAGGACCTATTTAATAAAAAGTTAGCAAGTAGTTTGCTACCTTATTAAGGTAGTATAGATTACTATATTTAGTTAATAACTCTCCTAGATAGAACCTAGCCTAACCCCCTATAAGGTCCCCTATACCCTATATTGCGTAACTAATTACTAGAACTAAGAACATAACTTACTAGATTAATAGATAAGGGCTAGATCTAAGCAAGCTCTTCTATAGCTAGAGCTCTAGTATTACTAGTAAAGAAGCTATTAGGTAGTTAGCGCCTTTATATAGATTACTAGATACTTAATAGCATAATAATATTAGACTAATACCTACTACTACTTATTAAGGAAACTTTGCGCACACTATCTAGTATAAGTTAGTTTATAAAAGTAGATATTTACGCTACCTTTTATAAAGTTAGAATAGTAAAAGGTTATAAGTCCTTAATAGCTTTCCGCACCTAGTTTAGGTTATATAAATAGTTAGTATATCTATTTAGTCTTAGTAGTTTGCTATCTACTTTCTAATAATATATTAATACTATACTTATAGAGTTACTTAGATTATATATAATAGCCTACCTTAATAATATCCTAATTTATTTAGGAGGAGACTAGTTTAACTATATAGAAAAAGTAAAGCGTATACTTATACTATTAAAAGAAGTAGGACTATACCTAGACTTAGAGAAGTGTGTATTTAGTATTAAGAAGGTACGCTACCTAGGCTATATTATTAAGGCAGGTAAATTACTTAGACCTAACCCTAAAAAGCTTAGGGTAGTATAGGAATAGGAATCCCCTAGGAATATAAGAGAGGTAAGGAGTTTTCTAGGTTTTACTAACTTCTACTATAATTTTATTATAAAGTTTTCTAAAGTAGTAGCACCTTTAAACTAACTAACTAGGAGGAATACCCTATTCTAATAGGGAGAGGAAGAATAAAGTATATTTAATACGCTAAAAAAGGCGTTTATATTAGGACTAGTATTAATATAATAGGACCTAGCTAAAGAAATATTATTAGAAGTAGACTATTTAAGATATACTCTTAGGGGTTACTTATTATAAAAAGTTAGGGGCGTCTAGCGCCTAGTTACTTACTACTCTATAGCACTAACGCTAGAGAGACAAAACTACACTATATATAATAAGGAATTGCTAGCTATTATTAAGTGTCTTAAAAGCTAGTTAGTAGAGTTATAGAGTGTTTATAAACTATTTATAATATTTATAGACTATAAAAACCTAGAGTACTTTACTAGCCTTTAAAGCTTAAGCAAGTAATAGTACTACTAGGTAGAGGAACTTTTAAAATATTAGTATATCCTATAGTATAGACCTAGCTATCTTATAGGATAACCTAATACCTTAAGTAGGTAGCTATAAGATTTAAACTCCTCTAAAGCAACACTATAGTTAGTAATACGCCCTAAATTAATTTAGGTTATAGTGTTAGAAGCAGAGGAGGCGTCTAAGTTACTAAAGGGCGCTAGCCTCTTTACTAACCTGCACATGTAGACACTATAGGACAAAGCAGTACTAGAAGATAAGATATAGTAAGTACGTCTTAATATAGTTTAGAAAGGCGCTAGGTCTTTCCTAGTTTTAGCTAATATAAAGTAATAGATTAGGGACTATATAATTAGCGCACACAGCACTTTGCTCTAGAGGGGTATTATTTAGTTACTAATATAGGAACCCCTTATAACTACTATTATATAGCAACTATTTAAATTAGGTTTAGTAGGATATCTAGGAAAGAATATAATATTTTAAATACTACGCTGTAACTATTATTAGGATAGAATATTAGGAGACGTTACATAGTATATTTAGAACTACTATTATTATAGTACTTATATCTCCTAGAAGCGCTAATAGGGTCTATTATAACCTATACTAGTTACGTTATAATACTAGTCCTAAATATCTATAGATTTTATAGTTAACCTACCTATAAAAGATAATAGCAAACCTTAGTTCCTATTAGTTATTACTAATAGATTATCTAAATATATTTAGCTTAAAGTAACAGTCTCTATAGTAGCTAATTATTATATACCAATATTCTAGGATAACTAGTAGTAGTTCTAGGGCTTCCTATCCTCTATTATTACTAACTAAGGCTTTAACTAGTTAGGATCTTTCTAGATAATATTATACTAGATAATAAAGATAAACTAGTTACTATCTACTATATACCACCCTTAGACAGACAGCAGGATAGAGCGGGTAAACCAAGAAGTGCAGGTAGTGCTGCGCATAATAGTATGCTTTAAGCAGACTAACTAGCCTAATTACCTACTAGCCTGCTAACTTATACTTAATAATAGGGACTCTAGTATAACTAGTGTTAGCCTAAATCTACTTTTAAATAGGTATACTATAGACACGCTATAAAGGTTAATATTACTACTAGTAAAGCCTAAGAATCCTTATAGAGAGGCTATAGCGTTCTTATTATACCTATAGAGGGGTGTAGAGCTAGCGCAAGCTACTATTATATTCTAATAGTAATAATAATAGGAAGTAATAAACTAGTCCTAACACCTAGCTAAAAAGTTCTTAAAAGATAATATAGTTTAGTTTATAATACGTAATATAAAGATAAACTAATTAAGTAAAAAGTTTAACTAGCTATAAGTAAAGTATAAAATAATAGAAGTTCCTACTCTACTTATAGTAGTATTAGACTTACTAGGGAGCTTATATAAGACTGTGTATATAGATCTGCTAGAGAGAGCTACTAATAACCTACTACTAAGCTAGAAGCTTTAGGACTTATAACTAGGTCTAATAGTTACTCTAGAAAATAAAGATATAATACTAGATAAATAGGAAGTAGAAGAGATCCTTTATATAAAGAATATAAGAAGAAAAAGGAAGTATTAAGTCCTAGTAAAATAGAAGGGGTATATTAATCTAATATAGCACCTACTAGAGGTAATATAGGATACTAAGGCTCTAGATAGGTTTAAGGAATAGTATAGGGATACTACGTATAATAATAGCCTAATATATATAAAAACTAGGAAGTAAGGGTAAAAGGAAACTAGAATAATAACTTAGACCTTTATTATAATTAAGAGGTAGAAAGGTATTAGAGAAATCTTTTATTTATCCTTATAACACTCTAAGTAAGTGCCCTACTACTAAAGTTTTATAATATAACTAATAATTAGGTAGTAGTATCTATACTATTACTATCTATAATAAACCCCCCTCTAGCCCCCCCTAAACTATTATTTATATTATTCTAACGCCTCTATATCTCTTAGTAATAGTAGTAACGCTTGCAAGCAGCGTAGGTAGGGGACAACTTAGTTAATAAGTATAAGCAGTAGTAGTAGCAGCGTTAGGAGGAGGGTAGTGCTTTAATAGCTTGCTAACGCGTAGTACCCTAGGCCTAAAGAAAATAAATATTAAAATAGATACAAAAGGGAACAAGGGAAAACTAATACTAATAATAAGAGTCTTAATACCTTAGGTAGTACGCTTAGCAGCGCTCTTAAGCTTATTAATATAAAGGTTAGTTTAGGCCTAGGTCTTGTTTATACGCTAGTTAATACGCTAGAAGGTAATACTAGTAGTAGTAGTAAGCTATATAACGTTGTTATTGCTATAACTACTATATAAAGGCGTAATAGTAGACTAAAGTAGAAATACTAGAGTATTAGTAGTAGATAGAATAATAGCACTAAGCTAATACTAATTATAAGCGCGTAAGTAGGTAGTAGGGGTAAGTAGAGTAATAGCGTTATTAGTTTAAGCCCTTAATATAAGATCCTTAAAATAATAGTAGAGCTAGTAGAACTATAGTATAAACTAGTAATAGGTGCCTTTAGTAGGTTTCCCTATAAAAGTGCTAAGGGTCCCCTTCTTTATAATATAAAGGTAATCCTCCTAGTAACTATAATAAAACTAAAGCTAGTTATAGAGGGCTTAGTAAACGTTAGGATTATTAGTAAGGATAGCTTCTAACTAAGTATAAGTCTTATAGCTATAATAGTAGGACTTGTATAAGCGCCCTAGATATAGTTAGAACTTGCTATAAAGAAAATAAAAATTAAGGGGAACTTACTACTACCTTTCTAATAGTCACACTTACTAAAGAGATAAAGCTAGTTAATATACTAATTATAGGGAAGTAGCTTTATAAAGCTACTATTATATTCCTTATTATCTAAGTTACTAGAAATAATAAAGCTACTAAGTAACTATATTTAGGGAGACGTATGCTAAGTAAAAGTTAGTATAGGAAATATAGGGAGAATATTAGAAGTACGTACCTTATCTTAGTAGGCCTAGCGTAGGGTCTAACTACCTTATAGTAGATCCCTACTACTAGCACTAGTAGTAGTAGATAAGGATATAATAGAGGCTAGATAGGCAGGATTAATAGAGAAAGAGTAGAAAGAGGGCTAATTAGTAGGGAAAATCTGTTATATAATAAAGTAAGTTTAGGAAATTTATAGTAGGGTAGGATAGCTATATTAGAACTTTTATAGTAGGGTGCTAAAATAAGTGTATAGACGCTATATATGTGTACTACTTAATATATAGGCCTATTATAAATTAGGAAGGAATATAAAAATATAATAATAAAACTAAAAAATTTAGTAATAAAGCCTAATATAGATTATAGAGGACAAAGATATAACCCTAGACCCCTAGAAAGACAATTTTATAATAGTTTATAGGGGAAGGTTAGGGGTATATAAAGGGCTTAGGCTTATGCCTAAGCCTAGGTCTAACACAAGATAGACCAAGTCTAACACTACTACTAAGCGAACACACTAGACACCTATAAAAAGGCGTAGAGGGCTTATCTCTCCTTTAAGATACTAAATACTATTATTAACGCTTATTGCATTCTCCCTTAAGGCCAGTCCATAACATAGAGGAGGGTTAGGATAGAATCTCACTGCGTATTTCCTTATTCTACTAACGTAGTATAGATATTATAGCAGAGTCCTAAGCCTACTATGCTATTAATCCTTAGACCTACTATAATAGCCTTTCTACTATATTAGGTTACACCTAATTATTCTAAACATCTAGCGCGTCTATCTCTTATTACTATTATAGTATATTTAGAAGAAGATACTAAAATATTATAGACTAGCCTTAAGGGAGAATATAATAAGCGTTAATAATAGTATTTAGTATCTTAAAGGATAGGTGAGCCCTCTACGCCTTTTTATAGGTGTGCAGTGTGTGTTCGCTTAGTAGTAGTAGTGTTAGACTTAGTCCATCTTGTGTTAGACCTAGGCTTAGGCATAAGCCTAAGCCCTTTACATAGAGACTACCTATAAACGCTATATTTAGAACTGTATCCCTTATAGGAGAGGTTACCCTAGATAGCACTAACTCCCTAGTATACTCTACCCCCTTCCTATCCCTAGTCTACTAATACAGCACTTATATATTAATTTTAAGGATTTCCCCTAGGATTAACTTAGTTATAATTAGATTATAGTTATTATTAATTACCTATTAAAGTAAGCTATTACTATCCCTTGCTATAAAACTATAAACACCTAAGGTATAGCTACCTTATTTATATAGTAGGTGTACTAATTTAGACACACTCTAGATACTATTATTTCTAATTAAGACCCTTAGTTTATATCTAGTTTCTAGTCTAAGTTCTATTAGATTATAGGCACTAAAGTTAAGCTCTCTATAGCCTACTATAAGTAAACTAATAGATAAACTAAGATTATAAATAAGTATATTAATTAGAGACTAAGGTCTTTTATATCCTATTACTAGAATAACTAGAGCAAGCTACTACCTATAATAGACTATGCCTAAAGTACTCTTCTATATTTATCTATTAGCATAGCTCTATATTAGCTCCTCTTTAGCTCCTTACTAAAGTAAAGCTAGTATTAGAAACTAGAAAAGACCCTATCTACTATACTAGAGAAACTAAACTATAAGAACACCTTATCCCTTACTACTTAGATATATAATATATAGAAGATTGCTAAAGAAAATATAGAAATAGCTTAGGACTAAATATACTCTAGTACTAATTACTATTACTATCTAGTTAATTAGAAGGTTAGTAACTATATTTATTTATCTACTACTAATCTTGCTATTTTATAACCTAGCTAAAAACTATCTAAACGCTAGGAAGGTCCCTTTAAGGTATTAGAGCAAGTAGGAAACGCATATTACCTCTAATTACTACCTAGTTCTAAGATCTATAATATTTTCTTGCCTAATATACTATATAAAGATCCCTAAGACCTACTACCTAAATAAGAGGCTCTAAAACCCCCTAGTACGCCTATATAAGGTGTAGAGGAATAGGAGGTAGAAGAAATCCTAGCTAGTAAATTATATTAATCTAAGCTAAAATATAAGGTTAAGTAGGTTAGATATAATCTTAATCCTATTTAGTATCCTACCTCTAACTTTATAGGTGCTCCCTATAAATTATAGGTATTCTACTAATAGTATCTAAATTAGCTAGGTCCCCTACGTAGCTTACTAAAATAGATTTAAGCCTAGGAAAAGGGCAAGGAGGATCTAATATTACTTTATAATAATTATACCTAATATTAGAACTAATTTATATCCTATTTAGCTACGTATTATCTATTAACTACTATCCTTTACTATTATTCTTATTACTATTTATTATTATATCCTATTTAGAACTATCCTAGAACCTTAAAGGTTCCTAGGACACTACCCCTAGGAAACCTCTTTATTCTATATCTATTACCCTATTAGATCCTAGCTTAGACTCTATATTATAGTAGATCCTGCCTATATTAGGTTTCTTAGCTAGCTTCTAGATAACTAGTTGTCGCAAACCGAGAATGGGGCAAAAGTGAACACTGTTACCCCACCCCGATAAGTTAATATATATGGTGGGATATTGATGAGATATTGTATTGCGACACTAGTTTAGTTAGTTTTAGAGCAGGTATTGTAACAATAAGGCGAATTGCCTGCCCATTGTTCCATGCCGAGTTAGGTCTAATAAAGGCCTGACTTACTAATGTATATAGAGAATAGCTCGCCTATAGTTAGGATAGGTATATTCTTCTTATCCTTTTATACAAGACCTATAGGTGTAGGAATCTTATCCTTTTCTATATAGACGCGCACTCCTATATGCCTTTAAGTTATATAGGATACCTTTTAGATACCCTACCTACCTAAGTTAATATATTATAAGAAGAATATCCTCCTAGCTAGTAATAGTATTTAAGAATATTGCACTTGTTATTATTTTAAGCTACTAATTTAGTTCTAGTAGCTATCTAACCCTGTAACTCTATAGTTAGAATAGCTATTAGAACTTCTAACAACTAAAGCCTATAGGCTTAGACTTCTAGACCTATAGGTGGTGCTAGATTACCTTTAGAAAAATCGCGTTAGATTGCGTTAAGGTAGAGACCTAGAGACTACTAAAAGCCTAGAGGAATTAGAGGTAAAGCTAATATCCTCCTATAACTAAACCCCCCTAAAGAAAAGATTTATTATTCTTATTAACTATAAAATATTAGATAAAGGTAAAGGAAGGGTATCTAGTTTAGCTACGTTTAAAAGCCTATTTACTAATAGAAAGAAATTAGATAAGGAAGACTTAATTAACAACGCCCTCCTTAAAGGACCTGCTTCCTATCTATCTCTTAAGGTACCTTGTGCTCCTAGGAAATCTTAAAGCAACACCTCCCTTAAAGATAAATATATATTAACCCTATCTAAAAAGGAGAGGTTAGAGGAATAAGTTAAGTAACTTACTAATTAGTTATATAACACCTCCCTCTATAAGGAGATATAGGGTACTACCTAACCTAGCTAGTCTTTAGCTTCTATATTAAACCCTATAGTATATACTATAAAAGCTAAGAGATAATCTAAAAAGACGCTAAATATCTCTATACTTAGTAATAGTACTAATCCTACTTTTAGATAATAGTAAGCATCTATTTAGGATAGGCTAGAGATTAACGCTAATTACTACCCCTCTTCTAGAGCTTAGATAGCGTTAGTCTAGGGACACTACTTAGGACTAGCAAGAGAATACTTAGAGCTATATTACCTATCTAATTCCCTAAGTCTTTAATTCTAAAAAGCTAAGGAAATAATTACCCTCCTTTAAACTTACTTTATTACTAGAAATAAGATAGCTAAGAGTTAGACTGTATTTAACTGCCTATATATAACTAATATAAAGATGTTCCCTGCTTTTAAGTTATAATTCTAGAGTCTTGCTATTAGAGGAGAAGTACCCTAATTAGAGTAGTATTACTACCTTTAGATAAAGATTACACCTTCCCTAAGGATACTAAATCTTGCTTTCTAACAGAATTAGCACAATAATTTTAAGACTATAGTAGATTATCTTACTACTTTTAATATAGAACGCTGCCTATACCCTACCTTATCTACTCCTACTTAGACTACTCTATTATCTAGAAAAGGACTAACCCCCTTCTAATACTCTAGAAACTAGTCCTATTTAGACGCTAATTAGAAACCCTATAATAGACCTTTAATAGCTAAACCTTATATGCCCTACTTATAATAATAAGGCACTACCCCTTAAAATAATTAACCCCTATCTACTACGCTAGCTACTCCTAGCGCTACTATAATAGGAACCCTAGTAAGTTGCTATAATTATAGAAAGCCTAGGCACTTCTCTAGTAACTGCCCTAAACCCCCTAGGATTTAGGCTATAGATATAGAACAGGTTATTAAGAATTCTAAGGAAGAAGAAGCTACTAAATTAACTAATTTAGATAGCTATTAGATAGGAAAGAACAACGCCTAGGAGGATCCTCCTTCCTAGGCCTAACTTAATATAACCTATTAAACCTTTCCTTAACTAAATTATTTATTAGTTCCTATTTGCTTGCACGTATAACCCTATACCTTAATAGATCTAGTATTTATCTAAATACTTTAGTAGATACTAGGGCCTAAGGTTACTTATTTCTTAATTTAAAAATTGCTTATAATATCTCTTCTATACTTAGGGTACCTATCTAAAAGCTACTATACAAGCTTACTATAAAAGGGTTCTAAGATTAGATTACCTCCCTAGTTACCTACTACATTTAGCTTTATATAATAGTTAGTAGCTAAAAGGTTTATAACTGCCCCTTTATAATAGTAGACTTAGGTTCTTAGGATTATATTATTAGATAACACTAGCTAAAACAGTTCTAAATCCTAATTAATATAGATAAATCTTAACTAATCTAGCTAGAGAAATATCCTCTAACCTACAACCCTACACCTCCTATTCTAGTACAACTCTACTAGCAAGTGCTGTCTACTCTAGTTACCTATAATATCTTGCAAAGAGACGCCCTTTAGGATTAAGAGGAGAACTAGAACTAAAATAGTCCTAGTTTAATTAATAGGATACGTAGTATACTTAAAATTCTAGCTACTTATAGGGCTGCTACTAAACCTATTACGCTACCTACCCTAGTCTAATTGCTAACTATTACCCTACCCGCAAAATTCTAAATTACTACTATTTCTACTAATACTTTTTATTTTAATATAAAAAAATTATCTAATAAATTCTTTACTACTAGCCTATATAAGATTAAGTATAGGATCTAAACCCTATCTAAATAGGACACTCTTAATAACAGCCTGCTAGATTAGAAGCTCCTATCTAACTATAACTCCTATTAGGACGTCTTTAACAAGGCTAAGGCTAATAAACTTCTAATCTACTAGCCTTATAACTACAAGATAGTCCTAGAGGAACCCCTTCTAAACTACTAGAGTCCCCTCTATTATTAAAATACTAAGGAACTCTAGGCTACTAAGGAATATATACAAGAGCACCTATAGAAAGGTTTTATTAAGACTAGTTAGAGCCTATTCGCCTCTCCTATCCTATATATTAAGAAGCTAAATAGAGGCCTTAGGATCTGTGTAGATTACTATAAGCTTAACAGCTTAACGCGAAAGGACGTGTATCTAATACCCTATATAGATAATCTATTATCCTAGCTAGCTAAAGTAAAAATCTTTACTAAGCTAGATATTTGTGCTACCTTTAATAAGATCTAAATAGACCCTAACTTAGAGGAGTACACTACTTTCTACACTAGGTATAGTGCCTATAAATGCAAAGTCCTACTATTTAGGTTATATAATAGACCTGTAACCTATTAGCGCTATATAAATAATATACTAATAGATTATTTAGATAACTTCTATATTACCTATCTAGATAATATCCTTATCTACTCTAAAAACCTTGCTACTTATAAGGACTATATTTAAAAAGTCCTTAAGCGTCTTTGTTCTACTAGATTATAGGCTAATATTAAGAAAAGCAAATTCTATATAACCTATACCTATTACCTTAGATATATCCTTACTAATAAAGGCTTAGAGGTAGATCCTAACAAAGTTAAAGTACTCTAAAACTAGTCCGCTCCTAAGACAATAACTAGAGTAAAGTCCTTCCTAGGATTTACTAGATTCTACTAGCAATTTGTAGAAAACTTCTCTAAGATAGCTAAGCCCTTAACTACTCTCTAGAGCCCTGCTACCCTATTTGTATAGACTTTAGAATACTAACAAGCCTTTAACTAGCTTAGGAATGCCCTACTAGCAATTCTAAGCTTAGCTTACTTCTATCCTAAGTACCCTCTAAAACTAGAGACAGACGCCTCTAATAGAGTTATTATAGCTGTCCTCTTATAGGAGCATCCTAATAGGAAATAGTACCCTATATCCTTCTTTAGTTAGACCCTTACTAGTTCTAAACTTAACTAGGAAATCTATAATAAAGAATTATTTATAATAATCTACGCCTTTAAGAAATAGCGTGCTAACCTAATAAGTACTTAGCACTTTATTAGAGTATATACAGACTACTAAGTATTAGAGTACTTTATATCTACTAAGGTCCTTAGTGCTAGGCAAGCTAGATAGCTAGAGGTTATAAGTCCCTTTAACTTCTAAATTAAGTATACTCCTAGATCTTATAATGCCTAAGCTAATATCCTAAGTAGAAGGGAATAGGATATAATTAACCTTAAGACTACTTAAAGGGATAATTGCTTACAAGTAATAATTGCCCTAGATAGGTTATACCCCTAAATTAACTCTAACTTAGCGCAAGACTACCTAGCTAAGCGTTCCTTACTAATCCTTACTTTAATTATAGTAGTTTAGAACCTTATAACTCTTAAATCCCTAGAACTTATTAAAACTCTTCTTTAAGAAAATAGGTCCTTATTTCTAATAGAAAGATTAGAGTTACCTAAGCACTATTAGATAGAAAATAGACTCCTTCTCTACTAGGATTAACTTTGCGTGCCTGCTAGATTAGTCCTATACACTAGCCTAATTTATAAGGCTTATAATTAAGTATCTACTACCTACCTATTAGCTACTAAAATATATTAGATTCTAGCCTAATATTACTACTAGAAAGGTATAAAGACTACCTATAAATGCTATATTTAGAACTATATCCTATATAGGAGAGGGCACCTAAGATAGCACTAACTCCTAGGCATGTTATACCCCTTTCCTATCCCTAGTCTACTAATGTAACACCTGTGCATTAATTTTAAGGATTTTCCCTAGGATTAACGTAGTTACAATTAGATTATAGTTATTATTAATTACCTATTAAAGTAAGCTATTACTATCCCTTGCTACAAAACTATAGACGCCTAAGGTATAGCTACCTTATTTATTTAGTAGGTGTACTAATTTAGATATACTCTAGATACTATTATTTCTAATTAAGGCCCTTAGTTTATATCTAGTTTCTAGTCTAAGTTCTATTAGATTATAGGCACTAAAGTTAAGCTTTCTACTACCTACTATAAATAAACTAATAGATAAACTAAGATTATAAATAAGTATATTAATTAGAGACTAAGGCCTTTTATATCCTATTACTAAGATAACTAGAGTAACCTACTACCTATAATAGACTATGCCTAAAGTACTCTTCTATATTTATCTATTAGCATAGCTCTATATTAGCTCCTCTTTAGTTCCTTACTAAAGTAAAGTTAGTATTAGAAACTAGAAAAGACCCTATTTACTATACTAGAGAAACTAAACTATAAGGACGCCTTATCCCTTGCTACTTAGATATATAACGCCTAGAAGATTGCTAAAGAAAATATAGAAAGAGCTTAAGACTAAATACGCTCTACTACTAATTGCTATTACTATCTAGTTAACTAGAAGGTTAGTAACTATATTTATCTATCTACTACTAATCTTGCTATTTTATAACCTAGCTAAAAACTATCTAAATAATAGGAAGGTCCCTTTAAGGTATTAGAATAAGTAGGAAACGCGTATTAGCTCTAATTACTACCTAGTTCTAAGATCTATAACGTTTTCTCTCCTAATATACTATATAAAGATCCCTAAGACCTATTACCTAGATAAGAGGCTCTAAAACCCCCTAGTACGCCTATATAAGGTGTAGAGGAATAGGAGGTAGAAGAAATCCTAGCTAGTAAATTATATTAATCTAAGCTAAAATATAAGGTTAAGTAGGTTAGACACAATCCTAATCCTATTTAGTATCCTGCCTCTAACTTTATAGGTGCTCCCTATAAATTATAGGTATTCTACTAATAGTATCTAAATTAGCTAGGTCCCCTACGTAGCTTACTAAAATAGATTTAAGCCTAGGAAAAGGGCAAGGAGGATCTAATATTACTTTATAATAATTATACCTAATATTAGAACTAATTTATATCCTATTTAGCTACGTATTATCTATTAACTACTATCCTTTACTATTATTCTTATTACTATTTATTATTATATCCTATTTAGAACTATCCTAGAACCTTAAAGGTTCCTAGGACACTACCCCTAGGAAACCTCTTTATTCTATATCTATCTCTCTATTAGAATCTAGTTTAGACTCTATATTAGCTAAGATAGCGCCTAGACTATCTTTCTTAGCTAGCTTCTAAATAACTAGTGTAGCAGGTGTGGTAGTAGGTATAGGAGTAGGGATAGGAGCTAGGACTAATTTAGACTCCTTCTTATAGAAGGCCTTTATCTTAGCCTATACTAGGAAGGTTACCTCCTAATTTAGTGCTAATTCCTCCTTAAGTTTATTAATAGCCCTTATTAAGCCTCTAACTACTAAGACTATCTTATAGATACTATTCTAAAGCTAATATAAATTAGATATAGTAGTATAATAGGTAGCTATAAGGATTTTAGTAGCTTTTATACCCTTAGTCTAAGTATTAGTAATAGTAACGCACTTAGCTAGGTTTTAGGTAGTTTCTTAAATAGTAGCCTTAAACTACTTAATATCCTTCTAATAAGTAACTATAGCCTCTTTATCCTTATCCCCTTTAGTAGGGTTTCCTATTAGGCTATAGTACTCTTTTAGGGCACCCCTAAGGGTAGAGTACTCTTAGCTAATAAAAGAAGGAATCTACTAGAATTAGTAAAGGAACCCTATTAGACTTAGATACTTACTAGATTATAATACTTATTCTAGGAGATATAGTACTAGCACTTCTTAGAATTCTTTAACTTAAAATTAAAATTATTAAACCTGCCCCTAGCTAGAGCCCTAACTACCCTTATATAGAGAGCGTGATAAGTAATAGGGAGAACTCCTAGTAGTACTAGTACTAGTATAGCTAAAGGTTCTAATTTAGATTAGCAACTATTTAATTATATAGATTAAATACTTACTAGATTTTAGATAGATTAGGTTAAATAATTAAAAAATTAGGGATATAGGAGTAAGAAATTTAGTAGGTAGAGGGCTAGTTATAGGCAGGCTAGGGATAGGGGTCTGTGCCCTAGGAAGCTAGAAGCTAGAAGTTAAGGTAAAGGCAGAGGTAAAGGTAGATTATTTTGCAAAAAGCTTCTCTTTAATAAGATATCTAAACCTAATCCTAAGGATAGGGACTATTCTTTCTCTATAGGAGGGGGTAGTATAATAATAAGGTAGAATTGCCTACCTATTATTCTATACTAAGTTAGGCCTAATAAAGGCCTAACTTACTAATATATATAGAGAGGTAGCTTGCCTATAGTTAGAATAGGCATATTCTTCTTATCCTTTTATATAAGACCTATAGGTGTAGGAATCTTATCCTTTTCTATATATACGCGCACTCCTATATGCCTTTAAGTTATATAGGATACCTTTTAGATGCCCTACCTACCTAAGTTATTACAAACCTACTTATATAAGACCTAACCTAAGCCTAAGGTCTGTGTAACCTAACCCTACCCTAAGCCTATAGCCTATGTAACCTAAACCTAACCTAAGCCTATAGCCTATACGAAAATTTGTAGTTAGGTTTAGGTTAGGTTTAGGGTCTTATATAAGCTAACCTAACCCTAACCTAACCTATACCTATTTACTACCCTAACTACACGTAATAAGTAGAAAACTACTAAGTAACTAGAAAAGTAACTCTAAAATAATATTAAAATATCCTAAATAGGTAAGAGGTAAATCCTTAAGCCTCCTACTATTATACTAGCTAAGGTGGTTAATAAGGAGCTAGTAGAAGAGGATATAGTAGTAGAGGCAACGTTATAGCGTAGGCGCCTAACTAGACCCCCTAAAAAGCTGCTTATATAATCTAAAATATTTAATCTACTCTAATAGATCTAATAATTATAACTCTAAAAAATCTTGTAATAATAGCTATTGTGGGTGGCGCAATATCCTTATTTAGTGGGTGGTAGATTTTAGTGTTGGTGGGCGCTCGGTGGGGGTGGGCGCTCGGTGGTGGATCACGTTACCTAAGAGGAGAGGTAAGCTCTCCTCGCCTTTTTATGTGCGTGTAGCGCGTTCGCTTGAGGGTAGTGTTGGCCCTTCCACCATTTGGTTAGACCCAGGCTTGGGCATAGCCCAAGCCCTTCACAGTAGGGTAGCTAAGGATATTAGTGAGAATGGGAGCTTTGCTGCCCATGATCCATCAGCTACATTAGGTATCAGAGCTCGCAGCATGGGAACTTAAGGTCACGCTTTAGACAAAGAAAACTTAAAACCCTCGCTTTTTATCGCACTCAGCTCATTCACTTTATGGCTGAATATCTGCGTATAATGTAGGCGGTATGACGGTTCGACACCGAAAAATATGAGGAAAGGATCGACATCTGCTCGCCATGATGGAAGGACACACCAAGACGTAGCATTCATTTGTATGTTGTTCGACGTGGGCGCGGTGAGCGCGGTGAGCGCGTGCTGATACAAAGTTCCACTAGATATACCTTGTCTCCGAAGACTACCTCCCGGGCATTTTCAATAACTGCCGTTCTGACATGGAGCAACTCATGGCTCTATGGGCGATCTGATGGTTGTGGGGTCACAGTTGACCGAATAAGATGCTTCCATACGGCAGATGACTGCTGTATTAAGTAAATCCATTTTCAACTACCTATATCCGCACTTGGAAGACGTGTAGGAATTTTGTTCCTATATCTATTGTAGAGACGTCTCTGCAATACACATGCGCGATCAATCATAAATCATCGCTTACAATCTCAATGCCCGAATATTGCAAATTCCGTGCACTTGAAGCACATGCATCAATGCAGTGAGGCCTCATCTTGAACGATTCAAAGAAGAAGCCCGGAAAACAAACAGTCTCAGACCATGTGTCATTTTGCGCAGGTCCGCGGGCGCTAATCGTTATGCCTTTTCACGAGACAAGGCCAACAGTTAGCAGACCTTACGAAGAGGGCTGGTGTTCTTGTGCTGTATTTCCGTGGCATGGAGATCCTCGGTCAAGACTGTTGCCTGCATCAGAGATTTTCCTGTGATACTACCATGTCATGCTTGCGACAGAACTGACTCCTTTCAAAGAAAGCCAACGTGGAGCATGCTTAGTACACAATTTACCCTTACAAAATGACTGCGTGTGACTTGCTCTTATCTTTTGCTTCAACGGTCAATTGCAACAGAATGTAGAGCACAGACAACGACGTGGCGAGTACATCAAACCACCTGAGACATCCCATCTGCGTCAACTCCAGCAAGGTCTGAAAAAGTTTAACTACAAAACAGCAACATGGTAGGTGTGCTCTCAACCCAGGCACTCACAGTCAACCAACTTGTACTGCATTTGTAATGAACTTTCTCCAAAAGATTCGACGTTACGTTGGGATTGCCCCTAGATGTGCAAGGGGAAGTGAGACACCTTCGCAACGCTCAGTTCGCTTCCAGTCCAGACAAATTCCATTACTGCTGCTCCATGCTGCGCAGCTCGTTTTGGCGATTATTCTCATGGGGCTCGGTGCCTATAATATACATTTCGTTGCATATCAAGTCTTGGCTGTGTGCTTGGTCATCGTAAGTTTGAGTGTGGATATCATGGTCCAGTATTGAATTACGCTGCAGGATATTTGCACAATTTTGATTGCCACATACCTGATCATATGTCGAATCAGATGCTCCAAGCTCTGTCGCCACTATTCGAGTCTTTTACTCCAAGTTTGCATGCTTGTTGCTTCTGTAATCGCTCTCGGACTCCTTGCTAGTCTGGCGCAGTACTGGAAGCAACCAGAATGTACTTATCGTTTCAAATCGGGCTACCAATGTTCTCCGTATGGAAAACGAGATTTACGGATACAATGGAAGAGAGATACTACTTCTTATGTCACCTACTCTGGAGCACTGATAACAGGTTCAGTCCTATCTGCCTCTGAGGCGTAAGTATTTTCACTTTCGAGCCGAATACAAATCTGATACCTGGCAGTATACTCTGGTTAATCAGTACAAGTATTGCATTCTTCGACAAGTGGGCAGACCTCAGACCTACATCTCAAACGAACAAAAGCCCTCCTCCACAAGTCCAACACACCGAACAAGCCATGCCCCTAGCCACACCAGCATCACAGCGCTGCCCCCTCGCCGAAGTATGGGATTCCTCGACTCAGCTCCCAACTGCGCATCGATCACGGCCAGAGCCAATACTTCCCGACGAGGACGACGACTATGCCGACAGAGAACCGGAACCACTTACTCCAGCACAAATGCGGTTCGGCGCGACCAACCAGGAGCATCGGCCGTTGAGCACTCCGGGGTTTGAAGTCCCATCATACATAAACACGCCTAATACTGAACATGTTGTACATGAGATAGAAGCAAATGCTTATGCAGCTACGGCGCCTCCTGTGCTGCCGCGAATTAACATCACTTCTACTCCACAACGGTACGAAGCCTATAACCCGAATGTCGATATGCAACGTAGGCCGGTCGCCAGCCGATTAGATTGATGAACATGTGCCAGGTTTCGTCTGAAATACGTTTTGGCTCTGGGGTACGGATTGATTGAGGCGACTATGGGAGCGAGCGTACTTTTATCATTAGGAGAGCTTTACTACATGTGTGTTGTCCACTGCATTGCACATGACATTTCCTCTTGCTGTCTCCGCAACTTTGCATCTCGTATCTCCACAGTGACTAATCTAAAATCTATAATATAAAAGAAAACTGTACCACAACATGCATATTACATCCCCGTCTCTCGACCTGTCTCTACTTGTCCCAGTTGTGCCACGCAATCGGCGAAATGTCCTGCCCACCATACGCAGTCCCATTAAATTCCAAGTACCCTGCAGCCCCCGAATATGGGATCTTCGCAATATCCTCGTAATCTCCCATAACCATGACTGCATTCATACCCATGATCATATGCTGTAGGACGTGGCAATGCAACATCCAGAACCCAGCATCCTGCACCCTCAGGCGCCAACATCGCCATCCGTTCCTCTCGCCCGCGACACCTTTGGCGCCGTATCGGTATAGATTCGTGGTGTCGCGCTTGACAGGGTTGTAGTTCTTCAATTTCTCCTCGTTGGCAACGGGGTCGTAGATCCCAAATCCACCTCCACATTCGTAGAAAGCGCTCCCATGGAGATGGAAGGGGTGGTAATCAAAGCCTCCATTTGAATTCACCAAACTTCCAGTATTCTCAAGGATAATCTCCAGGACTTCGCCGAGCTTCGCGGGCCATGTCAGCGTTACGGGGTCCCAGCCCTCATTTTCTATGGCGGCGGTGAAGTTTGGCATTGTGGATGGACCGTTTTTGTACAGGTCGACGAGATAAGGGGGGCTGTTTGCGGCGACGTGGTCAGTCCAGTTTAGTCCGTCGAGTTGCCAGACAATGGTAGAGTCGAGAATCTGGCGGTTGGTGATATGGATGCGACGTGTGACTTCGGAAGCGACGGGGAAATCGTTGGGGACCAGTGGCTCCAGAGCATACTCGAGGAAGTTGTAGGTTTCGTTTGTGAGGACGATAGGGTTCATCGGGGGTGCTGTTGTGATGACTGGTTCGGCATGGGAGTAGCGCAGGACACCGAAGCCTGTGTAGACTGTCGGTCGGTCTTTGGTCTCGAATTGGATGTAGTAGTCTGTTTTGTTTCCAAGCTCTTCTATGGTTTTCGTTCGGAAGAGGGCGTCGAAACGTTGACCGGATGATAAAAGCATATAATCGACTGAGTGCGGCTTCGTGTAGTGGCCATCTGCCTCAATGACATCAAATCGATCGTGTCCCTCAATTCCAAAGGCGACCATGGACAAAGCCGTTGAACCTATAAATCGAAAACGGTACGTCTTTCCAGGCTCCACGTCAATAACAGGCAGCTTACAGTTGCCATTGCCAGCTTTTTCACCGATTGCGACTCCAATGCCATTGATGAGCACAGCATTGGTCTCACCAGACCAAACAAAAGGAGTGGCCATGAGTCCCTTTTCAATCGTCTCATCGGACTTGTTGAAATAGTCCTGAAGGAACACAATCCGCTCTTCATCATAGGAGTAAGGTGGCAGCCCGAAGTCTTCAACAATAAGGGGACCAGCAGCAGACACGGCTTGAAATCCAACGTGAGAATGGTAAAAATACGTTCCTGAATTCTCTTGCTCGGGGTGGACTTCATAATCAAAGCATCGATGCGGCGCAATTGGCCACTGCGAAACGGGCGAGCCGTCACTGAATGGTGCTGTACGCTGGCTCAAGCCGTGCCAATGCTGGTATTGATTAGCTACTCGCGTTCACATCTTTTCGTGCCTTGTTGACGTACTATTGTCGTGTTGTATGCATCCATATCGTTGCATACCCTGACCCACGTTGTCCTCCCGGGCGGCAACCTGAGCGTTGGTGCTGGTGAAGTGCCATTCACCAACACTGACATATGAGTCTGACATGCCACTGTATGGTTCACATAGGTGACCCGTAGCAGATAGTCCGGCACGAAATCCTCTCCATGGCTGTGCAATTGCGACCCGCCTCCTGACGTTGGATACCCATTGCCATAACCTTGACCCGCAATCCCTCTCGCAGCCGCCAGCAGCGCGGCGACCGTGTGTTTAAAGTACATCTGGAAAATGAGTGTGTTTGAGCAAGTATTTCCAATTGAAGTTAAAGAGCGGATGCATTTCAAAAGTCCCGAAAGCCAAACAGTGGTTATAACATCCCTGGATAATGGTGCCGATGCCAAGTATCATGAGATGATCAATGCTTCTGCGGTTAATCACCCTAGAATCCCGCTGCCAGATCGGTGGCTCATCTCGGCGGTCAGAATAAAGCGTCGGCGGTGCTTGCACACATAGTTCCGGAGTTAGTCTGATATGTTTGCATATATATAGTATCCTGGTCTCAATCGAGGGGCAAATCCCAATGGTCTACTGTGGTAAAGGCTGGGACATCCCTGGTACAACGGCCACATCTCATAATTTGTGTACAGGCTAAGTTAGGCTTATCAGCTCAGTCCTCATGCTAGGAAATAAGACGAAAAGAGATGCAGACCATGGTAGCGCAACAAAAGCAACAGACCGCATTCAGCTCCAACTCTAGAGAGAGGGCGAGAACAAAGACCGCGGCCCGACCTCCAAAACCCTAGCGCTATGGAAGATCGACATAAACGGCTCGGGATCATCTAAGGGGATGTGCTCGTCGTCCTGTGCATGCAAGGAACAAGCCTTGAAACAACGTTGTGCTTCTTAAGATTTACTTATCAGTGCTAGCGCACTTGTTGTGCCCCTTTCTACTACAGTTTATTTTAGTGGTGGCATGTCATATAACCATAGGTTTAGCGTCGGGCGACTTGGGCTTTACTCCGAGTGGTTAGAATATCCCTGTAGGTTCAAGTCCACGTCACAGCGGCAAATTTTTATAGTTATATAAACTAGCCTATAGTTAAGTATAAATTAGGGTAATTTAAGCAAGTAAACGCAGTTTTTATTACTATCTTTTTTAAACATATTCTAAACCTATTCTTAATAATATATAGGCGTTCCTAAATACTATACTAGAGTTTAGTATAGTAGTACTAGATAATATATCTAAACTAGATAGTAATATTAGAGATAAATTTAGGCAACTATATAAAGTACTAGAGGAGGATAGTAGTAGTAGTGTTAAGGAAGTAAGTAAAAGTAAATAGAACAAGTTTAGAATAGGTTAGTAACACGTTATAGGGGTATAATATATACCTTACTTATAGTAATAGTTAAGGACCACTACTTACACTAGCAATTATTAAGCATATAGCTATTCTCCTAGCATACCCTTAATTATATAGCTAAGGGTATAGGTATATAATACTAGTTTAGTAATATAAAGATAGCTCTTACCTAATAAGAGAAGAGGTGCTTATACAGGCTATATAGGTAACACGTTAAGAACACGTTCTTAAATTATTCTAATTCTAGCAGGTATAATACTCCTGCTAGTCTATCTATCTTAACAGGCCTATAACTTTACTATTCTTTAATAGCTAGCTAGTAAGCTAGTATAAATACTAATACTCTAGGGTAAAAGCGTGTAAGTATCTTAAGAATATATTATAAACGTGTTCTTATTATATTATTAATAATATATTATATAATTAGATCTAAACCTTAAAAAGTATAGTACCTAAGAAAATTCTATAAAGAGAACTATAAATAAGAAGCTATTATTATAGCCTTATTAAGCGCTTCTCTTTAAGGATTTATAAGGACTACTAGGTGTCTTATTATCCTATAATAAGGACTATAGTAAATTAGGTAGGGAGCAAAACTTAAATATATTTAAAACGTGTTAATAATAAGTTAGCAAATTATAGAACAGGCTTAACTATATATTAGCTATTAGAACTATAGCCTAATATCTACTACTAGGAAAAAATATTATTTTAGTTAGGTACTACTAGAGGTAGACTCTATATATCTATAAGGTCTTCTAACTAGGGAGATATTAAATCTTTCTAGTAGTCCTGCTTTATATTCTATAGTTAAGCTATAGTTAAGCTAGATAAAGAAGTGTGGTAGGTATATTATAACCTATTCCTAACACGTTCCTAATATATTCTAGGCGTTAATTATCTATAAGGGCAAGGATCTCTGTTTAAAATCCTATATAAAGTTACCTTCTAAGTAATTATACTAATAGATATAGTAGTAATACCTTTTTTTGCTATTATTTCTTTTAGTATATATATATATACCTCCTCCTCCCTTAACACTATCTAATAGTAATATTAAGGAAGTAGTAAAGGTGTTACAGCCTATACTTACTCTATAGCTTATATAATATAAGTTGTTTGCAACCTATTATAAATATATTCCTAACTTATTATAGCCTAGTTCCTAAACTTAACCTAGCTCTAAACCTATCTCTAACTTAAAGGTTTCTATTCTATTAAAGAAATATATATTAGCTTTATAAATAAAGATAAAATCTTATATATTATAAAGCGTGAAAAGCTTCTATAGTTCCTATTTAAGAGTAGCCTTAGAGGAGTACACTATAAGTAGAGGATAAAGTATTAGGATCCTAAAACTATACGTGGTATAAGAGAATAGGTTTAGAACACGTTGCTAATATATTACTACAGGCGTATATATAGTAAATCTTTATATTAAGCTTAGGTAACTTAATTATTTACCTTTTTAAAGAGTAGGCATTAATTCTATTAGATTAAGATATATTCTAGATAGATATGTTATATAAGAGGTTATATAGGGTATAGGCAGAGATTCTAATAGTAATCTTCTACCTGCAGGAAAAGAAGCGTACGTATTAAGAATAGGTTTATAACATGTTTCTAATATATTATAGTTATTATACTTAGCTAAATTATTATAGATAAGGATATAACTAAGATATATTAAGTTACTATTACTAACTTCTTTTAGAAGTGTAAAGCACTTATAAAAAGACAAGTATTATAGAGGTATATTTACTTATAGGGATTCTATAGGACTACTATTAATATGTGTAATAGGTAGATAATAGGCAAGTTTTATAGCGTACTATAACCTGTTTATAACGTGTTTCTAACTTGTTTCTAGGACTTAGGCGCTATCTCTAGTTAATTAATCCCTATAAGCGTGACTAGCACTAGCAACTTTAATCCTATATAAGATTTTATTAAGTATATCTATAAAGAAGTATTTATAAAGTATATAAAAGAGAGCTAGATAATACTACCTCTTTATATCTAAGTAAATTACTATAGGTATTAATAGTAGAGGAATACTTTTAGCTTGCTAACCTCCTCTTACGTAAGTAAACATATTCTAAACCTGTTCTAAACGTGTTCCTAACTTATTCTTATATAATTAGAACACAAACCCTCTAAAGATACCTAAAAC
Organism: Plenodomus lingam; assembly: GCF_022343315.1. Taxonomy (NCBI): domain Eukaryota; kingdom Fungi; phylum Ascomycota; class Dothideomycetes; order Pleosporales; family Leptosphaeriaceae; genus Plenodomus; species Plenodomus lingam. The sequence goes on along the minus strand of NW_027093966.1, from coordinate 1,809,804 downwards.
TAGGCAATCTATAAGAAAAACCTAGTAATTGCTGCTAGGATTATGCAATACTATAGTAAAATATTAAAAGAGGTATAGGAAAAACTAGAATCTTATTTAAATATAGCTAAGCAAGCAGGCTAGAAAGGATATAAAACTAGTAAGCATGTAAGTATTCTTAAGGCTACTTAGAAGTAAGTTTATAACCTATTCTTAACCTATTAGAATTGTATAAGTAATATTATATAGTGTATACTAGATAGATCTATAGGATATAAAAGAGTTTAAAGCCTAGAGTAAGTTTAGGATACGCTATAACTATAGAACTCCTAATAGGCTTAAGCAAAGGTACCTTAAAAAGCTTTAGAGGGGAGAAAGTAAGTCTTACGCTAGCGTTATATATATTTACTAATTAAAATATATTTAGAATATATTTAGAACGCGTCCTATAATAATAATAATACTCTAGATAATAATAAAGCAAGTCTTGCTATATCTAACTTAACTAGATATATCTTAGTCCTAATAAGAAATAAAAGAGCACGCTTAAAAGCCTAAAGCTAGAGGGCAAGTAGTAGAGCAGTATTAGAAAGAAGTTTACTAGCCCCTTTTCTATCTTCTCTACTACTAGGCTCTTCTCCTCTACTAATAGCAACCTAAAGGTATACTTTGCAAAACACGTTTATAATACGTTTCTAACTTATTATTAGTCTATAACTATAAACTTTATAATAAAAGGCTCTTCTTAGTAATTAGGCTCTAAAGGAGAGAAAAGAAAAGCTAAAGGTAGATAAGGAAGAACTTATATAGAAAGAGGCACTATTTAAATTATAAAAGGCATAGTTTAAACTTAAGAAAGAGATAGCTACTTTTTATATAAGGTAGGGTTAGTCTATAAATATAGTAACTAGTTCCTAACTAGTTCTTAATATATTCTAGTCTATTATATAAGTATATATAAGTAGATAAATATATATTCTTTCTTCTTCTCTTTCTTCTTCTTTCTTCTTACACTCTACAAGAACTTTTTATATTTAAGAGTTTAATACTATTTTACTATCTATCTTTCCTAATATTATTAGATATAACTAGTTAATATAGTCTATAAAGATCTTTTAAAGTTAGTATATAATAGAACACGTTAGGAATATGTTATAGACTTGTTCTAATACTAAGTAGGATTTATACTAGCAATATATTAAGCTTAAGTTACTTCTATCTAATACTAGGGCATTCTCTCCTATAATATCCTACCTAAATAATAGGTGTATAGTATTTCCTAGCAAGCTTTTCTACTAGGCTATTTAGGCTAGATTAGGGGTATAGGAACTTTATAGAGTATATATATATATAAGTTAGAACACGTTTATAATATATTAATAACTATTTTAGTATTACTTCTCTAATAGAGGTAATCTTATCTACTACCTTAAGAGGTATTATCCTAAGGTTTAAATAGCCCTAGTAAACTATAGTAGAATTATAATACAAGGTATTACAGAAGCAAGGATCTTCTATAGGAGCTTAATAGTAAATGCTTAAGAACGTGTTCTAAACACGTTAATAATACGTTCTCTGCTAGTAGAGTAGACTATACTAAGTGCCTCCTTTAAGGTTTAAGAACCCTCTAAGATAGCTAGTCTATAATAAGAAGTAGTAGCTAGAGTAGAGGCTAAAGAGGAAGTAGAGAGTAAAGAAGAGGAGTAAATAGTTGCTCCCCTTTATACTATAAATAATATTTAGCAAAAGTAGTAAAAAGGAGATATAAGTCTAGTCTCTTAAAATATATTTAGAATATATTAATAATATATTATAGCTAGACACCTATAAATACTAGATTCTTCTTTAATCTAAGAGACTACTAGAGCTTTATAATACTTATAAAAGTAAAAAGAAAAAGTTATATACTATTAAAGGACCCTATAAAAGTAAATAGTACTTTACTTTTAGTAGATAGAAAAAAAAAGAGAAGAGTAGAGAGTTTATTTTAGTAATTACTACTACCCCTTTAGGTTATATACTATTATATATTATTTATTAGAACCTATTCTTAACACGTTCTTAACGTGTTCCTACTTATTACTATTATTATCTCCCTCCCCCTCTCTAGTATCTTCTCTATCCTCCCTATCCTCCCTAGGCTCTATAAAAGTATACTATAAGTAGAACTAGGTAGTATTCTAGTAGGAATTAGTAAGGTCTACACTAGTATTAAAGTAATAGTCTTAAAATATATTAGGAATAGATTAATAATATATTATAAATAACTTACTATAGCTAGGATAATTATAAGTATAGATAGTATAAGGAACCTAATAACCTTAAATTCTTAGTAGGGTAGATATAGTAATAAAGTTAAGCTATAACAAGTTAGTAATATATTTTTAATAGGTTCTTATAGGCTATACTTTATTACTATTATAGCTAGTATAAGTCTTCTTCTAAATTATATTTAGAAGGGTATTAGTATTTATAGGGGGGCCTATAGTAGCTACTAGCTAGACTTAGAGAACTTCTATAAAATATATTAGTAATAAGTTTTAAATATATTCTAAATAACTTATAGTAAGGAGTATTCTAGTAATTATATATAACCTTTATATAGAAGTCTATATATATTAGTATAATAAGTTAAGAATAGGTTAATAATATATTTACTCTTTACCTTATAGACCTCCCTTATAGAGGGCTAGCTAGTCTTCTTAACCCTACTAACCTTATAGTAGACTATATTAAGCCTATAATCTTTTTTAGCATAGGTATATAAAGTACCCCTAGTACCTAGAATAGCCTAAGAATATTAGAACCTATTTAGAACACGTTTAGAACCTATTCTTACTCTATATAAGGTGCCCTTATTATTAATCTTAGTATAGTAGTAGCGCTCTTTACTCTTTATCTTAACTACCCTATTAGGGCTAACTATAGGCTATGCCCTAATATTATCTAGGATGTAGCTAAGGGTAAGGTACTATTAATAGTGCTTCTATAACCTATTAAGAATATACTCTAAACATGTTTTAATCTACTTATATAGGATATAAGGGATGCGTTAGTAATAAGTATAGTAGTAGTAGCTTATAGTATTACTAGTATAGAATATATTTAGAATAGGTTTAGAATATGTTATAAAATCTTATAGTATAATATTTAGTTAACCTTACTTAGCTAGCTAGTAGAGCTTGGCATAGCCTAACCCTATGCTAAATACGAGTTCACGCAGCGCTAATTCTATGGTTATATGAACTGCGCCCTCTTTATTTTATTCGCATCTTAAGCTGGGGGTTGTGAATGTCTTGCAATTCACCTAGTGCTGCTGCAAAACTCGAATCATCGTCAAGTCCAGCAGCCATATAGACGCTCAATGCTCTGTCAACATTCGATGCGCAATTAATATCTATGATCATGTCATCATGAGTGATGAGTGTCCGGTCCGAATGTTCATCCCTGAGTCAACCACCATACCCTAGTGTTCGGTCCATCGCATCAATTGGAGCGCACAAAGGTAGTAGAAGCACCGACATCTACGGTAGCATGTACGATCATAACGTCCCGATCCTTCCTGGAAGCCCAATCGCCGCTGATCAGAACCCGAGACCTGTTGCTTCTGCCACTGCTTGATTCTATGTACTCTAGCGTTTACTATGGTACTACATACGGCAGTATATCTGCTGCTCGTTGCCCATGGCTTCACTCATTGCTTTTGCCTTGATCGGCAGATCACAGCATTTTGCGTAAAAAACACTGCGAACGCGTACCAAATCCAACACTGCACACAGCCCGATTTGTGCTACTGCTTGAGACGCCGGTAGACATGCTGTGCGTAGAGAAATAGGATGGAACGAGCAGTTGTATGTGAAAGGTTGTACACGTGAGCATGGTCTGATGTTTTGGAAACGTCCACTGCCGGGGGTGTGGTAGCCGTTGCGACATAGCATTGATCAAACCTGAAAAGAGGGAAGGTCAAGCATTGGCGCAACAAAAATTAATATCAGTGACGTGCGAATACTCTCCGCTGTTCTTTTGAGGATACAACTACACAGTACCGTACACTCCAACCATCTCCCCACCCCATTCGCCAATCCCACCCCTGGCCCGTGCACCTTGGCGCATTTTCCCATTCATCATTCACAACCACAACCATAACCACAAACCCCAACCCCACAACCACCCACGGCACCCAGCGCCCAAAAAACCACCTCCAAAATGCTTCCCCGCGCCCTCCTCCTTCCGCTCCGCCGCACGGTGTTCGCCCGCCCCTCCCTCCGCCCCCATATGCGCCACATGCACACCCCAACCTGCAGCTGCCTGCGCCCGACGCTTTCCCTCCTCAACCGGCCATACCCACAGCGCACCAGCATTTACGATCTCAGCGCGCGGTTCCAGAGCCTCGGCGTAGCGGCGTTGCCGGTGCGCCAGCAGCTGCGCGGTATGAAGGTGCGGAGTTCGGTGAAGAAGCTGTGCGATGGGTGTAAGAGTGTGAGGAGGAAGAAGGGCCGCTATGTGTATATCATTTGTAGTAAGAATCCGAAGCATAAGCAGAGGTGAGTTTGGTTCTTTTCTTTGGGGGGATTTGTTTGGGTGGCTTGGGAAGAGAGAGTGGCTAATGGGGTGTAGGCAAGGATGAGAGAATGTTGTTGTGGGGGAATGAAGGGGGGAGGGGGGAGGGACCTAAGGAAGGGGCTATGACGATGATGATGATGATGGGGGGAAGAGAGGTGTATGATGCATGATGGGCGACATGGGGAAGAACACTGTACCATGTACGGATATATGTATCGGGCACAGCAGGCGTTTTGGGGCGACTTGTCAAGGTCTCCAGCAGGAATTGAACACTCATCTACACCACTGCCTCGTGTCATCATAATCATTTTGCGTTACAGCTACCCTATAAGCCAAGGCCATTTCCACCTCCCTAAACATCCTCACCCCATACTCCCTCCACTCCTATCCCCCGAGATAATCCCCGCCATCTTCAACAACTCCCGATCCAACTCCTGATCACCCGTCCCCAGATTAATCCTCCTCCGCGCCTCGGCCTCCCTCTCCTGCCACGCCCACTCCTTCCTCTGCGCCTCAGCCACCTCGTCCCCTCCACACCCCCACACCTCCAAACTCTCAATCTCAAATCTATCCTGCCAATCCCGCCTCTTCCTCACGGGCAGAGCACTGGGGTGGAAACTGCCCCCTCCATCCGAAACGTGCGTGAATATACCAAACTCCAGCGCGTCGTCTAGATGCAGTGATACAGGACCGGGGCGGAACAGGGTCTGTGAGTGGGACGAGTGCGTGTGTGCAGAGGACTGTGTAGGTATGGGTGTCCCGAGCCCGATACCTGGAGGTTGGGTTGGGGATTTATTAAAGTAGACGTAGTCTGTGCTGAACTTGCTTGCTTTGAAGACGTCGTGTGTTGGTGACAATTGGAACAAGACGGTTGACTCATCACCGAAGCAGGTTTTGCCCGTGTGTTTCCATTGTGTGGGGATGTAGGCGCCGTAAATGAGTGTTTGGTTCTCCTGTGATTCAGGCACGCTGTTGGGGAGACGTTTTGGAGGGAGCATGTCCTGGAGAGCGCGTTCGCGGGTGTTGGAAGGAGTGGCGGGAAGAACACGACCTTTGACGAGAAGGATGGTAGGGGCGCGCCAGTTGAAAACTTGTTTTTCAAAGGAGCCCATACTGAAGCCGTGGTTGTTGCCGCTGTACAAGGGGCGCAAGCGGCGGAAGAGAGTGTTGCCTTTGAGGAAAAAGGACAGTTGGCTGAGAAGAGTAAGATTGAGGATTTCCCCAGGTTGAGGGAGGAGAGGTTCTGGATCCATTACGGTTTTGGGAGGCGGTATTACGGGATGGGTGTCTTGAGAGGGTGATGAGGGATCGTTCTTGCGTTTAGATAGGTCGAAGTCCTTTGCAAAGAGGAAGTGTTCGAACAGTGGATTGAGGCCGTTGAAAAGGTACGGCAAGGCAGCTGAAATGACAGTGTTGAAGGTGCGATACGTGACGCCTGGGTGATTCTCAACACCAAAGGCCGAGACAATAACATGTGCCACCCTCCTTAACTCTTCTACACGTTCATCTGACAGCTCTGGCGCGAGACTTGACAGACTCTGCTGCGCATCAATCGGCGCAATTAGCAGCAAAAGCTCCACTAACTTTAAAAAGTTGTCCGTCGGTATAATCGAATGATGCACATTCGCCTGCTCTCCTTGCTTGAATACCTCAACTGCATCCATGGAATCCAGCGCTGCAAGCACCAACTCATCGTCTTCGTCTTCATCTCCCTCGCCGTCCTCGGGCGCATCAATCGCAAAGCCCATACCACTGCTCTCTCCTTCAGTTGCTACAGGCTGCGCCTCCCTCTCATGCTCTTCCTCGATACTTGCACTGACCCCTCTGTCGTAAACCGCCAATCCCCTATACAACTCCCTTAACCACAGTTCCCTTCCCCTTCTCTTGATCACACTTCCATATCTCTCCGTTAGAATCGTCACCACCTTGAGCAACGCCTCTTGTGTCAATATAGCGGGCGCCTGGCTCGGCAGCGGAAATGCCCCAAGGTAACTACACATTTGGAAGAGGACGGAACCCACACCCAGCGCGTCGGGCAACTCGAGGAATCGACATAGTGTGGGTTCGCTCCAGTAGCGCACGCCAGATGAGGTGTCGGCAAGGGAGCGGAAGACAGTACTGAAGCAGTAAAGTTCGAGAGGCGTATATGATTTGGAGGCAAAACGTTGGGCAAGGGTGTGCGATAGTTGTTCTGATGGAGTATCAGTGGTGTGAGCGTTCCAGACGTAGGTAACGTTAGGCAACGTTATGTTGCTGCATTTCAGTGGTACGCTACATATAGGAGGGACATACCAGGAGTCAGATGCGGAGCATCGTGTGAAGAACCTTGGCCCATGTTGGCCAGAGTTTGATAGTCGCGGAAGCGCGATGTAATTAATACTGTTTAGAGATTGACGCATCGCCTAGGCGGTGGTGGTAGGCGGGATGAGGATGACGTGCAGGTGGCTTATCACCGTTATGTCCGGGTACCTCACCTGCCCCTATGCAAGGTCTTGTCTCGTTTCCTCTCTCGACCACAACCAAAAAAAAACGATGTGGATATGAAGCACAAGACAAGGCAAAAATAACAACATACAACAGCGGGGGTTCGCTAGTGACTACGATCAAGGTCAGACAAGATAACAAAAGCAAGTGAAGCTTGGTTCAAGGTTCACTAATCTCACTTCCCCAGTCAAAGAAGTACAACTGTAATACCCTGATACTCATCCCTGAGCGACTGTGGTGAGGAGACAACGCCAAACTAGATGTTCCCATCGTGTTTACGCACACTGATTTACACCCAAGTAATATTATTCTATCCTCTAATCCTAACCCTTAGGTCCTTGTAAATTGTAATTGTTAATTAGCATTAATCTAGATAGTATCTAGATTACTAGGAGTACTGCAAAGCTTAGTAGACCTTGTGGATTAGCAAAGAATAAGAATTAATATATCTACCTCTAATACTAGACCGTCGAGAATTCTATAGCTACTAGGACCATCTCGTTTTAGCTTGTGGGGTCTGAGAGGCCTCCTAGGATTTTGGTAGTCTAGGAGACAAAGTTAATAACAAAGGATACTTAGAGTTAAAGTAATACTAGTAAGACTATATACGAAAAAATAGAATAGTAAACTATGTAAATTAGTACAAGACCTCTTAGTTATCACGACACAGCTGCATCGCATCTAGCCCCAATTCTTTTCAGCCCCCCTCAGTTTTTGGGAGCATTGTCTTGGATTCTCTTATAATTATAGACTTAATTAGAGTTATCTTATCAAGCTTAAGCATCTAAAGATAGTAACATACATAGCAGAAGCTTATTTCATCATAGTAGGTGCCCAAGAACAGAGTAATAGTTTTAGTTATCTAGGATTTACCAAGTACCCTAAGTACCGGTACAGGACCTTAACATCTACGCAAGTTAGACTAGTGTCCTAGTTTTTTGTGTCCTATAGACTCCACTCGTATATGATCATACCATCAAAAACCCCAATTTCAAAAAGCGCAAATCTAGCGCCAGCCACAATCGCTCGGGCATAAAGGGCTATTGCACGACTCTGTTATGCCTTACTACGATCTGGTTGCTTTGGCTTTATAGCATCACATCATGATTCAAGGAACTAATAAGAAATAGAAGGCATATTCGTGCTTGCATCCATCTGTACTAGAATCAGAACTTTGATGCTGCAAAACCGCATTCTCCCAGTGAAACCAAGAGAGCAAGTAACTGCTACTGAATCACCTAGTATCTGCATCTCACGTCTTCTTCAAGCTACTATATTGCAAATGTCATGACACGAAAGCTTTATTTCAGGGTCCGCTTTTAAGCCGTCATATAACACGCCTTCCTTCATAGATGACGCTAAAAGTCAATCACAACATAACCAACCCGATACCGCCCATATGATTGGCACTCGATTGGTTTCTGGTATCAATACCACCTGGTATCGGTGCGGCGCGGTAGTTGTACAGGTAGTAATGTAATGAACCATCACCAGCGCCAAACTTTTGCTCCTCGAGGAAGAGGGGGTTGTCAAGCAGCGTCAGCGCATTGAAGACGTCGAATTCAGCCTGGGTAAAGTTAGCGAGCTGCAAACAGACTATTGGAAATGCGAATGCTTACTTTCTTTGCCAGAATCAACGCATCCTTCATCAGCAAGTTGAGCCGTTGCTTCAGTTTCGCGTTGTCCTTCTCTTTGGAGAACGCCACCTCAGTACCATAGTAGAAAAGGTAAGCCGCCTTGATGGTGTTATGCTTCTTGTTTCCTATTACTGTGCTTTCCAAGTTGTAGAAGGAGAAGCAGTCTGTGATCTTGTGGGTGTCTGGATCCTCCACAACATAGCTCCATACGACTTGCTCTTTCGGTTGTTCCTTGGGACATATCCAGTGCTCGAATTCGGTTTTATCGAATACTTGTGCCATGTCCATACGCGCAAGGTAGCGCTTCAAGAGGTCGAGTGTTGCGTCTACATCTTTGGACTCCATTACGCGTAGACCAGGTGTAGACGTGACGTCTGGCAATCTGTATCGTGTAATTTGGCGCAATTTCGTGCTGCCGTGGGGCAGTGGAGAGAAGCCAACATCATACAGCTTTTCCCAGTCAATGGCGCGGTGGAAGTAACGAGCGGTGGATATAGGTGTAGGTAGAAGAGAGCCCACAGTGTACACAGCCTGGAAAGTGCCTTCAACGTAACAGCGACGAGTAATTTCTTTTATCAGAACAGGAGCTAAGCGCTTGGAGCGCAGCTTCTTGTGGACGCAAAGGAAGTTGACCTCGGAGCAATTGAGGACTTTTTCGCGGACGCGAAGTTGAATAGGGATACCAGAGATGAAGGCAACAAGCTTTCCAGATGCGGTTGCGCGGACACCAACGTGCCACTCTTTCTTCCATCCAGGCGCTTTTAGAGCCCTGCGGGTGTTAGTATGCATCTGATTCAAGAGCAGGTCTTCTAGCGTACCAATTCAGGAACGATGGCGAGTATTTGAAGCGGAAGGTGGCGTCCTTGTCTTCGACATAGTGGTTCGTCAGCAGTTCATATACTTCGTCCAGCTGCTTCTCGTCCTCCAGGTCCATTGTTACCCACTCAAAGCCTGGGTACATTGGACTGGGATTCTTGTCCACCTTTTCAATATCAATCTCTTTTATGGGCCCGTCCTTGATCTTGTCCTTGTTGGCCATCTCGTCGAAGCTAGGGACTGGCTGTGTCTTCCAGAACGCGTGCGTGGCCATGTCTTTTGCGTTCTTGGGCGGCGCCAGGCCGGTGAGCATCTCGTTCATGCTGAGGTTCTTGATCATCTGCTCGAGGTCGGCTTTGCTGGTTGCCTTGCTCTGCAGTTCATTCTTCAGCGCCGGATTCGATTCAAGCAGTATCTTCTTCTGGTCCTTGCTCAGGTCTCCTCCCACCGATGCATCTGCAGCTCCCTTTCCTTTGCCCGTCAGCGCATCCTTGACCTTGCGCTTCCTGCTCTTCTTCTTCTCGGTAGACCCTTCAGCTGTTTCTGTCGCATCGTCGCCGCTCTCGTCAGCCGACTCAGTCTGTGCTTGCTTGCTCGACTCAGCGATGGCTTCGGCTGCTACGTCGGCGTTCGCATCGGGATCGGCAATCTTGGAGGATTCTTGTGGCATCTTGGGCGGCCTGATGTTTGTTTGTTGTATGTGCCAAGTTTGCGACCGCAAAGTTGTGCGTTCAGGGTCAGGGCAGCTCGAGAAGACAGCTCTACATCATGGTGGGGCGCCTACATTGGAGGGGCAACAGTAGGTAGCGTACCGGTAGCCCACCTTCCGGCTCCACCTGCCGTCTTTTCCGTCATCACAAAACATTCTTCTTCCATCTGCCAATAAGTAGAAATTCCCATTCAATATAAGTACCATCATTCGGTCACGGCTGTAGTCGCAGGTGTTGTCGACTACCTCTGGTTCAGATATTCATCGTCCCGGATGGCTTCGATCATCTTCATCTCAACATCCCCACTGGTTCAGGGTGGACCATCACTTGCACATGACGACAATATCAAGGTTTGAGCAGTGTCATTGATTACGCCAGATAGCACTCTTTATTTACTACAAGTACACCCCCCAAAACAACAAGAACCACAGGAAATGCATGAACGGGTATCTTCCCACGCGCCGAAACTCCAATTGCCATATCACCTCTCCAGAATTCGGAGGCTGAGCAAGGAATGCCAACGTGGCACAAAATATACACGCATAAACACTTGTAAACATCGGCAACCGTTGACGGAAATCGAGAACGTCAATCGGAGACTTTTGGCAACTGCCAAAGACAAAAATTTCAGAACAAAGACAAGTATCTCGCTGAAGGGCAACCTTACAGCGTCATGTGTATACCCCATCAGACAGATGAGAGCATCTAATCTCCATGGGTAGGCGACGGTGGTGTGGGCCGTATAGTCAAAGGCCAAAAATGCAAGCGTTTGTCGAGCGGTCGGATATGTCGACCAACTCACCAGCGAATTGGCGATATGCTCATCGGCTCGCCAGGGAGAAGAGCATATGGCTGGGCCGGTGGCGTATTTGGCAACATCGACTTCGTCCGCGGAAGCTTCTTGGCAGCCGGTCTGCTGTTCCCAACAGGCCTACCCACAAGGCGGTTGATGTTTTGAATCGCCGTAACTGGTGCCTCGTATGAGGAGGATCTTAACGGCCTGTACATTCGGTCCCAATACGCCATGCTGCCGCCACTTGCCGCTGCGTCTTCAATCTGTTTACCGAAACGACGTTCGGGTTCCTTGAAGTGCACAACTCGCTTGTTCGCGATGTTGATGGGGTCATGGCCTTCGAAGATTGGGGGGATATGAGCACCGGGAAAGAGAGCGAGGAAGACACTGCCGCCGTTGGCGAAAGGATCCGTGTTGTTGGGGACGAAGACAGGGCGTCTTGGTTCGCCACGGCGTCTTGGGGCCATCAGGTCAATCTCTTTGACCAACTCTGGCACCCCCTTGTTGTGAACCCAGTGGACGTTGCTGGCATAGTGTAGTCCAGTTTCAGGGTCCTCCTCCGGAAGAAAATGAACCTGGTTGGCTCTGTACGGGTGCTCAGCCATAGGACCGTCCGGCTTGACACCATTGATGATATTGTGTCGCCAATTGCACTGGCTCATGCACTGGGTCTTCCAAAAGTTTTGGTCCGACAGAGATTCGACATGGGATCGTCGAAGCGATACCACTTTCTTTCCGAGCTCTTCGACTACACCCGCCGGGTTCTCAGCCTTGTACCGTTCGAAGTCGGCCTTGACGAGATCGAGCTCATGCTCGATTGCCCTATTGTCCCGGCGGAGCAGAAGTATCCCCTGGTAAGTACAGGTGAATGCGAATCGGAAGTCCTCTTCGGCCAGGTAGTATTCCCCGGTCTCCATGATGCCCGCCTTTTCTAGCCGGAGGGCGCACTGGTGGAAGGCTGCTGTGAAAGCGAATCGCACCCACGTACCAATCTGGCGTATCATTTCGAACACAACCTTATAAGACATGTTGTCGGCTGCGATGATCAAGTCGACTACATCTTCCATGCGTGATGGCAGGTCTTTGACCCGCTTCGAGAGATATAAGAGGGTGAACTCCATGATGGCGTTCAAGCCCAACAGAACCAAGTGGCGGACCCCGCTCAGCATGCGCCGAGAGGTTTGTTTGGCGAGGAGAAGTATTTCGTGGATGATATACCACGGTTGTATGTCCAGGGTGACGGTGGACAAGAGAAAGGGTGGCAGTGGGAGCGGCGTCGCAAACCAGGAGGAAAGGTAAGCGCGCGAGAAGAATCGTCGGAAGGATGAACGGGTGAGTGTATCTCTCGCGAAGAGGGATAGGAACAATAATAGTCCCCCTCCCTGCATCGCAAGTGCGGAGAAGATAAAGATAACGTGGAGGATGGAGAGCTTTGGCTCTGTGAGCCAAATGGCCAAGGATTGCACTCTGGTGAGCGTCGATGAAGCGATGTTGTAGACGGGGTGTGGGATGGAGCTCCATATGGGCTGAAGCTGTTGTGGGTGGGGATTTGTCTCCACGTATGGAGTTTCGTCGTTGATGTATGTGAGGGAAGAGGGGGTGACTGTAGAGTAGAAGTTAGCTTCAGGATCCTCAAGTGAAAGTGTGATGCAAGCTCTCCATCAGTAAACAAAACGCATCAGGAACCCGACTTACCATGATCGACGGTGGTAGTGACGGTGACAGTAGGGAGAGGGACGGAGACTTGCTCGACGTGGTCAGTCACATTGTTGATGACGATGTGCTGAACCGGGGCCTCGATCGTCCGCCTGAACAAAGCCATGGCAGGACATGAAGTCCCAAACCAGCCGGTGTAAAGAACCGTCATCAGGCCCATCAGGACCGGGATAGCTCCAAAGAACTGCATACTGACGACAAACAAAGAGATCTGTCGCGTTGCAAGTGTAGCTGGAAAAAATGTGGAAAAGATGCAGTGTTGGAAAGGCACGGCAGATATATTCTTATTCTTAAAATTCCTTTAGATTACTATTACTTTATACTATTATTGTCTTTTAATATTAAACTTTTATACTTTATATCGTAAAAATCATCTTATATTTCTTTATTAAGTAGATACTACTCTAAGCTTAAATAATTGTATCTCTTATAGCTTTAGATTATATGTATCTTTATATTAGTACTTTTTTATATAATTTAATAGGTAGATAACTAAAATACATTTAAAATAATAGTTATATATTAAACTCTTTTATAGAATATAGAATATTAGTATATACGTGTGGTTGTGAGAAGGAACAAAGACGACGAAGGAACAAAGACGACGTGAGCTGCGCAGCAGAGATTTTATCTACGTCTGGCTGATTAGTTCATCATAACAACCTTCCTTCCCGTTTAGCGACGAGCGTTTGCTCGCTGTTGATGACGTGTTTTTGGATGGTAAAGCGGTGTCGGGCGGGGTGGGCAGGGAGCGTTTGCAAATGGATGTGACTATACGGGGGCTGGACGTCAGACGTGACTACGATATTCGAGAACCTTGTATTGACGGCATGAATATGGCGGCAGGAACTTCAAAATGTATCTGATAATAACGCAGCGATGCCGAATATCTTGTAAACCGCAAAGACCGTCGTGACGAAGCCAGAGGCGCCAGTGATTGTCCCCGTCACCGTGGTCAAGCCTTGAGATTCAAAATATATAGCCAATGTATAAGCAGCGAGATGGATGTCCAGTAGATATAATACATTTGTACTACGGACGTGTCAGTCAACACGATATACTATCGATTCCTCCAACTCATCAAACCAAGTTCAAACCACCACCAGACTCCAACCTACATGGGTATTGTTCGCCGTTCAAAACATTAGATCCAGTCCTTCGGTCGTTAAGATCGCCCACAGGACGAGTACGGAGGCATTCAAAAAGTTCAAGATCAAGAAAAGGGATGAAAGACGGGGGCTGTGCTCTCGGTGACGGCCAGGTCTAATGTACATGCTTTTTTGCAAACAAAGCGTTGATCCAAACAACGGTCACCCGAACGGACTAGAATGGGTATCGAAATACAAACAAAAGGAGAGAAGAAAAAGTACGTATAGGGGGGCTCGGAGCGAGGTGGGGTACTTATGAGTTCCTCACTGATGTTGCCTGCGGAGGTGCGCGAATAGTAGTTCCATTTTGAAATTGAATGGTGAAGTCCACGAGGTCCATTTCGAATGGTCCGACTTCAACGCTGGTTCCCACAGCGTTGCCACTGCGATTTTCCGTGAGAAAGTTCTGTATGGCTTCCTGTGCGCTGGCAGCAACGTCCAGGTCGCCGCTCTCCTGGAGCGCGAGTAATACACCAATGCGAGCAAAGTCAAGGGCTGTGACGTTGCTTGACACGGGCTGTGTCTGTATTCCATTTCCCGGCGTGTTCTTTTGACCGCTCGAGCTCTGGCCTTCACCAGCCTGGCCAACGGTCTGACGCTTGGCGGGTTGAGCAAGCGCTTGGGGTGGGTGTGGATGGTTCAGGACTGGAAGAGAACGCGTTGGATGAAGTATAATTTTCGAGTTCAAAGAGTGCAGTTGATGGTCAGCGGAGCGAGATGCTAGCCCATTAAATGTAATAAGGGCATTCTCTGCCGCACAGCTCAAAGATAAGCTGGAGAAAAGCGACAAGATGCGAGTTGCATCCAGGGGGATGTTGAAGTCCTTGTTCGCAGTCTCCACGAGACGAGGAATCCCGGTGCCAACCGTCGCGTTGTTGGCTGTGTCTGCTATACTGGTAGCTGTGCATCCCGTCGCATCATTGTTCGTACATGTGCGTCCTGTGAAGCCATTGATGCATATGCAGTTGCACGACAGGTCAGAATTGAGAATCGCGATGCCTTCATTTTGGCAGGTGATGACACCGTCACATTGGTTGCTGTTGGGACTGGACGTAGGAGCTGGGAGTACCATGGATTCCATGGTACTGGTACCACCAGGGTTGTTGGGAGGGTTGTTGTTATTGTTGTTGTTGTTGCCGCCACCCGTGTTCCCTTGGCCATCTTGCGCAGGTCCGTTGTTGTTGTTGCTGTTGTTTTTCTGGTTGGGGATGACCACGAGCACAACCGGGATGACAGCGGCGGCTGCGATGACGACGATCAAGACTATGAGAATAGTCACAAATGTCCAAAATGGCATACCACAACATCTTCGACGCTTCTTTGACCCCCCGTTATTTTCATTGGCATTCGCTCCACCTGTTCGTGACCCGGCAGATGGCCATGCGGATATGGATCTGTTCCCGACATTGGGTGTACCCGATCGCACAGGCGTATCCTGGCCTGGAGGAGGAAAGGCAGCAAGCATGTCAGAAAGTCCAGATTGGCGTATATCTCTTTTCTCTGGATCGCCAGACTCCCAAAAGTCGAAGCCCAAACGACTCGCAGTCTTGCCGCGATCAAGATTGGCCGCCAACCTTGTAGCTCTCCGTATCAGATCCGGCAAGCTGGTCAGACTGCCACGCGCCTCAGCGTCTCGAACAGCGTCTATGTCGAGTTTCGGTGGTCGTCTCATGCCAGCACGTTCGGCCAAGCCACTGGGTCGCATTTCCTGCGCAAGAGGGTGTGGCGAGGTCGGAGAGCCAGCATGGTTCGCACTCTTACCCTTCATATTTCCGGTTGCGCTCACGGAATCTGAGGAAGAGGTGGACGAACTGCCCTGGCTCCCCGCATGGCTAAGTCGTGATCCTTCGACCCTCGATGAACTTCCATCCCTTGCTGCGAGTATTGCCCCACCAGCTCCCACCGTGCCCGCAGCAGCGTCTAACCCGGCTGCTTTCTTCTTTCCTCCACTTCCAAAGCTGTCTATTGATTTGATGGTCATCAGGGACGGTTTGGTTCTCCTTCCTAGACTGGCTTGTCGCACAAGTGCAGGCGATTGTTTCACGAGACCGCTTTGGTCGTCGTGCTCGGGCGATGCAGTGCCGCGATCGCTTGTGATGGTTTCGTCGTCCGAGAGAAGATCGTCGTCGGGATAGAAGTCCTCATTATTCAAGGGGAATACATTGCTTGATGCAAATGAGCCATGACGCGATCTACTTGCAGCAGACCGCGACTCTGACTCTTCAACAATAGGCGACACGTATGACATCTGAGTGTAGTACGAGGACGGACCCCTTCGCGCTGAAGGTGGTGGACCCAAGCTAGGCACTCTTCGAGCTTGCTGACTGGACGGAATCTCTGGAATAGGAAAATCAGGTATGTCTCCTAGAGATGACACTTCTGAAGCAACCGAGGAAGTTGTCAAGGGGCGCGAGGATCGATGTGAGGTAGGCGAGAATAAGTCTCCGTTGCCATTCGCTCCGCCATACCCAGGGTAGTTTGATGATGCTGGTGAAAGATAATCTGGCGAAAGCTGTTGTATTAGGTATTCATCAGATACAGGTCGACCATTCTGCTCCGGTGGCTGTAGATGCTCTGGTGATGGAGGCGGAATGATGGGACTGAATTGTGGCACATTCGTTGTGGTGTTGGGGAGTGGCCATTGGGGTTCAGGGGATTCTCGACCTGCAGAGTCGCGATAGTCTGAAGGTATGGAACGGGGTGCGGATGCATCGGTTTTGCGGGAAGAGTTCTGCAACACAAGTTGATTGGGTCGCTGAGGAAGTCCTATTATTCGTGAGGTATCAGGAAGCTGCGTCCGAATCTGTGCGGCTTGCATTCTCTCTCGCGCCGCACGCACCGAGCCTTTCCTGGATTCATTGGCATCGTTCGAACCTTGGGCTGGTCCGCCCGATCTGGGGTCGTAATTCATGAACTAAGTGAATGAATGGTGATAGGTGGCGTGTCTGGAGGCCGACACAGGCCTGTTGGAACAATAGAGTCGCGCGACACCGAAGAATAGAGAAAGGGTTAAGATAATTCAAGGACTCGTTGCCTTGGGCTGAAGGGCGGCAATGGTGTGCTTATTGTGGTGTAGCGATTGGGACACGTACTTGGTGCGAAGGCAACAACAAGTCAGTGCGGGAACAAAGGAGTGGCGTCGTTGGTTAGGTCCCGATATTGCACTCGTGGAAACTGGGTGCCTGACCCAAGTACAGCCTGACGAGTAAGAGAAAGAACAGGCCAGGAATTGGGAAGAAGAAACGGTGGGCGTCGATAGGCAGCGGAGGAAAACGGCTCCTTGCGTCAGAGATATCCCAAGGCTGTTGTCTCAGGGTGTCAGAACCAAGCAGGCTGGTACAGTTGATGGATACACCGTGTCAGGTGTTGTCGAGTCGTACTGTCGTGCATGTCAGCAGCTGTCCCTCGCGTGAATTGTCGAGACCACGTTGATAAGCAAGGACTGGATTGCCCAAACGGAAATCGCGGATGACGAATGATGGACTCTAGAGAGGCTCAGGAAGAAGACGAGCAAATGGAAGATGGTGGGAGTCAGACAAGGCAGATGGGCTTTCCGGGAAGAGGGGGAATATGAGAGATGTGACGTTGTCCGTAACAGATGTCTGAAGAGGCCTTTCAACCAAGAGTTTCAAAAGAGATCCTTGTACATACGCTATTGTTTATGTCCGGATTGGGGGGAAGAGGAATATCACTACGTTGGAGGAAGTTGATGTACAAGAAGAAGATACGGCTAAGGAGTTGGCGTATGGGCAGTGTGTGTATGTACCGAGGGTTCGTGGGAAATGAAATGTATAAATGAATGTATAATAGTTAGAACAATCCAGTTGGTGGCATGGACAGAGAGCCCCGAACTTGGGGAGAAGAGTCGAACCGCAAGAGTGGATGATGATGTTGTTGTTGTTGTTGTTGCAAAGGCGCGACTGGGTAGAGAAGAACAGGAGAGGCAGCAACGCGGCGTCTTGGAGAGAGCAGAGACTTTGATTTCGATTTGATTTCCCCGGCAGGGCTCATTGTGACACATGCGAGATGGCGTGGATGGCTGGAGCAGCAAGCCATGGGGGCACGGACAAAGAAGGGTCATTTGCAAGAAGCGAACGACGCCAGAAGACGCCTCCACAGTTACAACTGACTCAGAAGCCACCCGCCCGACAAGCATCATAGCCACCGTTGGATGGGCCCAACATCGTGCGACAGGCGGCGGGCAACGCACATGCTGCCGTCCTAAGCACGAGGAGGGGGGGGGACATGAGCCGAAGCCGCCACGGGATACGCACATCTGCACCGTGGTTCTTTTTTTTTATAAGTATACTGTTGAACCCATCATCATCATCATCATCGTCGTCGTCGTCGTCGTCGCCGCTGATCAGTCATTTTCTGTACTCGACATATACTCAAGACGTCCTGGCGCGGTATACCTACGCTCTTCGTTGCTGTCCGCAACCTTGGGTGTGTGGCCATGTCCGGGGGTGTGCCCTCAAAGAAAGCTTTCGACGATAGCGTGTTTGAGAAGTGGCTTAGACGAGCTCTTGGGACTTGACGACGCCCCGGGTCAAAATAAGCGTAGTTCCGGCCAAGGCATCCTCTTCGAGACACCCAATTCTGTACCTGCATGCATGATGCCTCTCGCAACTCAGCTGAGGCAGCCCTCGAGTACCACCAAAAGGCCAGCCGTGGGCACTGTTGCAGCATATGTAGGCACAAGCCTGTTCGCATCCTGCTTCAACGCCCGATTTCCAACAAGCACTGGAACGCCATTCCTTCAGTCAATACTCATGACTTTGAGCGTCGTGTCCGGGCTCCGCAGCGGGTCGATACTTGGAACGAAGGATCTTGAGGTTTGATTACCGGTAGGCTGCCTACTCGGAACCGCGCCCATGGGTTCCTGAGATGATTGCTCAGCGGGACCGTTGTGGGAAAAAAAAACCGCCCGCCGCCTGTAATCAATGTGAGGCGTACCTATGCAGAGTGAATCGATCGGTCGCCGCCCATCTAGCAACCTGCTCTTCTCACCTTCATTCCTCCTTCTTGGGAACATCGTCATCGCCGTTGGGCACGCAAGATTCAAACTACCTACTGCAGTGCACGCCATAGTGCACTGTGCGTGACCGGCAAATGATATCAGACGGGGTGGGAACAGTTGCAACCTCACTAGGAGCGCCCAAATTACCACGCCTCGTGAGCCCGAAAATTGGCTTCGTCTCTGCGTTCCAGAAGCAGCCACGAGCGGCCGCTAGAACTTTGCTAAAGAGTGCTGGATGGCCTTGCCTCGTCGCCATCGACTGTTGTCGCAGCTTCCAGAGACCTACTACCGGTACTACCTGCTCGTGTGCGGTATTTACCTGGGTTGTTGCTGGAATCTCCCGAATCCAATTTCAAAGGCCAGATATTGCGCAAATTGCCTGTCTATTTATACAGCATTATGCTGGTGAGATACGAATGATTACACGAGAATCTCTGAACGGGTCGCTTGCTAGGCTTCTTCCACAATATCCTGCGATACTATAGTAGACCAGGGAAGCCGTTGCTCGTCTTTACTAGGAGGGTAATAGGTAGACTCTGTAGAATGCAGGGGCGGATCATGGCAGCCTGCATAGGTGCGCGTCCATCACAGCTCCTGCTGCGTTGATGCTTGTTGGCCAGATGGGTAGTATACCATGCATCCCACGACCATGACAATGACTTGCGAGCTTCTTTACCAGCATTCAACTCTGCAGCACTACACGGAACGAGATCGATGAGCGTCCAACAGCAACATCGAGCCAGCCCAATCTCGGATCGAAGCAGCGATTCAACGTCTACATGGCCCCCTTGCAGCAAGTTGGTTGATTCTTGGTCCGCGTAATATGTTTGACAGCCTGCTCAATCTCGACCTAGGCTATTTCTACAGTCCCTAGTACGGCCGCAGATGTTGTCCTTCAAGGGCATTGTCAGCGTTACGAGAGCAAAGGTATGGACATTTTGATCGACCACAACACCATTGGGCGAGCGAGTCTGATAGGTACCGGTACCGGTAGTAGGAACATGGGCAGACCATGCAATAGCCCATCCAGACCCGCCCAAACCTCCACCAACTCTAATCTCCATGTCCAACGAGGCTGAACACAGCCAAACCTTGGACACGATATACGATGGGCCATCCCCGGACGGCGGTGTCGCTCTCCCTCCATCTGAAACAATCTTGGGGAATTCTGGACACCCTCGCCGAAATTTGGCCTCTGGTACACAAACACCATCCCGACGTGCCAATGTCCGCACTCGGCGATCTCACCATGGCCCACTGCTTTCACAGTCGCCAGCCCGCGCAGGACACACTTCGCGCATGCACCAGATTTTTGAGAATGCGGCGCGTGGGTGTACGACTACGTGTGCGGACGTGGGAGGCGTCGCCGTCTTGTACCCGCAATTGCCTAATATCTCGCGAAAAGCGTCTCCAGGGAAGCACGAGCGTACACAGCATGCGCCCAGTAGTTTCAAGGACGAATCTGGTCTGCGAGCAGACTCGCCGTGTCGCTCCACCGGTTCGAGTCTCAACGGTCCACAGGCAGATCTACGAGTGCTACAGTGCGTACCTGTATCCGAGCGTACTTCGGGATCCTGGTCCGACGATTCAGGCTACATTATTGCAGACGCTTGTCGGAAAACAGGTATCGCTGTGTCTCCTAGCCGACGTGTTCGGGACTGGCTGTCCAGTGTCTATGAAGCAGTCGATCTGACCGACACGATAGAAGGCACAAAAGGTAGGCATATACGCCACATTGCTACCGCGCAGCCTAAGGTAGGTTCTAGTATCAAAGACCGCGTACCAGTCGGCAAACCCGCGTCACCATCATTGTCTGCGGCACTGAACTACTCACGAACGGAACCAACAGCTTCCTTTCTACTCGCAGCTACAGCAGATGATGCCTTCATCAGTGACCACCAAATCCACATAAACCCCACACCACAGTCATACAAACCATCCCATACCACTCTCCGCAACACCCCCATCCCCCACAGACTCAAAGAATACATACCCGAAATCTGCGAACGACTTGACTTCGACACCGCCACTACAAGAGCAAAGACTCATCCACCAACCACACAAACACCATGCACAACACCAACCCACGTGAACCAAAACCACACCATACACATCATCTCAACATACCCACCTACCCAAGACGCCGACATCGTCCAACTCAGCCCCCTCAGTCCCAACGTATGCCTCGAGCGCGGTCCCGCGCGGCATCATACCAGCCCCGGATCTCCCACTCTCAATCGGGCTTCTGCGTCTCGTGGGGCAACACGTCGCTTTTTCCCACGCTCGACACGGTTCAAGGAGGATGTTGGATCACCGTTAGCGCTGGGTGCAGCTTGTGATGCGGATATGGAGATTGCCCTCGCTGCTGTAAAGGCAGGCGTTGACTTGGGTGTTGGGGACGAAGATCACGGTTGGGGTGGGAACGGTGTGGTTTCTTGACGTGGGAAACCTGGGGCGAGATTGTAGGCGGGACGTCAAGTCATGGCAATGATGAAGCGTTTCTGTGGATGGGGGGGATGTTGAATGTTTGTCATGGCGTTGGATGTCATGTCTCTATTGCTTCGATGATATGGTGTAGTATTGGAGTTGGGAAGATGGAATGTTTATACTCGATCACAGTTTACACGAATCGTTACGTCGTATCACACCACACCACGCTTTTCAAAGCCTCTTATTTGTCCATCCATGTACAACAACCTTCACCGCACGCAAAAAACAGCACAGAAGCCTCATGCTCTCTGTACTGTCTCCATGTGCGCGGCCATGGGGGGCGTATTTCAGGGAAAGGGTTTTGTGGGATAGGTATGAAATGACATGTGCGTGTGTACATGCTGTGTGTGACGAGCTGGTTGATGTTGGGTTGGGTTAGTTTCGCTGCTGCTGGCTTGGAGTTTGTTTGATTACCTTTTGTTGCATCCCCTTAGGCTAGCTTTTATTGCATCACCTCTGATCCCATCACATCAAACACCACCGCGCCGCATCACATTGAATCATCTCTGATCCCATCACACCGACCCCCATCCCATTTCACCCACCCCACCACCGCAAACCGCAGCCACAATATCCAAACCACCCCTCGACCCCACCCCACCCCACCAACCAAACCAAACCACCCAGACAGACAGCAGAGGGGAAAGCAAGAAGACTCAAGACCATGCTTGCATATAGCCAGCAGACAGCCAAGTTGTCATACGTAGCGTAAGATGCTGGTTAGCTTATTCCATCTATCCCATATATTGGTTAGCTTATTTCATACATCCAATCCATCCAATCCAATCCAATCCACCTCGAAACCCCTATACACATTCCCACAACTCTCAAGCAGTACTTAACATAAAGCAAGAAAGAATACGAGTAAGAAGAACGATGATGAGGAATCGCGAGAAACTAGGGAGAAAAAAAAAAGGTCATGTGTCCATACCGGTATTTGGACACATGTCTCTCTCTCTCTAATAACCATCCCCCCAAAAAACGCCAAAGACAATGCAAATGCACATAAAAGGAAAAATACCATGGTAGCAATTACATCCCCCCCTCCATGCTTCAATATTTACATCCCCAACCCCCACTCCCCCCTCCTCACACCCCCCTCTTTCCCCCTTCCCCCGCATTCCACCTACCGCCTCTCCACCAACAACAAATGCATCGCCAAATACGCCAGCACCACAAACGCAGACCCAAACACAGCGAGACCAATACAATCCGTCCACAGCGCAGCCGTGTTGAACCCAAAAGAGCTCAGGATAGCCGAGCCGGGCACCTCGATATCCAGCCCGTACTTGTGGTCGATGAGGGAGAGGTATTTGACTTCGTTGACGATGAGGCCTTCAAAGGCGTAGTGGAAGATGGAGAGCTGTGTGTGGGATTGGGTTAGCATGGAGGTGTTGATGAGTTGATAGAGGAGGGAGGGGGCTTGTTGAAGAGTGCAAGCATGGGGCAAAGAATGAGGAAACTTACAGATTGCAGCCACTTTGCAATAGCGGGGATACTCTCCTTGTTCAGGAAGAAGCCCGAAAACAACAGACTAAACAGCATGACAAGGACACCAATGAGATTCGCGACCCCAGAGTTGCGAAACACGATGCCGATGAAGAGGAAGATGGCAGCGGCCGCGAGGTTGAAGAGGGTGAGGAAGAGCTCGAATTTCAAAAAGTTGGCCCAGGCGGGTATGAGGCCGGTCATGGGATACACGATGATGCCGAGGATGAGCGGAGGCAGGAGACGCAAGGGGATGATGTCGAAGAGGACCTTGGCGAGGAAATACGAGGGCGGGGAGTAGTAGCCCTTGGCGCGCTCGCGGGTGAAGAGGAGGCGTTCGGGAGCAAAGACGGTGAGGATGGTCAAGCTGCTGAAGCCGAAGAGCGAGAGGACGAACAAGAACAGGCCGAGACGGTTCTGGAAGCCCTTGATATCGTCGGTGAGACCGTAGAAGAGAAAGCCGAGGAAGACTGCCAACACGATGGCGATGGCATAGTGGGTGAGCATGAGCATCGGGTTGCGGTACAAGTTACGCCATGTCCGCCGAGACAGGATGCTGAACTGGCCGAAGAATCCAACCTTGCGGAAGCCCTTCAACTTGCCAGCCGCTACAAAACCGTTGAGGTCCGAGACTCCGTTTGTGCCGTTGGCTTGGTTTGCACTGGCGACCGCACTAGCAATGTCTTCGCGTAAGCTGGCAGCAATGTCCGAGGCGTTGTACGCGTTGATGAGAATGTCCAGATTGGTTCCAGTACTGCCATTGGCAGGCGGTGGGTACTCGTCAGGGTCTTCCAGAATCTGAGGCGGTACACCACCCTGTTGACGTGTGAGCTTCAGCCATTGAGCCTTGATGGCGCCTCGGCGATCATAGGGGACCTCGTCGTCAGTCTTGGGTGACATGGTGCCGTCCTGTAGAGAGGCAGTCTTCTTCCGAGTAAACAACTCGCGCTCTTGCTGCTGCTTGATCGAAGTCCTCCGCTTGCCCTTGGGTCGTATGCTAGAGTTGCTCGGACTACCTGGCACGTCTCTGTCGAATTCGGATGTGTTGATACTTGGGATGGACTTGACAGCAATGGCGCTGCTTGCACTGGTGTGGAGACCTTCTCTGTTGAACAGGGAGCTATCCTCGTCTATGGTGTGACGGGCTGCGCTTGCGTGCATAGTAAGATCGACAATGTAATCCGCAATATTGAAGCCAGGTGGGCAAGTGTAGCCAATGTCGTCGAAATAGGCTTGACAGTTTTCAAAGGGCCCCGAGTAGACGGCCCTACCTTTGGCGAGAAGAATCAGTTGATCAAAGAGAGCGACAATGTTGGACCGCGGCTGGTGGATCGTGAAGACTACGGTTCGGTTGTAATTTTTGACGAGGTTGACAAGACATTCCACAACATTGAAGGCGTTAAAGGCGTCCAGTCCACTCGTAGGCTCATCCAAGAAGAGAATGCTGGGTGATGTGACGAGCTCGCAGGCAATACCCACACGGCGCTTCTCACCACCAGAGATGCCACGCCCACTCTCTTCAGATCCAATCTTTTGATTACGAATGTGGTAGATGCCCAGTTGGCGTTCGACGTCTTCCACCTTCTGCTCCTTGGACATGCGGCTCATCTCCCTGGGCAGGCGAAGCAGGGCTGAATCTAGAATGGTCTCGTGAACGGTCAATGTCGGAAGGAGGGTATCCTCCTGGTCAACAAATCCAATAACACCACGGAACTCGTCGTCCCTGATCTTCTCTCCATTCAGGTAGAAGTCGCCACTGGTAGCACCAATCTTGTTCTTGCGCGCCAATATGTCCAGAAAAGTAGTCTTTCCAGCACCCGAAGCCCCCATGATGGCAAGGAGCTCTCCAGGGTGGACTGCACCCGAGATGCCAGTCAAAATCTGCTTTCCGTTTAGGTTGTACGCGACATTTTCAAAGAGGAGAGCGGCAGGCTTGTGATCGGCCAGCAATTTGGCATTCTCATCTTCCTCGTCGTCTGAGAGGTGGATGGCGCCATATCGCTGGTATTCGTTGCGATGAGTCAGGTACCAAATGCCCAGGATAGCTGCCACGATGAACAGAGCGCATCCCGCAATGACACCGGCGATCAACGGCGTATTGATCTTCTTCACTGGCCTCTCATAGCCGGGCACCTCGGTGTGATACAAGCACTCGCCCGTGTCGCATTGCAGGAAGATGCTCTCGTCTCCGAAAATGGACTGGATCAAGTCGTTCATGGCAGGTTCGGAGAAGACGCTTCCGCTTTCCTTGCTGTTGGTCGAGGCAATGGACCTGAATTCAGCAGGACCCTTGATGCTCTCCTTCAGAAAGTCTCCAATGTCCACCGAGCCGTCCTCTCCGCAGAGCATCCTGTCGGGCACACACTCGCACTTGATATTCTCGCATCGGTATTTTGTGATGTTGCGGTCGGATTCGGCTGTGAACTGCGAGGTGCAGGTATCGAGGGAGCAGTAGAACGATTCGCGTTGGGCGACCCAGACTAGTTGGAGCTGTCAGCCAAAGGAGTGAATTTGGACCGACAAGACTTACACTGGAAGTTGCACTCTTCTGATTCGGCGTTGCAGGAGAAGGTGGCCTGCGGCTTCTTTTCCTTTAATTGATCGAGAATCTTCCGGTTGGTGATGTCGCAGATCTGGTAGTTCTCCTTGACCAGTTGGCCGTCTTTGTAGCACACGCCACCCTCGCCTTCTGGCATGAGAGCATTGCAAGCTTGATTCGTCTCGCAGACGTTGCAGTTGATGCCTGTCCAGCCCTCTTTGCACTGGCACTCTGCCTCGCCTCCACGGGGTGCGCGGTCTTTGCCATCTGCCAGCGAGCCGCACAGCGGTTCTGAGCAGTCTACTCCCCCGAAGCCTGGCGGACAATTGCATCGGCCGTTGGCTTTGCTACAGTCGGCGAACTGGTGGCACTTGAAGTCGTCGAGGTTGCAGTTGAAGCATGGCGGACATCCGTCTGGGCGATCATCGTACAAGGAGAAGAGGGAAGCTTGCGAATCGGGGAGCGAATAGTTGGCCAGCGTTTTGTGAGCTGCAGAGCTGCCTGTCAGACTGATCAAGGCGAGCAGCGACGCCGCCCAAGCTGTTTGGCGCATCGTGTGCATGTATGAGGCGCAACGCGAGGGAAGCCTGCTGTCAGTGGCGTGTAACCACCCAGATCAGCCAGCAACAAACGGAGCGACTGTTGGCGGCGGTAAAGGACCATGCGAGCCCAATAGCTCAGCAAGGTCGGAACGGGATGGCGAGAGAGAGCGACGAAGGATGGTGGAGGTGGCGAGAGGAGCAGAAGGATGCGGGCGCAGCACACATGGACGATGATGGTTGCTGGGCGGTATCATCGGCTATCCGTACTGCCCATGTGTTGTTGATACGATGATTCGTGGGGGCTCCAACACAGCCAAGCTTCATGGCTACTATGGCGAGGGGCCCACCGCTACCGGTACTAGGTAGGCCGAGGCACAAGCCATGCATCCATTCACTGGTTAGAGTACATGGGGGAGCACAGTACTACATCATACAAGCAGGTGTCACGATAATTCCACTGACCTATGTGAGTCTTGACACGTCAAGTTGATCGGCCACAATCTGCATTGGACGGAGAGCCAAGGCCATGGTCGGATGGGTAGGTAGTACCCAAGTAAGTGACCAAGTAGCTCAGTGCCGAGCAGCTCTACCTATGAAGCTCTACCTATGAAGCTCTACCTATGAAGCTCTACCTATGAAGCTCTACCTATGAAGCTCTACCTATACAGACAGAACTAACTTGAACCTGAAGGCGAGCCGGGCCCCTCTCCCTCTACCGGTACCGGTATAGCTAGGCCGGCCCGCTCGAGTGGAAACCATCTGCGAACTTCGGTAGCCATTGGACAACGCGCCCTATGTCAACTACCATCCTGCTCTAGACTGCACAACTATACCATACTTGACAGTCGGACGGGGAAATAAATGTTCAAGAGGCCAAACTTCCCCTCTCCTGGACAGAACTGAACCGAACTTCAATCACGCTAGGCAAGATGGTCAAGATCGACGAGTTTGCAGTAGAAGCAGTATGTACCTGTTACCCCGCATGATCTTGACTCTTGAATGTACAGTGGCAAGGCTGACTCTGCGCAGTGGATGGATGCACATGAGCACAACTGCAAGTACAACATTGCCGAAACCTGTTGTGCCTCCATCTCCATCGACCAACTGCGAGAGCTCTCCGAGAACAAGACAGGACCAGTCATCGACACGGCCAGGATCCTCAACTACGGCACCATACGCGGATCCGACGAGCTACGCAACAACCTCGCGCGCCTCTATTCAGCCAAAGTCACTGACCCCTTGTCTCCCGACAACATCCTCACCACAGCCGGAGCCATCCAAGCAAACTACCTTGCCGCCTACGCCCTCGTTGGCCCCGGCGACCATGTCATCTGCCACTATCCAACCTACCAGTCCCTCTACGACGTCCCCAAGCAACTAGGCGCAGAAGTCGACCTGTGGCAAGCATCTCCCGACAACAAATGGATCCCGAGCATCGACGACCTCAAAGCCCTCCTCAAGCCCAACACCAAACTCATCGTCCTCAACAACCCCAACAACCCCACCGGCGCCGTCCTCGGCAAATCCTTTCTCCAACAAGTCATCGACATTGCCGCCGCATCCAACATCACCATTCTCAGCGATGAAGTCTACCGCCCCCTCTTCCACTCCATCGGGCCTCTCGACAAGGACTTCCCGCCTTCCCTCCTCTCCATCGGCTACCCCAACGTCCTAGTCACCGGCTCCCTCTCCAAAGCCTACTCCCTCGCCGGCATCCGCGTCGGCTGGCTCGCCTCACGCAACCCAGACATCATCAACCGCATCGCCTCGGCACGACACTACACCACAATCTCCGTCTCGCAACTCGACGAGCAAATCGCCGCCTTTGCCCTCCACCCTTGCACCGTCCACGCCCTCCTCGCCCGCAACATCCAACTCGCAAAAACCAATCTCGCCCTGCTCGACCGCTTCGTCATCAAGAACGAAGACGAGTGTGACTGGGTGCGCCCCTTGGCCGGTACCACGGCTTTTCTCCGCTTCCACCGCGAGGGCAAGCCTGTGGATGCAGTGGATTTTTGCAGCAAGTTGCTCGAGCAAACGGGCGTGCTGCTGGTGCCGGGGTCGACGGCGTTTGGCCGCGAGTGGAAGGGCTATGTGAGGATTGGGTTTGTGAATCAGACGGAGGTGGTGAAGGAGGGATTGGATGCGCTGACGAAGTTTGTGAGGAGGCAATTGGAGGATGTGAAGCTTGCTGAGTAGGGGGCGTGGTGCACTGTAGTTGTAGAAATGCTTGGGGTGTTGGACGGGAGGGGTGGGATACATGCTCGACCAAATACTTTCCAATATCAGCACTACACGATCCAGCACAATTCTGATGAGCAAAGAACTGAACCGGCGTCGGTGAGTGATGGGTTGTGACACACCAGTACACATCTGCACATCTCACCAACGCCCAGCCGCGCGCAGCAGGCACTTGTGTACCGGTACAACGATGACACCGACAACGACGATCACAAGGACAAGGCCAATCGTATACCTACATGTACCTACTATGTACCTAGCCTGCACGCCCACGACACGACGCATGCACGACACCAGCGTAAACAAAGTGTGGGACTGCACGTTGTGCGTTGGATTTTAGTTGCAGCGGGAGATGTTTGATGTATTGGCGATGGGGGTGGGAGTTAGCTTAGCTCAGTGCTAGTGGAAGGAGGGTTGTGGGTTGATGGGCGCGAGCTGGGAGAAGGGCTGGGTTTTGGATTTGAAAAGGAATGGATTGTGGAGTATTGTACTGTCTGCTATACCCAGTAGGCGCCAGTGTTGTGTCAACACAAGCAAGAGTAGACAGTAGCAAAGCCGTATCCAATAAATCCACGTCGGGCATACCGTACATGCACAAGGCAGGACTACTGCAACCCAAACGCAGCCAGGAAAAACCAGGGAACGAATTACAACACCATCTACCCCACCGTACCTCGCTTGACCTGCCTACACTATCCCATCCCACCCAGCAAGAAGAAAATCTCTCCCCAGGAAACCTCGAGTAGAAGAGAGATCGAACGAGACAGCTGTGTGCGTGCGTGTAGCTTTGCAGAGTCGATGCGACACAGCGATACTCCCGTGCAGCACAGTTTTGGATTCGGTTTCAGTTTCAGACAGCAGAGGCAATGTGTTCTATACCTTTAAAAAGGGGAAGAGAAATAGGAAGAAGAGGGTTTGCAAACGGGTGGGGTTGAAACCTTTTTGCTGATGGGAGGAGGGGTTGATTTGGAATCGACAAGGAAACGACTGTGTACTCTAGGGTAGGGATATAAGGTATAAGTTTCAGTAGCATTGCGAACGCGGGAATAGCAGGTTTCAGAAGGAAAAAGAGGCAGCGAATGGGAGGGAATGGTTCGCTGATTCGCCAGGTTCTGGGTTTCTGGGATACAGTGGTACTCCTAGCGATGGGGAGGCAGTAGGGTTCACATGAAAGGTTCAAAGTCTTGCAGGATGGCCGCCGGTTGTGGGGATCGATAGAGGGGAGCGGATATACAGTTCCTGTAGCTGGTTGGTGGATGCTGGTCGTTCATCTCCGTGCACTTTGTGTGTGGGTTTGATCGAGATATTGTCTTGCAGGGATGAGAGCGTGATGGGATGAACAGTTGAACAAGCAAAACCGCACCGCCGCATCTGCGATCGCGCCTGTTGGTGCGAGACATCAGGAGTCCACTCTGATGAGATGCGATCGTCCGCAAAGAGTCGGCACCCTGCAGTAGAGTACAATCCAGTGCAGTGCCTTACCGACACCACCACCACCACCGCCGCCCTACCTCCCCCATCGCCAAAACCCAAGACCAAAACCGCAAACACCGACCAAAAAAACCTACGGCGCAGAAAACACTCAATAATGTATACCGCCCCCCCATCGCCCACCCGCCTACCATCGCACCAACGTACCTCTTCTTCCCCGCATCCACTCTAGACTACTGGTAGTCGTGACTCTAGACCTCCCACACCGTTACTAACCCGACCTAGCGCCTTCTACATTCAGCGCAATGCGCGAGGTGTGGCAAGTGGATCTTGTGGCGAGGGGAGATCGCTCATCGCTCATCGCTCATCGAGATTGACATTGCCCATTGATGTTGACATCGGGATTGACATCGGGATTGACAAATCGATGTGGGAAATTGGGTGTGGCGACATGGAGTATCGAGATGGGAGTTTGGATTTGTGATGGGGGGTGGGGTGTGAGACTGTGGCGATGGGGGTGGTGTGGATGGGATGGGATGGGATAGGATGGGCTATGATGGTGAGTATGATGATGATGGTGAGTGTGCATGTGCCTGTGTCTGTGCATGTGCATGTGCAAGCTCGCCGTGGTTCATGTCGTGATGTGATGTACCGCAGATCTAGTAGTACACACACTCCCAACGGTACCAAGGACGTGAGCCTGACGCAACAAGAAAAAGAATTCCACATTTTCTACCTTTCACACCGTGTTTCATTCGACAGTCCAAGTAACGTGCTGCAATGATTCGCCCCCCGCTCCTCAGAATCATCTCCTTTACGCGTCACATTTCCATCTCCAACCTCAACCCAACGTCTACTCTACTACTACAACACTACACGTAGTCCTCGTGCTCTCCCCCTCCCATCTAGTAGAGTCCCGGTATTCCCCAACCCCCCCACAGAACCCTCAAGAACTCTCTTCCCTTTCCCCTTCCCTCCCCTTCCCTCCCCTTCTCCCAATCAACCCAACCCAACCCAACCAACTCCTACCCCTTCCCACCCAATCACCCGACCACTCTGCACGCGCACTGCGCACATGCATGCATGCCCCCTGCACATGATGTAAACGCACAGACGCATTTTACTATATTGTAGCCATCCGGTTTTGAACTGCTTTGCGATGCGGGCTGGAGATTTCGATCTCGGGAGGGTTGTGGGGGGGGGGGGGATGTTTGGAGCAGGGGGGGTTTGCCGGCGGGAAAGGAGGTGGGGCGGGTGTGGGTCGGGGTTGTGGAATATTCTTACTGTGTCCTCCTATGTGCCAGTGTTGTACGGGTGCAATAGAATGTGTTGGAAATGCCATGTGATAGGTTGGTAGGTAGGGTACGATAGGAGTGAGTCAGGTGGAGGGAGGGAAGGGGAGAGAAGATGGGGGAACGTGTGAGAGGGAATGGATTCGTTTGTGGAATATTCGAGGCGTGGGTTATTCACGACTGTGCAACAAGTTGGTGATGATGGGTATTTTTATTTTGCTACCCTAGGTCAGACCTGCTGCCTGTCTGCGTTCCTGTGGCAGAAGGGAAAGGAGAGTATCATGGCTCTCGTCTCCCATTCTCTGAACCGAATTCAAAACGAATCCCCTGTATCCTCCTCGGTGGCTTCTTCCGATCTCTGTTCGTGTGGTAATTGGTCCATTCCCCAATCTCTCCTTCATCCCCCCATGTTCCTCTTCAGCCGTTACTGTGAAGATGCCCAATGGCCATGTTCTGCCATCTCCGTCCCGTGTGTTTTCAACCCGATGATGGCATGACTCCAGTGGCCAGCGTTGAAGGTGATGGCCCAAGTCGGTCGGTGTGTTGTGATTTGGATCCAGCGTAGTAGTCGGTGATGTGTGACGTGGCTGTAATAGGATGTGTGTGTGTGTGTGTGTGTGTGTGTGAGTATAGGTGCTCGTGTAGTTTGGCAAGAGATAGCGTAGGCCTAGAGGGCTCAGCCAGCGCTGTAGCCCGTCATCTTGGCACAATGACTGCAATAGTAACGGTTGGTGCCAATCTGGAACATGTTGCCATAGCCTTCGCGACGGCAGCGGCAACAGCACGGCTGGCAGGACAGCATGCCGTGGCTGGAGATGGACGAGTTGGAACTGGTGGACGAGGTGCTGGAGGCTCGTTGCTGCAGTGGCTCGGCCGAGGGACGGTGGGCAGCCTGGGTCTGGAGTTGCAGGAGACGCGAGGCGTCCGGAGGGCTCGACATGTACGAGAAGGGGGAGGGTCGAAAGGCCAGCAGAGGGTTGCAAGGGTCCGAGGGTGTGTAGGATTGGTAGTCAGACGTCGGCGTGGCCAGAGGTGTTTCCAGCGAGAAGTGGACGGCAGGAGGGATACTGAAGTAGCAGACAGGCTCAGGATGCGACGGGTCTGGTGTGTAGAGATCTGCGGTCATGGTATTCTGCAGGCAGGTTTATGGGGATACAACAGTCGTAAGGATGACCAGGTGAATGGCAATCATGGCATGGCATGTGGGATCGCAATGACTATATGCTTGGGGGGGGGAGGAGACGATCGAGCGATGCACAAGGGCACAGTGGCGGGTACGAGGCCCGGTGTGGCAGGCCAGCGCTGATTGGGCAGGGGGGGCAGAGGGGCTGTGGATTGCGACGCTTCGTGAGCACCTGCCCAAGCGGCTGGGATCAAAGAGGCAGATTTTCCTAGGCGGGGGGCGCGCATGCTTTCTGCGGCCTGGTGGTCAAAGGGCGTCAAGTTTCCTGAACGAGGCAAAGCTGTTGCGGTAGCCGGTCTTCGATTCACTCGGTCATTCTAGATCGGAGCGACTCTTGCAAGGAACTGGTTTCTTGTGCTGCAACGGTAGTGACTGGGTAGCCACGGGGGTAGCCACTGGGTAGCCACCAATCGGGCTGCCCCACGCCTAGAGACACAATCGCGATCTGGCGCAAACGGTGGCCACTAGGTAAACAAGTACTGATACTCCTACTAGAGTAGTCCACCATCTTCAAGTCTTCCAGAGTACCTACTACTCTAGAGTAGAGTACTAGCTTGAACGCAACGCTTTCTTCACACCATGAACCTGCCTTTGCTCGCCGGACTCATCTGCTTGCCGGTGCTTCCTGCTTCCCTCATTGGCCGTCCAGCTGCGAATCCGAACACACCCGCGCCCACTTCACGCTTTTCGACTCACCTCCCTCCGCCCTCACACACGCTCGGTTGCTGTGGACAGGGAGGGTATGTAGAGCGCGGTAGGGCGGCCATGCAAGGTTTGGCTGCTGCCGCTGCATACAGCACAGGCGCAGCACAGCCTCTTGGGCATCCCCCTGACCTGGGCAACGCGCTGCTGGCTTGCGCAACATCTTACCCAGAAGTGGCTTGGACAGCTCACAACTCAGTACTCAGCTGCTGCTGCTGCTGCTGCTCACGGCCCGGACGCGGCCACCTGCATCGCCAACACCCTTCTTTTTAGGCAGCAATCCTATCACAGGTACCCAACTGGCCCCCGGCCTCATTCTCTACAACCGACAAAGGACAAGGTTGGCCTTGCTCTATTTGCGACAGTTGGCAACTTTGTCCTTCTGAAACTTACTCTATGACTCCTCCAGCTTTCTTCGCTCTCTTTGCGGGACGGTCCGTTAGGTGAGGCCTGGTGCTTGCCCATGAACCCTACACGCCCACCAACCGAACCGGTCCTTTGCGACCAAAACAGTACCATTATGCGTTACCGACCATCATCCCTCACACGCGTTTTCATAGCAAAGCCCAACGACATGCTTAGAAATGAGAATACCTAGGTGATGGTCTGCTCATCTGCTTTTCTGCATGCCTGCACCCGACAGTGAGGCGAGCCTGAGGCCAGAATCCCCCCTCTTGCTCATTCGAGAGTAGCAACGCCATGGCTTTGGAAAGCAAAGTAGCTTTTGTGGCTCATCTAGATTCCTCACCGACAAACTCCAGACTCCCAGAGTGTACATGGTACCTGGACTGACACTTTCGGTCCATCGCACCTACTACGAGATATCATATGATCTCCTAGGAGTACTTCCCTGTCCGTGAAATTGCTTGTTGGGGCAAGGGACCACACGGTCTAGGCCATGAAGCATCGTGTGACAAACACCACAGAACCACACCAAATCTGCCCTTGATGCTGGATTTCCACGCTCCATATTGGGGGACGGACGCGCTGTATGGCCGCCAAATTTCATTGGGCCTATCGCTGCTCTGCTGCAAGAAAGTTTGATGCAACTGCTGATCGGTTGAAGTGGTTCGGTGCTCGCCCGATCCAGCCATGTACAAGTACATGTGATGGGCCCTGATCAACAGGTACAGGCGACACAGTCCATAGGGCCACGGCGCCACCCACCATTGTAACTGTTGTACCGGTACAATGCGTACTGTTACCCCAGCGACTTCAACGGCATAGCCATTCCACATTGCCCATGGCCAACTGGCGCAATCCCGCAAATTCCTCATGTTTCATCTACGGTGCATAGCAGACGGGGCCCACAATGGTTCACGATAGATGTGCAAATGTGGACCCTGGGCATTCTGATCCGCGCGGTCGGTTCATCATGGCCTGAGATGGTTCCATGTAAACATCGGTACTTGTGTGTACACATCATGGTACAATCCAAAGTTACCTACCGTAGGTACTGTGTACTTGATGCATGGCTAGGTATTTCCCCACTTTGCTAATTCACAAGTCGAGATGATCACACCACAGCATGTACATGTTGTCGTACAGACGTGCATTGGTACTCTACAAGATGAATTGCAGATAGGGTACTTCTAGACCTCGCCCTTCCGGTGAATACTCTTGTGGCGGGCTGGATGTCTGCACGTGCAGCTCGTATACCGTAACCCAGACACAGCCTCGGAACCTTTTGGGCCTAGCACTCACTGGCCACTCGCTGCACTTGTCGTCATGGATGAAGCCGCTCATAGCAGATCATGTGCAGTGCACGGAGACTTGTTTCTCAGCACAATTCCATCCAAGGTGTCTCTCGTCGTTGTTGTCTTTTTCCATCCATATCCAAACATCGCCAACATGTCTTCTTGTTCTTTGGACGTTTTGCTTCTGCTGGCTGCTGGGTCAGCGCAAACCGCGGGACGCCAGGCTGATAGGGCGATATGATTTCTGCACAAGATGCTGCACGTCTGGCTCAATAAAGGATCGGCCTTCTACGCCGAACCCGCGTTTCACAATCAGGACCTTCGCTACCGCCTGCCTCATCCTACTTCGTTGCCTGTCGCCGTCGCCATCGCCGTTGTTGTTGTCGCCGTCGCTGTCGACTGCTTCCATCGTGAGGTCTCATCGTCAAGCGCGTGCTGCTACGTCACTATCGTGGTTTCGTTCCGACCGCCCCACCCATTTTCTACCCCTCCATATTCCTCGTCCTCCCACATTACAAACCACTTCACCTCCCACACGACACACACACACACACACACACACACACACACACGAGCGTCTGAAGCCAACATGGGGAAACCACCGAACCTATTCGCTTTCAAGAGCACCGACGAGCTCGCGCGGTCTTTGCGCGAATACATCCTCCAATGCCAGAACACTGCGCTCGAGCGCCACCAGGTCTTTCGCGTAGCCGTCTCTGGTGGCTCGCTGCCCAAGACGCTTGCACAGGCGCTCCTCCAGGAGACTTCTGGCGACGGCAAGGTGCAATTTGACAAGTGGGAAATCTTCTACGCCGACGAGCGCGCCGTCCCCCTCGACCATGAAGACAGCAACCACCGGCTGGTGCAGGAAGAGCTTCTTAGCAAGATACCGGCC
This sequence comes from Plenodomus lingam, assembly GCF_022343315.1. Classification (NCBI taxonomy): domain Eukaryota; kingdom Fungi; phylum Ascomycota; class Dothideomycetes; order Pleosporales; family Leptosphaeriaceae; genus Plenodomus; species Plenodomus lingam. The sequence continues at coordinate 1,774,438 of NW_027093966.1, read as the reverse complement.
GAGCTCGGGAAGCCCAAAGTCTTCCCCATTGATGTCAAGTATCTCGACGACGTCCAGGAACTGGCCGACCAGTACGAGAAGACGCTTGTCAGTGTCTTTGCTGCAAGGGACAGTGTCAAATTACCCCTCTTCGATCTGCTTCTACTGGGTTGCGGACCAGACGGCCACACCTGCAGCTTGTTCCCAGGATCTGAGTTGCTTCGCGAATCAGAAGCCTGGGTCCTCCCCATCTCCGACTCGCCAAAGCCTCCGCCAAAACGCATCACCATTTCCCTGCCAGTCGCACAACACGGACTGAAGATCGCATTCGTTGCGACGGGCGGCGGGAAAAAGGACGTTTTGCGACAAATATTCGACACGGAAGAGGGCCAGCAGCTGCCTTGCGGTCTGATCAACACCAAGGCCGGCGAACGAGTGAGCTGGTTTGTGGATCAACCCGCCATTGAAGGCGTCGCCTATCCAGCACGTCGCGGCAGCCTCTAGAGTGCGTTTGCGGGCTCTTTACGGATGGGAAATCCACAATGTCGGCGATTTGGACGGTACTCCGCCCCCTCTACAGAGCAATGGACTGTGGTTCTGAATTTGTGCTTTCGCGATATATCCGCCTCGAAGTTGAAGGGCCACAACATCTCGAAGTAAGCATTAGGACAGTCTCTTACGAGGTAGATATGAATAGAATACACTTCTTTCTCTCGTTACTCCAATCTGACTTTAAACATCTGCCACGCATTCGTCGTACCATGCTGCTCCTTACTCCAACGCAAGAGCCACTCATTCATGACTAAGCGACAAGGTCCCTGCAGTAACACCCATGTTTCGCCCTGTTTGTTTTCGCTCAACATCACTCCGTCGACGCATGTCGTCTTAGCACCGCCGTGCAACCCAGAACCAAATAGTGCAAGTGGTCAATTGCGATAGCTGAATTATCGATCAGGCCATTCCTTCTGTGCATCTTGGCAACGCTAGGCAAAGGACACGCGAGCTCGACCCAACCCTGCTCCACTTCATCCGACGAAGCAGACATGAGCAACAGCGAGAATGCTCGCTCGATGACGCGGCCGTCTCTCATTCGACCAGTATCAAACCATAATTCTAGTGAAGTGTCCAAGTCGCGATTGGTCCAGCCCAGATATAGCACGCGATCAAGCATCTCCGTCAATGCCAACAATCAATGTACTGACAAAGATGAACCCCCTTCGCCCACTAAGACCTCAAGTCGGTCATCTGAATCCACGAAGCCAGTAGCCGGAGTGGCTGCAGAGGGCACAATGCCGACCCGGCTCCGTCCACGTTCAATGTACCAAACAAGGAGCACCACATCACAACGAGCAGAACAAAGTGCGAAGAGCAGTTCACAATCGATGCGACCACCACCACCACCACCACCACCACCACCAGTTAGCAAAATCCCTGAAACACAAGCCGGCGGACTAGGCCGAGCCCAATCCCTCCGCAGGCCAGCCGTTCCCTCTCAATCCACTCGGCCTGCGGGAGCCGCCTCCCACTCTCGAACGCAGTCTGTGAATGCTGCAGTATTCACTCGCAGAGAAGCTGCAAAGACAGCGGCTACGCTGGAGCGACCCAAGTCTCTCGTTGGAGCAGCGAATGCTGGTGTCAGAGCCAATGGACCATCGACTGATACGGCGACTAGCGGTGGGAGCGTGCCTGGCCGACTTGGTGCACACCGACGTGCAGCAAGTACAAAAGCTAAACTCGAAACATGGAGCAGCAGCTCAGAGTTGAAGCCAGCACCACGGCCTAAAGAGTCTGATGCGACCCAAACAGGCCATCGAGACGGTGCCCCCGAAGGACAGAAGAAAACCAGTAGACCAGCTTTCTCAACTTTGCAGCAACATTTCACACCTCGCAAGACGGGAAAAGCACCCACCTCGACTTTCTTGCACCCAGCTCCCAGTTCAGGACCTCAAACTCTGCCGCCTGAGATCAGCAACCTTCAGACCGAATTGTTGCAACTTCACCTGCTCCACCAGTCCTGCAACGACGTATGCAGACAGTGGGAGCTCAGCGCAAAAAGGAGCTTTCGCACACGCTTCGAGGAAGTGGCAAGTCTGCACCAAACCATGCTGGAGCACGAACGAGCCGGTCAAGAGCAAAAGAATCTCCAGTCCCTCATCGACTGGAGCACAGGCCGATCCCCAACCGGACTGGCCGAACACATCCAGGCACTCTCAGCGCCCCTGCATGAACTCCCCTCGCTCGTCGAACCCGGCGGCCGCCTCCAAAGACAGGTCGCCGCGTTCGAGCACTGGATCTCCTGGGTGCAAGACGTACGCCGTGCGCGACAAGACCCCACCACCGCCGCAACAACAACCGGCTCACGCACCATCGAGGGTCTCGGCGACTCATGGAAATCGGAAAACACAAGCCTCGTGCGCAAGTTGGCGTCTTTTGCGCGCGCGCTGGATACCCTCGACGCGGCGCCGCCCACGCCCGGATCCAGTCTTGCGTGCATTGTGCAGTCGTGCAAGGCGCTGATGGCGGCTGCCTTGGAGGAACTGCAGCTCATGCATGTGATTGAAGCCGAGTTGGTGGCTAAGGAGCAGGGTTGGGTTGAGGAGCGGTTGGGGATGATTGCGAGGGGGGTTGGGGGGTGTGAGGTGGAGGGGTGTGATGAGGGTGCTGCGTGGCGGAAGTAAAGGGGTTGTATGATGCAAAGGATATGGCCCATTGGGGAGGTTAGAGTGCCGCGTACTCATACTCCATCATGTATTGTGGTGCTGGTTTGTGGCGATTTGGGTGTTACAGCTACATAGGTCGCCTGGTTAGTCACATACAGTAGCCTCAGGTTCCACGGGCTCTCCCGGTATCATTATACGAGGGGGTTACAGCGGTGCAGCAAAAGAGTTTGGAATCTTGAATAGAAAGACGAGATCTTGGTTAGCTGCTGATACTCGAAATAATCTCACTATTCCCATGATCGGCATGTATACACAACATGCTCATGCCCACACTCGCAAATCCCTATGCAATAACACAGTACAATACACCATACCACCATCAATCCCCACCTACAACCCCCCAACCACCCCCAGTCCACTTATCTCGAAACATGGCACTCGTATTAGTCAATTCGATTCTATCCAGAGCTCAAGCATCTCCCCCTTCCATCTCCATCCGAGCAAAATCTCATCTCCCCAGACGCCCTTGACGCCATAAACGCGCTTTACCGTACGTCCTACCGTACCGTATGCCGTGTCTAGTGCATCTCCTGCGTAATCAGAGGGAGTAAAGCGAAACGCAGATTTCGGAAGATAGGTATGGTTGGTTTGATGGCTTGCTTGTTTGAGGATATATTTGCGCAGTAGGAGTGGTGGCTTTGTACAAGTCTGCTTGCTTGCACACATTGTACTGGACTGGTACCTCTTACCGCTGTACTCTTTTGTACGATGGGTGCTTCTTCTCCAACTCGGTGGGGAAAGACCCCGCAGGGTGGTCATAGCTCTCTTCTCGAGGACCCCGCAACGTCACATCTACGATATGATACGCTACGGTATCTCGACGCAGGCTTTGAGGACTTGAGGCTGCTTCACCGTTGAGCGAGTAGTGTCATCTGAACACGGGTGCGTGTATGTGTATGTATGCGTGGCTATCTGGCCCATTACCAAGGCATTGAACAAGCCCCAATCGCTGGAGTTGTTACTTTCTCTGGGTACCTGCACCGGTGCCGTACCTAGTGCCCCGCAATTTCTTCCCCGAGAGCAACCGGTAGGGACGTGACCTAGGCTGTCTACCGTACATCGCGCCGTTAGCACCGGTATAAGAGAAGGCTTGGGACGCGGGACGCGATAAAGAAAAAGGTTCGATATGAGGTCGTTTGCAGCGAGTGCGCGGGCTGTTGCAAAATCGAAAAGTGTTCAGAGTCGGTTTCAGAGGGCTGGGCTGCCGGTTTTTGTGAAGTCGAGGGGGTATGCGGGAATGGCTCCTACTGTATGTCTTATCTTGCTTTCTCTCACGTTTTTTGGGGTGGTTAGGACGGGTGTGCTGACGATTTGGTGTAGTTGAATGATCAGTCTCTTTTCAAGACTCGGGCATATGTCAATGGAGAATGGATAGGTGCAAAGTCGGGCAAGACCTTTGAGGTCCACGGTGAGATTTATATCAACTACAAAGCTTGTCGTAACGTCGTCTGACATGCCATAGATCCCGCAACAGGCAAATTGATTGGTACGATGCCTGAGATGGATCGTGCTGATACTGAAGCTGCCATTGCCGCTGCATCTGCCGCCCTCCCATCCTTCCGCAAACTGACCGGCCGCGAACGCTCGCGGATGCTGAGAAAATGGTACCAACTCATGGTGGACAACGCCGACGACCTGGCCAAGCTGATAACGTGGGAGAACGGCAAGCCCATCGCCGACGCAAAAGGGGAAGTGACCTATGCCGCGAACTTCTTCGAGTGGTTCGCAGAGGAAGCACCCAGGCTGTATGGCTCCACCATTCCGGCCTCCGTCGCTGGAAACCGCGTCTTTACGATCAAAGAACCTGTAGGGGTATGCGGCCTCATCACACCCTGGAACTTTCCCGCCGCAATGATCACTCGGAAAATCGGTCCCGCTCTTGCAGCAGGATGCACCGTCGTCGCCAAATCCCCTGGCGAAACACCCTTCACGGCCGCCGCCCTGGCCGAACTCGCCCACCGCGCTGGTATCCCAAAGGGCGTCGTCAACTTCGTCACGGCGCTTGACAACACACCTGAAGTGGGCGAGACGCTGACGACCAGCAAGACGGTCAAGAAGGTCTCTTTTACCGGCTCCACGGGCGTCGGCAAGCTCCTCATGAAGCAGTCAGCCTCGACGCTCAAAAAACTCTCCTTTGAACTCGGTGGCAACGCGCCCTTTATCGTCTTCGACGACGCCGACCTCGACACCGCCGTCTCTGGCGCAATCTCCTCGAAATTCCGCTCCTCGGGCCAAACCTGCGTCTGCGCCAATCGCTTGTACATTCAATCTGGCATCTACGACGCCTTTTGCAACGCCTTTGGCAAAAAAGTTCAGGCCTTTAAAGTTGGCAATGGCTTCGATCAGGGAAACACACACGGCCCGTTGATTCACGACCGCGCCGTCGCAAAAGTCGACGCACACGTCCAGGACGCAGTCAAACACGGCGCCACCGTCCTCGTCGGCGGCCACAAACTTGACCACCTAGGTGCCAACTTTTACCAGCCCACCGTCCTCCGCGATATGACGGCGGACATGCAACTCGCCTCGGACGAAACGTTTGGACCTGTGGCTGGTCTCTTTTCTTTTGACACAGAGGCCCAGGTCGTCGAGCTGGCGAATGCGGCCGAGGTTGGGTTGGCGGGCTATTTCTTCAGCCGCGATGTCCAGCGCGTTTATCGCGTTGCCGAGGCTCTCGAGGTCGGCATGGTCGGTGTGAATACGGGCTTGATATCCGATGTGGCGGCGCCGTTTGGCGGTGTCAAGGAGAGTGGGTTTGGGAGGGAGGGCAGCATGTTGGGTATCGACGAGTATGTGACTACGAAGACTGTGACGTTGGGTGGGAATGGCGAGGCGTTGCAGGGGAAATGAGTGAGCAAGGGGAAGTTTGGTGGGTCTCTGGTCAGGTAGGGAGGGTTGTATATCTGTATGTATATGTACGGTTCTTTCCTCTCTAGTTCAACGCCAAAGCGCCACCGTTGGCACGAGATTTGAACTTCCTTGGACCATTTTCAGACGTCGAAGGATAATCTTCGACTTTCAACCCGCGCCTCCACTGCGCCATCTGCTCACTGAACGCCTGTTCCTCGCTCGTCAACTCCCGCTTCCTCAGCCTATTCGCACCCGCACCAGCATGACTATTTCCAGCGCCCAAACTACCGGCAACACAATGGTTCTTGCCCCCCCACGCCGTCTCCGCAACCCTCTTCCACAGCGCCGTCATGTCCACCATCATGGGCTTTGTATACAAAATCCTACAATCCGCCGTCTCATAGACAAACTGCAGCGGCGTCTGCGTCTCATCGCCATCGCGAATGGCATCGCGAAAGTTGATACCCCCCGCGCTGAACAAGGCGGCGCGATCAAAGAACGTCTGCTCCCAGTACTGTCCCAGCACCGTCTTATTGAGCTCCTGGGACTCGGCGAGCGACGAGTTGGTAAACGTGATTGTGTCGTTTGCGATGCTCCGGACCCCGGGGAGACTTACTCCCTGCGTGCCCCTTGTGCCGCCAATGTGCTGGGTGAGACCGGGGCGGGGACGGCCGCCGAGGGCGACGAATTGCACGCCTGCGCGCTGGCGCATGAGTTCGGCGAAGACGGCGCAGGTGGAGGCGCAGATGCCGTCTGTGACGACGACGATGTCGGCGGCGTCAAAGGGGGTGGTGTTGTAACTTGCCAAGGGGCCGTAGCCGTGGATATCAACATAACCGTTGAAACGCGTCATCACGTCGCCGAGGTTCCAGCGGAAGAGATTGGTGAAGTTGTCGCCTTTTGCCTGGACGGGGCCGAAGAAGGCGTCCCAGCTAGGGAAGGGTTTGGAGTTTACGTCGAGGTTGGATTCGTAGTTGAGCCAGTTTGAGACGATTTGCAATTGGCCGTATAGCGCTGGGTCTTCCTCGTACGACAGGTTTGTGCGGGTAAAGGCTTTGGAGAAGCGAGACCATTCTGTGCCGGCAATGTAGAGGTCTTCAAAGGCGCGGGCGCGATCGGCGGCCGCGTGGTCGATTAGGGTGGGGAAGAGGAGCTTGTACATGTCGTAGGCTAGCAAGATGGTACCTCCACTGTTATGCTGCAGGTCGATGATGAGCTTCTTCTTGCCATCCTGCTTGGCACGCCTGAGGAACTCTACGGCCGTGTCCTGGAAGGACTGGTGGCCGCCGTAGGAAACAAAGTCGGGGATGGCGAGAACGGCAACGTCAGATGTTTCCTTGTCGAGGTAGTAGCCTCTGATCAAATTGTCAACTTGACGGACGACGGGAGGTGGGTATCCCGGGGCTGGGAGTGGTGTCTCGGCAGAAGCGCTCTGGTTCGTAGGTGTCGGTATCGGTGGCCATGGTTGTGGCAGGGGCGGGTTGCCCGTGTACCAGACTTGGTAGAGGCTCTCGCCATCCGTGACGTTGTTGAAGTGGGGAAGTTGGACAGTCGCCATGTTCTCGTAGGAACGAGTGGTACCGTTTTCAAACAAAAAGTCAGTAGTCGGACCGGGGTAGTGCTGAGATGAAGTTAGCAAGCTTCCTTCAAGAGTGTATCACCGGTGACAGTGTGACAGCACATACCCATCTCGATCGTCCGTCTCCAGCAAAATTACCAATTGGAAAGGTGCCAGGGGCCAGAGAGAGGGCAGGCAATCCGTAGAACAACTCGTTGTACAGTGCGTCCCGATCATGATATCGACCGTGCTCTGCCCAGTCCTCCAGGTATGCTATCGCATCCTGGCCATTGATCTTGGAGATTGGGGATGGCGTCCAGGAGATGTCACCGAGGCTCTCGTCTACGATATCTTGCTGCACATAAGGCTTGGGCATCTCTTGACCATCTGAAGAGACGGAGACGAGCGACATGGGTCTCCCGAACAGAAATGCAGACCCGAAACTATCGGGCACATAGAGAAGATGGCTATCGTGCGGGGCGTGGAACAGTTCATACACGTCAAGGCCAAACTAGTGCTGCTTAGCATCACCATTGCGTTCCATGTGGCCATGACATACCTCGTATTCATTCTTGTAGCTTCCTGCACGGACTTTGTTCCTGATGTTTTCCCATTGACCCCAAAGATCAAACGGTCCTCGTACCTTCTCAGCGTACTCCTTTGGTGGATCCTTGAGCCATGCAGTCGTGGATTGCCACTGCAAGTAAATACGTGTGCTTTCAATCAGTTTCAAAGCAGGACCCTGGTGGAAAGGCACTGAAACAAGGCATTCCATTGCCAGTTGGGCAGGTACCGTTGGATCGGTACCATCCTTTGGCTGAGCAGCCACCAAAGCCGCAACCTGCGCACACGGACTCGCAGTATTTTGACGGGCGAGTAAAGGAGAAGAAAGCGAGGCAGCCAACGCCGCAGAAGACAGCGAGAGTCCTGCAATGGTACCGAGAAAGCGAGCCATGATTGCAACCCAGTTGAGTGGCACCGGGATAGATGTGTAACGGCTGTGCAATCTCAAGTTCCAGGACGCCAGGGATGCGAGGTCTCCATTTGATTTATACCCACCGTGCTGGAAGACCCGTAGCACGGCGGACCAGGTAGCTCGGACTATCAGGTATGGCTCTATCCCGTACATAAATCACCTTGAACCGCCGAGCGCACAGATGTCAGCTCGGGCTCGAGGGAATCCTCCCCCACCTATAATATAGAAATCTAGGCCAGCAAAAGATGGTAAAGGTACTTGCCTGTTCTAAGTCTTAGCAGAGTACATGTATGTTGCCTGAGAGTTGCGTGATTTGGTAGCAGAAAGGAAAATACCTCTTGTCCGGAGAACACACTACCTAGTATACCACCGAGCTAGGGTGAGTATATACGACTGGCGCCATACATGGTACACGGGGACAGTAAACTCAGACGACCCGTCGCACTTGGGAAATGAGGCAAAAGCGAACACTTGTACGCCATCGCCCTGTGTACGTCACGTTATACATGGTAGGTTATTGATGTTGCGACAATACCTTTTCAATGGAACCATCTGTAATACCCACAGCAGGATGGATTGCTGCAAGGAAATGGCGAAGCTATACATAGAACTCGTAGGGGTAGGTAACCACCCATGCAAACCACGCAGATCAACGCCATAGGTACCGTACGGTCAAGTAGCTCCCTCACCATCATGTACCGTATCCAACACAACTTCCCCAGACACAGCATCGGCAACACAATCATACAGTCCAACCCACTGCAACCTCGCCCCAGCCAGAAACCCAACAATAAACAACAAACACCCCAACCCCACCTCCAAATTCCTACCCAGCTTTCGTAAAGCGGTTCCATGAGCCAAGCAACCCCACGGCTTCACAAGATTGGCAACACACTCTATACTCCTTTAGGAAAGGGACCCCGACACAGTGTCCACGACTTCTTACACTTGGCATCCGCACTTGCTGGATACACTTTTCCCGCTGACATCAGAAGACGGTGTGGTGGAAGCGGGGTTCAGCGTCGGCGGCCCGCTTTGCTGTGGCTCCGGTCGGGCGGTGGGTAAATAGAAGGATAGGTACGGTACATTAGGTGTCGAGGTGGCTTGGCTGTGGAGGGGAGAGAAAGTGGATTAGTAAGTGGGTAGCGGGCAAATTGCGAGGCCTGGGGCTCAAGGGCGTGGAGGAATGCAAGGGCAATCAGCAGCTACTATTACAGTAGAATTCTTTCTCCCTCGAAATATTGCTCGCTACCTGGCGCCCTTGAATTGCAGTGTCTCTCTGGACGGCAAAGCCGGAAGGAAGGACGTTACCAAGGCCTTCCTTTGTGTATATAACGTGATGATTACGAATGGTGATGATGATGAAGGTCCGATAAGCACACTGAGTACACAACTTAATAGGTATGCCCCAAATGAACGCACGGGTGGGAATAGGCTAGTGATATCTTCGGCGAGATCTCAAAGGACCATCGAACCGGCCTTAACATTTCAAAGCCGAAGTAGGAACAAGTGTGGATTGAACTGGGATTAATATTGATAAAACTGCAAAGTTCGGTCCGCAAACAAATGTCTGCGCCAAGCCTTTGCATCCGCTATACATAGTACCGTATGTTACAGCTTCATGCCTAGAACCTTGTGCACCCGCAGCGCTTGCCTGATACTCAGGTCGAGCATGATTTCCTCGCTTCCACCAGGGATAGCATAAGCCCTCACATCTCTGTACAGCCGCTCAACCTTGGCACCTTGCCCTCCGCGACTATAACTCAGACCGCCAAAGATCTGACTCGCCTCGCGGGCGCAAAACTCAAAGGTGGTTGTGCTTTGCGCCTTCAAGCTGGCAATGGCGCCACCAAGCTTCAACATGGCCTCCATCTCATTCATCTTTTGGCACTGGTAGACCAGGTTCTCGAGCCAGTTGTAGGAAGCTTCAATTTGGCGCGCCATGTGGGCGAGCTTGAGACGGATGACGGGGTGGTCAATGAGGCGCTTGCCAAACGTCTTGCGCTTGTGGGCGTACTTGACGCTCTCTTCGTAGCAGACGCGAGAGAAGCGAATGCACTGGATGATGATACCGATGCGCTCGTGGTTGAAGTTGGTCATGATGACCTTGAAACCCTGGTTCTCTTTGCCAATGAGGTTCTCAACGGGGACTTTGACGTCCTCAAAGGTAATGTAGGTTGTGCCACTGGACCAGACACCCTGACAGTCCATCTTCCGTGTTGACACACCGCCGGCACTGCGCTCAATCAAGAGAACAGAGATACCGTTCATACCCTCGCCGCCGGTACGGACGGCAGTGGTAAAGTATTCGGACCACACACCGTTTGTGATCCACTTCTTTTCACCATTCACAATGTAGTGTTTGCCATCCTCGGAGAGCTTGGCCTCACAGGTCAAGTTGGCAACATCGCTACCAGCATCTGATTGAATTAGCTTGTGCAGTGACTCTGACTGGAATGGGGCATTCTTACCTGGTTCAGTAATAGCAAGACAAATCCTCTTCTCGCCGTTCAACAGACCTGGACCAATGCGCTTCACGAGCTCTTTCTTGCCAAATTTGAATAGAGGAGGGCCTCCGATGCCGTATCCTCCAATCAGGTTCCAGACAAGACCACCACTACCAGTACGCGACAGCTCATCCGTAAGGATCATCTCGTGGAAGTGATCCCACTTCTCAGGTGGCACGCTCTTGACCCTCTTGTCTGTGTACTGTGCAGGATAATGGATACCGAGCAAGCCAGCAAGATAGCCACGCTCGCCCATCTCGAGGTAAATCTCATCGGGTACCTTTCTTGTTTCCTCCCACTCTGTAACATATGGGGCGATCTTCTCGTCGACCCATTGTCGGACTTCTTCGCGGAGGGCAGCGTGAGTTTCGTTGTAGTAGGGAGAGTGGTACTATAGAGCCAATTAGTTATGCTCTGGAGCCAATGCGAAGATGCTATGCATACAGTCTGGTACCACGATGGATCTGCGTATGGCACTAGATCGCCATAGGAGTCGAATGGCTCGATATCCGCAGCGGCGGAGGTTGGCTGAGGTGCGACGACGCCAGAGTTTGCCTCTGGCTTGACGATATCTTTCTTCTCGCTCTTCTTTTCAGGAGCGGAAGTCGCAGGGGGAGCGGGTGGTGCCGCCTTGGTGTCTAGGGAGCCAACCTGTAGTTTCTTTTGGTACTTCTTAAGGATGCTGTCGTTGTGGTACTTCCAGAACTGCTTGGAAGCGTCTTTGCCAGCTACGCGGGTGAGGACTGGGTCTGGTCAGCTCCGAGTTTACACGATGAAAGGACAGATAAGCCTTACTCTTCTTTCCTCCGGGATGTTCATCCGCAAAGTTGGTGAGGTCATAGACATCCTCATCTACAATAATCCACAAGTCACTCGCAGTCTTGTGTGACGCGACCTCAGCCGCAGAGAATCGCTTTGACATCTTGACTGATGTTCAGAGAAGGAAGGATAGTAGGGAACGAGAAGGACAAGGTAATGGTACAGAAGACTGAGCAATGATCACAAGACAGAGCAGGGCGCAGATGGAGTTATGGATCCCAATCCTTTCACATGCTCGGCTACTTCACGCCAAGCGAGTCCGGGGCAGCCGCTGAAATATGGCGCATGAATGTGATCGCAGACGTTGCAATTGGCTGCGTGGTTACAGATGAACCAGCCTCCCGTTTGAGGCGCGACGTCATGTCATAAACTGCCGAGGTATTGCCTCTTTCGGACGCTCACGTGGACGCATTTTCGAAGCTCAACCACAGGTCTTTCACATGCCAAACACGGTTTGCTGACAATCAGAAGCTTGACGGCTCGTCGTACCATCATATACATTAGCTGTTGCGCATGTTCAAGGCCGACAGGACGATCGGACGATGTCAACCCCAGATTTCGCTAGCGGGTTGGAGAGCAAGTTCGCAGCTTCGAAATGCGGAGTGACTTCACGTGAGCTCATCGTCGTGGGGATGGACTACCGGTAGCACCGTCTTGACATTCGCAGCTCATGTCCCCCACAAAGCTAAAATCCGAACCAACGTTATGCCTACTCCGACGATGTCTCCTCGGGACAGATCTTCAGCTGAGGTGCTAGTGAAGAAGGGCTCAGACATAACGGCTCCTGATGGCCCCCAAACAGAAGGCATGATTCGCATGCCTGCGCTTGTAGATGTCTCGGATCAAATGTGTAGTACTGGCAAGTTACTTCCTCTGGTCTGGGACCATGGGTGACGGCTCTAGACTAACGATCAAAGTAATGATCGCGAAACCGCACACAGCTTCTGCAGTTCATCACCATGGGGAAGAGGGTATGTCTTGAGCCCGACTTGTACAATATTCACTTTGCTGCGCCTGTTGCGAGACAGCGATCCACCATGGACCTGCTCTGATTGATTCCCAGACACCATCGTGTTCGCCTCGAAAGGTCACGGTGCCATTGTGAGTGGACGGAATGGAGAAAAGAGGCAAGAGCTGGCCCCTGGTGACTTTGCTTTGATACCTGCGTATGCCGAGCACCAAGAGGTCAACGATAGCGATGAGGATGTCGTATGGATTATCACTCGTGGTGGCAGAAATCCGATAGTACAGAACCTCGAAGGTTGGAGTAAGACGCATTAAAATCTGCCAAAATAGAGAATTTTTTTTTGGGGGGGGGGATGGAGCTATTTGAATGCGAAGCAACTAGTATGTAAAGCCTGTGCAAGACGATGCTTATCATAAGGTACCTACCGACTCGAATACAAAACCAAGCACCTTCAACAATCCTTAGCGTGAGTGACCCACAGGGAACAACTCCTAATCTTACCCGTAAAAGATTATGGCTTTGGTATGTTGTCGAGTTATTCAGACATGTACATGAACTCGCCTTACCAGAGGAAATGATTTGTGCCCTGAGGAGGCTCTGAATAAGTGATAATGTGTTGGTCAGCAGTGACCCACAAAGTAGCAGGTTTCGTCAGCAGAAGCTGTTAGACCCACACGTGTGACAGCTCATAAGATTGAGTGGATACGACTGAAATTCGGAATCCTACTCCTCCCGACTAGGACGACATGAGGTGAGTAGCGGTCGGCGTATGTACTGTGTACATAGATTGAAGGGCTTCTAGACGTGGCTGGGCTGTGAATTGAAATTATGCAAGTCTGTGCCCAACAATAATCGGTCCGCAGTACTACTCGTCGTACTGTTTGGACAGCCCAAAGGAACACCATAACAACAGAGACAAACAAATTGAAGGTGTCATGAGCATTTGACGTGTGACGACTAATAGTGGTATTCATACGGCAGAGGCCGCCGTTCATTCGTGAAATTATCTACAAAACGTGCAAATTGAGACATTCGATATATGCTCGTGCAGGTCGTAAACGTACTCTTCGGTCCTCATGAAAGATGCCCAACCCTATATACCAGGTATCCAGATGAATTATGTATAATGAAATTCGTAAAATACAATAACCAGCCAGCCTCGGACAGCCAGCACCAGATTGTTAGACTATGGAAAGGCTCGTAGGCGCAGGCCGTTAAAAGAGTGACTGCATGCCCTAGACATAACTGCGTCGGCTTCGGCTGTGGCTCTGGTGTGAATAGCGTGGGCTGCGGGATCGGTGGCCATGACGAGAGCGGTGGACTTCACGCTTGACGACTACGCGCTCACCGTCGCTGCGGTGATGGCGGTGGACAAGCAGAGCCAAGATGGAAGTAATGACGAAAAATATGATGTTCCTGCTGCTGATTAGCATGATGCACCGAGACTAAGAACAAGTACCTGAACCTACATGATGCCAAAAGCCCAGCTTGCCTTGAGCATGGCGCATTGACGGTCGACGTTCAAGTCATATCGGTTTCCAGTGATGCTGAAGATACCCAGGTTGGCGCTGTACTGGCTGTCGCGGCTGACATCTGTGCAGTCTGCATTGGCGATGCCTCGAAGCTCATATACAGCTGCGATGAAGGCCCCGACGAAAAGTAGGTCAATAAAGGCAACGAACTTGGCCGAGTGACGTGCGCGCGAGTAGAGGAACAGTGTGCCTATAGCCCATGCCGCACCCAGGACGGACACGATGAAGAGGATCAGGATTGACCGCGGCGTAAGGAAATTGCGACTGTTGAACCAATCGACAAACCAGGCGAGCATGCCCAGTGTGGGAATGAGGGTGACGATCTGGAAGACCCTCCAGAACATGAACAGGATCCCAGAGAAGGACATGATGGCGGTTGGCTGTTGTGTATTGTCCCGAGATGACTTTGGGGGGCAAAGATGGTCAAGATGTCCGAGTGGGTAGAGCGTGCCAGGTGAACGACGGGCGAGACGCCGTGTCGTTGGTATGACGATGCGCCTGATAGTTGGTGCGATGCAACGAGGTCTGGTTATATGACAGCTGCAGGCAGAAATGGTGGGACACCGCGCCTTTATGATATGTCGCCTGGGCAGCGACTAGGATGGCGGATTGTTTTACAATTGGATGCCGGCAGACTGTTAGTCCTGCAAGATATATGGGGGTTGATAGGCTCTGAGAGTGACGTAGAGTTTGGTGGTTGAGTGTAAGAAACCGGATAGGTAAGAGAACGTGGGCCAGCATAAGGCACTTTCACCTGGGCAGATGCAAAATGGCGGGGGGAGGCTGGGATTTGAGGTGGCTGGGTTGTACCTACCCTACCTGGACTACCTGGCTACCTAAGTATACCGGTACACCTACCTTCTCAATTTCGGCCAACCACAACACCTCCTCTTCTACGCCTCACTACTACTACTACTACTACTACTACTACTACTACTACTACTACTTCTCACGCCTTTTGCTTAGTCCAATACTTGCGACATCTTGGTGGGTTTCTTTTGTCGCAGGTTCTTTTTTCGAGCCCAAGGCTTTTACTGTGTCACCCCTTTCGAACAAGCCAAGAGTCGCAGTCTAGGGGGGCAACATCGGTCGATGCTGCCAATCCTCTTCAATATTGGGGTATACAATAACTTGCGCTCATTATCAAGGGCCTCAACACAATAGTGTCTCTCCTCTTAGGGGCCGTTGAGGACAGGGAACAATGTTCCGACGTTGGCCTTCTTCGGTCCACTTCACCCGTGTTCCGCCCCATACCGGTACCATCAGGTCCAACATTTGACCTCCACATTAATGTCGAATCCAGCATCGCATGCGACCCCTGCGATGATCTAGGCAGTTTCGCATCTTTCGGCTCGTGAACAGAAGACTTGCAATGAGTAGCAACGGCTTCCCACAGTAGATTAACGTCAACAGCTCTTTCTAGGATCAAGACGCGGCTTAGCATCATTTCCGTCCTGCAAGGTGATGGGATTCCCCGACGCCTAGTATTGCCAGCCAGGCCGTTCGACCTTATCACAGGCATCTCCTTTGCCAGTAGCGACCGGCTCTTAGTCTGTCCCAACAAGACATTTCGCTCAGTCTTCCCTTCGGGCCCTTCGGCTGGCTCGGGGCGGTATTGGGCTCTCAGCCATGCTTTGGAGCTATCCTTCGAAGAGCTCGCTACGCTTTTGTGGCTGCTCGCTTCTTGGATAAACATGCAGACGTTTCGAAATCGAACAATGTTCCTTATCAGTGCCAGACCTCTTGTCGGTCCAACTACGCTCTATCCGGTAGTTTAATGGCTCCACATGCTTGACCTGCGGCAAGGGAACCAGGGTCCTCAAAAGAGGGCAATCTGCACTATTATACATCAGCAACTGTATGAAGAATGCCCGACATGTTTACCCCTCGTGTTACCTTAAATCGCGTCCTACCTTTTTCATTCATTGAGTTCTCATGTTCTTTTTCTGGGCATCTTAATGTAGCACACTTGCAAGTCCGACTGTCCCATCAGACCACGCCATGTAAATCCACTCACAACAGACTACAACTACCTCTTCCCTGAAATCTCATCTCCTCTTAGGTTCTCCATGATTCTGATCCACTCATTCCCTTGGGAAGGCCATTCTTATAATTCTCACAATTAATCGCCGATCAACACTCACTAGCATAACAATGTCTGCCAGAGGAGCTCGCAGTCGTAAAGTGCAGCAAAAGAGCATTGAGAAGACAGAAAAGAAGGGTTCTCTCAAGGGAAAAGGAAAATCTACAGAAATCAGCTACGATAGCCCAGATGCATTTGCCCAATGGCGTGTTTCGCCGAGCGTCAACGACTCAAGAAATGGCATTACCCGGACACTTACAGGATCCAGCAAGACCAGTCGCGGCACCTCACGTAGTGGCTCAACCCATGATGGTGGACTGACTCGATCTCGTTTAAACACTGTACATTCGAGAAATTCATTCGAAGAGCGACAAAGCCCAAGGCCCGCTTCGGTATCCGATGTCTCATCCAAAAGCAATGCAAATGCCAAATTCCAGACACATGGCAAAGAGACAAAGGCTCCTCGCGGTAGAGGCGGTGGAGTGCCTATTAAGAAGATGAACACAACCTTCAGTGTACCACCCACCTTCCGAACTGAATCAACTTCATCTCAAAGTCAATCGAGCCAGAATTCTTGGGCTAGTTTCAAAATTTGGGGTAGAGAAAGAAATGAGATGCGACCCTACAATGGGTTCGATCTGGTAAATTTAGTCACGAACGTATACAATATTCATCTGACGTGTTCAGGACCATGACATGCAGACAGGGGAGGTATTAATCCACCTTGGTGGACAGCAATTCGAAGACGACCTCCCGGTGCCCACAATACGGGCTGATCTTCAAGTCCTACAAGATTCAGGCTCTACATGGCTGACAAACACACTCGCAATGGGTCGTATCGAAGATGACGACATCAGCGACTGGGAATTGTCCAACGATTCGGGGTCATGGCTGCAAAATGAGCTCCCACCACCCAGTTTCAATCAGCCCAAACGGCACAAAATGCTACGACCAGCTTTGCCGGGTAAAACGTATCCCCAACCTTTTGCAAATGACCAGGGGCACAGTGGCGTAGACTCTCAAACGACATCGCAAGCGCATCACCTCACTGAAAGTGCTCAGACAGAGTATGCGATCTCGCCTGATCTATCCCAATGGAGCGATGATCAAATGACAACTCATCAGATATGGTTTCCTATACCAAGTAATATACAGACGATGCATGGTCAAAGACTGCACCATGTTGCCATTCGCAACTTTCTCGCCATCTTGCATGGAAAGTCCATAGTGGGAGCTGATTTATTCGAGATGGTGGATACATTGCAGGCTACAATTGTAGTAATGTATGATTTGGACAACAACCAGTCTGGCCTGACACCTCAAGAGCTGAGTATCCAAATGATTACAGACTATCTAGAGCAGCATGGACTTGATGATGTCCGAAACAATGTCAGACATGCTTTGGGGCTTCTCTTGTGGTCCGAGCAGGACAATGTGAGGTGGCGACAGGGCTATTTGGAGAGTTTTGTTCACCTTGCGGGAGTCATGACATCGGAAATAGAGGAACTTTCGGATTTTAAGCGACTGTCTGTAGTGACGAGGCGTAATCTAGGAATGGCTGGCAAGACGCTGCAATTGCGAATCATGGAAGCAGAGGAGCGGCTAGCAGGCTTTGAATTCGCGGATCTTTGGGGGAACGATTCCAAGATTGCCAACGGTCCAGTACATCGACACTGCCAACTATTCCGTCAATTTTTGGTCAACCACTACGCCCGGATCTATGGCAGCTGGCCACCAGTCTCCGGTAAGACTTGGCTCAACCGTAAGATTGTACAGGCCATGCAGAACGATTTTGGCTCTCTTTACGACTACCTTGTTAATCGCGAAGTCTTTTGGAACCCTCGCGAGGAGCGCGCAAGAAGAAAGTGGGAAATGGCGCATCGTAAGATGGACGGATTCCAGGCAGATCTACCAGAACTGGACATCACTGATGTGCTGGTCATGTTTGACGGAAAGCAAGGATACACACATATCCCGCATCCCTACCCATTACTTCCGATAGAACTACCCAAGGGGGGCAAAGAAAAGGAGAAGAAGGGGTTCTTTTCGTCGTTGAAGAAGGACAAGACCAAGGAGACTACAAGGGACGCAAAGGCTCATCTTCAGCTCTCCATTGTCTTCAGTGACGCAACTAACATTGAGAAGCTAGATGTGAACTTCAACGGTAAGCAGAGACTCCTAGCATACACATCGATACCTACTGACAGACTCCCCAAGGTTCCACCTTGATAGACAAGTTCGAGCAGTTCGAGCTCACCACCGACCTAAAGCACGCCACGCCCCGTGTAGCGCGCCTCGGTCGCTGGGTCCTCCTCTACGGCATCCTCCAAGTCCTCTCCACACTGTCCGTCGATGTCCAAGGCCTGAAACATACAGAAGGTGTCCACTATTTTCTTTGCACAGATCTCAAACGTGTCCCTGAATGGGTCACCAACGGCCAACTGGAATACCTCGAAGCCAGCCAAAACCGTTCCTGGTGCTGGCAACGCGCCTGGGACCCCAAGACTGCTCATGTCCCCCCCATTGAACTCGAAGCTTCCCTTCCTATCAACAGAGAGCGCGGTGCTACCCGCCAGGAAGATTCGTACAAGGGAGACTACTGGGTTATACATTCGTTTCCCAGCCCGCCACCACAAGGCGCTCTTCCTGCTCCACCCCATACCCTCGACTCTACAACATCAATGACAAACGACCTCCGCCGCATCAGCAAGAAAATCGACTCTCTCTCGCTCCCTCACAACACCACAAGATCCACCCATCAAGATCTGCAACTTCCTATCCAGCACCCACACCTCACCGCAGACAAAAAGGAAATACTCAAGTCAAACAACTTTTACCCACCACCTTCCACCACCACATCACGCCCCCCCTCACGCTTAGATGCTCAAGCACAACATTCCATCCAGACCAACCCCCCACTACGAAGTACATCGCGTATAACCCACTTCAACCCTCTCAACACCGTTATCAACACCCACCACATCCCCACCGAGCCAGACTACCACGCCCGCCATCTTCGCAGCGGAATATCAAGTCTGAACACGGATTTGGGCGCATACCCTTTCAGCCACGCTGACACGGTCTTGTCCCTGCCGCCGCATTACCATGAGAGTGGCGTTGGAGTGCGCGGTGACGACTCCAAGGGTGCTGGGCGGGCGGTGCGGCGCGCTGATTGCAAGGATAGGGAGAGTGGGGTGTTGGGGTTTGGATGTGGGTTTGGGTTTGAGGATGGGGATGCGTGTGGGCGTGGGGGTGTGCATGGGGATGATATTTTGGGGGTTGGGAGTCGTGGGGGTGGGGTGGGTTGAGTGGTTTGTTGGTGGTGTGGGAGGGTGGGTTAGAGGGAGTGTGGGAGTGAGGGAGTGTGGGTTAGGGATGATTGGATGGAGGAGGGAGGTGGTGGAGAAGGAGGAAGAGAACAAAATGCTGGACTTATTTATTCTACCCGCGTACCGTGTATACCCCTTCGCTTCAGCGCTCGTCTTGTCTCATAATTTTCCCTTGCTTATCTGCTCTTCTATAAAACGAACAACAAGTAGATATTGATCCCGATGACAGGGAACTTGTATCCCAGGTCTCTTCCCAGACCAAAAAAATCCAAGTTGCTTTGTTGTTGGGTAGGAAGACGTTGAGACGATTTACCAAATCAAGTGTGAGGAGTTGCTCAAGTAGAGGATTCACCTGCACCGAGTCCTCTAAAATACACTTCTGGAATTTAAGCAAGATATACAATTCATGCATCATTCATTCCTTCATTCAACTCAGGGTATCATCCATCCATCCATGCATCCAGCCACAACACACTTACAACCTCAACCCCCGTTTCCCAGAGAAAAGAAAGCCCTTCTCTTCTCCCTAGCCTGTTGATCCAAAGACACCGTCTCATTCCTCGGTCTGCCCCGTTTCCCCTTCTTCGCCGTCTTTTGCACGCCGGGCTGCTTCTCCAGCACCACCGACGGCGGCGCAGTCTCCTTGACCGCTTCCTTGATCGTCTGCTTAGAGAGGCAAAAGTCAATGTGCGCGTTGAACGAGGCGTCGTCGGGGGGTTGCGGGAGCATGCATATGGGGCACTGCCACTGCGCCTGCTGCTCGCTGGGTATTTCCGGGACTCGGGGAGCTGTGAGCGGTTCTTTGGCGATGCGGTGGATGTGCTCTGGATCTAGCTCTTGGGAGAGTTTTTCCAGCTCGTTCATCTCGTCGTTGCGTTCCTGGCGGGCGGCTTCTTCGAATTCCTCTTCGGGCCAGGTTTCCCACGAGTCGTCGGACTTGGAGGTTGTGCTGGGTTTAGGGGCCGTGGGAGGTCGGATGCGGCCGAAGAAGTCGATGCCGGGTTTTTTCGTGCTGATGATGTGGGTGACGCGCAGGCCCATGAGGCGTAGTTTCATGTTTGGTATTTCGCTCATGAACTTCTCTAACATGGGGAGACTGTACTTGTATAAATCATCTGCTTTGTGGACGGCAAAGGGCGGCGTGATTTGACGCGTGTGCACTTCGTAGGTGTGCAGTTTGATCTTGATGCACAGGGTGCGGCCTTTGTATTCGGTGCGTTTAAGATCACCTTCTAGCTCTTCGGCAACATGGCGTAGCTTGCCTCGTAAGTCGTCAGGAGACTGTAGTTCCCGAAACGTGGTTTCGGTGCCTACACTCTTGCGGTGGGACTCGTCTGCTCGTTGAATCTTGGTGCGACCGAGGCCTAGATAGCATTGCATTAGGAACTGGAAGGCCTTTTGCCCAAACAATTTGGCCAAGTAGGCTCGATGCGCATAGATGTCTCCACATGTTTTCACGCCAATTGCATCTAGCTCTCGCTCAAAGACACGACCGATGCCGTTGACCTTGCGTGTAGGCATCGTCTTCATGAAATCCATGATGGTCTGTCTATCACTTGGGAGGTAGAACTGTCCATTTGGCTTGTTCTTATTTGAGCCAATTTTGGCGAGCTTCGCATTTGCTGCAATGCCTGCCGACACTGTGATTTTCGCTCTTTCGAATACGTCGGCCCGCAGCTGACTGACGACATCTTCTGGACTCATGTGGTGCTCTTTACAGTATTGTGTAAGATTCAAGTAGGCTTCGTCGCAACTTGCGCTTTCAAAGCCTGGATCGTAGCGTGCTAGTACTTCTCGTACTTCCTCTGCTTTAGCCATGTATTTTGCAACATTCATAGGTACGCAGATGAGCTGTGGGCAAAGCTTCATAGCCACAAAGCCAGCCATGCCTGAACGACAGCCAAACTTCCTCGCATGGTAGTTGCATGTCGTCAAGACACCTTTGCCAACGGCCATGGGCACCTCCTTTAGCTCAGGTCGGTCTAACTCTTCGACTGCCGCATAAAAAGCATCGCAATCCAGATGAACCACCACCTGAGACAGATCTCGGGTGAGTTCCAGCTCAGCAATGTAGTCGTCTGCTCGCCGCAGATCAGACGTCAGGTCCATCTTTTCCAACTCGCGTCTCTTGGCCAAGATTCTGTTGATCTTTTCCGAGAGGTTTTTATCCTTGGTCTCCTCGTTGTTGAAGAACTTGGAGCCCTTGGATGCATTGTAGATGATTTCAGAGACCTTTTGCTGGTCCACAGTGTCTTGACCAGCCTTGGTAAGCGAAGGACCCAGGAGATGGTACTTGAGCGAGTCGTGGTCATCTGATGCTGTTCCCGCAGATTGTGGACGCCCTGATGTGTTTGGTGGGTTTGTTGATGTGTTGGCGTTGGGGCATGTGGTGTCTTGCTGGACGTCGTCGGTGGAGTCGCTCATGGTGGACGATGAGCCCGCTGTGGGCGAGGCAGACGCGTCGGTGGGTCGAACAAGGGCATGCTGGGGTGGCTGATGGCCCAGGGGCTGCGTGAAAGTCGACGGTGAATGGGTATAGTCTCTAGCAGTGTCTCTCATAGCTCATAGCGTGTAGGAGGCCATGTCGAGCGACGAGCACGATGTTGTGCTGGAATCCGTGGTGGTTGATGGTGGTTGTGGTCCATGTAGACCTAGGCAGTTTAATGACGCGTTTTGCCGGGTTGGCCGTAGTGGGGTTAGCGTGCTGCCTCACACACACGCCTGGGCGTACTCCTGGGCACACACCAGGATGATCCAGGGACTTCCCAGCCTGTTCCCAATCTCACACCATAACAGACGACCAAGGCCCCTCGCACGACAATTCCGCCTCACCCTGCTCCTCTTCCTCTTCCTCTTCCTCTTCCACGTCCCCCTCATCCTCCCTCTCCATCACTGTCCATTGCCCAGCCATGGACGTGGCTCCCATTGTCCATACTCTCCTTGCGCCACCATTGTAGAGCGGGGCAGCTTCAACACGCGTCTGGCCGTGCCGAAACCGAAACCAGTCACCGCTTTCCGCCGCCCGCAACCTGCAGCTATCGTCAACACCGGCCCCTCGAGAGCCCCCCCTCCCCCTAGCAACCGAGCCATTGCCACACCTCACCGCTTGGCCATGAGTTCTCCGCGCATGCGCCGCCTCCACTGCACATAACACCCGCCCACGCTGGAGAGGATGCCCATCGACAGACCCAACCAGAACAATCCACGCCCACTGAAGCCCACGCTCGCTAGTAACCGCACCGCGAAGACACCATTGACCCCTCGCCTGGCAGTCGCCTCCTCTGCCTCGTCCACGGTCAGCTCTCAGAGCACCCGCACCGTCCGCAGCACCAATGCCGCCGCCCCGCGAGCCCCTGTTGCCACGCAGGACAGCGTCACGCCCGCCAAAGCATTCTTGAACAGCAACATCACCCCCCGCTCCTCGTCGAGAAAGTCACGGGTGGGCGTCGACATCACTTCGCCCAACGACTCCCCAAATGGCACACCAAGCAACTCTCGACCAACGTCGTCGATAGATACATACAAAGACCAGGGTGCAGGCCATCAGGGGCTTGTAGTTGGTGGAAACAGTGGAGCCCAACATGTAGCCCGACCACGCAGTATACCTGGGCAGCATGTCCTCTCGACACCAAGTCCACGACTTGCAGGTAACGGTTACAACCACACATCGTCCGAAGGCCTGGGTCGAGACACGTCGTCTTTATTCTTCCACGCCAATGACGCCAAACCGTCTGCCCCAGAGCCACAAGCGAACCAAAAGAAGACCCCCGTCTTCTTCTACGCAAATGGCGAACAGGACGAAGCACCGCGGAAGCAGAGTGCCTTGTCTCCACCGCTATCTTCGGTAGGAAGACCACAATCTGAAAGCAAATTCTTCCATGCCGACTCCTTAGTTGAGGCCAAGGACCGTCCGCCCATCCTTACTCCACCACCTAGGACAGCATCACCAGAGCTTTTGCCACCGCACAATGTTGCATCTGGTCCTCGTGCGCCATCGCCGACGAAAGAATGGTCGCACCTCTCCTACCGCAAAGGGGCGTCCCAGATCATTCGACCTACTTTGGTCACACGTAGCTCGGGGCTATCGAATTTGACCAATCCTAGTACCTCAGATGTACCTGACAGAGCCCGACGGAGGTCCAGTATTACATCGACTATAATAAGGCAAGGCCATCACAAAAGTGCCAGCTTGTCTTCAATCGAGGCTGTGACCGAGCTTAGAAAGCCCCCTCACGAACCGTCGATCATGACGCCCAGTCCACTGCACACCGAAAACCGCCAGTTCAGTAACGTCTCGATCCCAGAAAGCTTGGCTTCTGCCCCCTCGCCTCTAGTGAACTCGTTCTCTGGGTTACCGTCTCCAACACCACTCAGTCCCATAGGGCCTGAAGCTCAGAGTGTACTGGAGCACATGAATGAACTTGCGGCTCATGCTAGACGAGAGAGAAAGGTACTTGATCTCGAGATCAGTAACTCCTCGCTACTGGCCATAAACCGCTCACTAGAGAAAGAGGTCCGGAAGCAAAAGGCTGAGTTGAGACGCTTACGACGTATGAGCCGTGCTGGTCTTCCCTCGCTCGATGCAGTTGGCTCAGCCCTCGAAACATTTTCTGCCACGGCTGGCCACACAGCAGACCTTTCCGACATGTCTGAAGAGGAGGAAGAAGCTGAAGAGCCGGACGAAAGCAGTGATTCCTCCCCAGATGAGAGTACGGTTGATGCTGTTGTGCAATCAGAGCGTGAAGAGTCTCAACGGTTACGGGACGAGAAGCGCCTACAGCTGGATCTTTCAAAACATCAAGAGCTCCTCCTGGACAGTCAAAAGATGAACCAAAGCCTCAAGAAGTGCCTTGGCTGGACGGAACAGCTGATCAAGGATGGGCAGAAAGCACTCGACTACAAGGTGCACGCCAGCGATGTCAATCTAGGTGGACGGGTATTGATCCACGAGGATGACCAAGACGCCCCACCGCCTGGGGAGTCTAGAAGTCTTCTCAGTCCATGGAGTCCTCTCCACACCACTATGGACGCCTTGGACTCGCCCTTTTTCCCCCATGTCGATCGCCATGTCGATCGCGACAGCGGTGTAGACATCGATGTTCATGTGGCGTCCGAGACAGACCCTGATGGCGCACGTGCTCCCACCCCACCCAACGAAGGCAAGGACCCTGTCCCTGAGTTCCGCCCACGTGTGCCTGGCCGATGGGAGTCGTACAACGCCACCCTAGCCCCGAGTAACGAGCAAGATCAAGACAAGAGTCAAACCCTGCAGCCCATTATGGATGTCGCCCCGCTCGGATCGCCGTTTGAAGAGCGCATCCGCCACCTTCACGCCTCGATTGATGCGCTCGAGGCATCTTAGCCCAGTATTTTCAATGGCTTTGAGCATTTAGCGTGTGCTCCCAAATCTTTCATGTTGAATTCGACCCATTTTTTTTTCCTTTTCTTAACGGCGCTTCACCGGCTCGGCTCTTCTTTTATACTATGCGACTAGACAACTAGATCCCATTGTCCGTTGGGCCCTTTTAATTTGACCTGTCCCGACGCTATTATATACACGAGCATGAGTTAGTATCCCTATTCTTTCTTTGTTCTTTGCATTTTTGATTTTTTGCCTGGATTTTGAAACTCTGGCGCCCGAGTATACTATCTTCTGTCACCTATGGCCCGTTTCTTTGCCCTTGTCGCACTATGATAGAGGGTGCGCTTCCGTTGTTGGGATGCACAGGATGACAATGTGGAGTGTGAAAATTTGATAATTTTTTCTTGTGGATTTCTTGCGATTGCTTGCTTGCTTGCTTTGCCTGTTTTGCTTGCTTTGCTTGCTTTTACTTGTTATGGTGCACGTTTATTAAGATACCCCCCACCTCACCCCACACCTTCCAGCCTTGATTGCCTTTTTTGTTTTGGCCATCTTGGCTAGTTGGATTAGCTAGCTACCTAGTCAGTCAGCCAGTCAGCCAGCCATCCAGTCCGCGTCTGATAGTCGAGGTAGTTTAGAATCCAACCAAGTGTGTATGCATGTATCCGTATCTAGTCTATCCAGACTCATGGGCGTGATAGGGTGATCAAGGGCATGTCACAGTCGTCGTTTGGTCTACTATGCTTTGTCTCTGGGTTGCAGACTTGCAGGAATAAGGCACAGATTGCAGAGCCATTCATGGAAGGACATGATATCCAGCGCAACATAGTCTTCTTCTGTGATGTTCGGCGTAGATGTGATCCAATTCTTTACAGAGAAAAATGGTGTCTAGAGTGGGTGTATGGCAAGCTTGCAAGGCAAGAAACAAAACATGGGGGGGGTTTAAATCCATTTCCGCTAAGATAAAGGGTATATATATCGCCTAGACTCTTTGCGAAAAGCGCGCTGGCATACAAGCCTTCTTTTCTGCCTTCTAAAAAAAATCGGGGATTGGGGAGGGGGAGGTCCGATGTCGATGCAAACAGAATAGTGCGTGAAAGGAAGAAAAAAGAACATTTACAGTGACTGTAGAAAAGGACACCTGCAAAGGTGGTACAGTAGAACAAGGCTCTAGGCCCAGAAACCTAGGAGTGCCATTAACCCTACAAGATAGTTAGTAAGAAAGTAAATCCATTGTAGCGAGGGGATCAAAGAGTATACGTACCAGCACCGAGAACCATGAGGGTAAAAGCCTTGAGTGTCCTGCTAACAGGGCCTTTTTGCATATACGAACTGAACATGAATTCATGGGCCATGAGTTCAATCAGGCCCGTGTAGATGAGGATGCCAGCACTGATGGAGTCGAAGACGCCATTGACAAGGAGCGTGGTGCGTGACTCGGGCGCGAAGCTTTCTCGGACCCCGAGGCCAATGGCAATGGCAATGGGTGTGGAAATGCCGTATCCCATGGCCAGGAGATAAGGGGTCCAGCGTTTACTTGCAGGCCAGGGAACCTCTGCGAGACGGGCACCGAGACCAAGGCCCTCAAAGGTTTGATGGAAAACGAGTACAATGTAGAGTGTGATGAACTCTGCACCTGCGACGGCCAGGGTCAAGCCGACAAAGACCGAGTGGAAGATGACACCGAATTCGAGGATGAAGACGGAAGTGAGTTGGGCAGAGTAGGTCTCGGGTACGAAGCCACGGGTCTCCCAGTCGGAATCCACATCTGAGTTATCTACGTGGTCGCGTTGGTGGCCCAAGTGGTCTTCGCCACGAAGATGAGGGTTGGCGGTTGGAACGGCGGCCTCTGGATCCTGCGACTTGCGATTGCTCAGGTCGGTTGTGCTCTGGGTCCCGGCTGAGACAGCCTGGGTGTGGGGTGCTTCGAGCTTGTGCTCCTTGTGCTCCTGAGCATGGTCATTGCTGCTGCCGAAAGTTGCGTAGCGCATCGTCATGAGCTCGATGAAGAACATGACGAAGATAACCATGAGGGCAATGCCCTCGACCCAAGGGTAGGAAACGATGACACCAGTCAAGCAGGGGTTAGTCAAGGCCTCATTGGCAGGCGCGAGAAGGTGAATGAAGGCCGTCGAGACAATGACACCGGATCCAAAGTATTTGGCGACAAAGAAGGCCCATTGGGGTACATATCTCGAACGCATACGTTTGGCAAAGACTGGAAATACGGCACCTATGCATGTTAGAAGATGGGGATGTTTTGGAGTTCTACACACATACCCCACATGGAACCGATCAAAATGACGAATATGGAAGAGATCCTGATGCCCATGCGACCATCATACTCGTTTGCCGTCTCACATTCCACCACTGGCGGCTCACCAGCATCCTGGCGAAGCACAAGTCGTGCGGCGTTCAGGGCGACAGATTCCATCTTGCACACGGTGTGACAGTACCAAAGGGGTCCTGTGCAAAAGTCAAAAAACCCGATGTCTTGGTCTGGGTACTGCAATAGTAGTGAGCCCGTGTACAGATGAATAGGTAGCTAATATAAGAAAAGCTTGGTAGGAAGTATCCGGCTCGGCGGTTGGAGATCAGCTGCAGGTTAGAGTTTTGGTGGGATGAAGAGATATTATATTGAGGCAGTCAGATCACTACCTTGATGGACGGCCGAAGAAGAAAAGCTTGGTGGATCTTGTCAAGGCTTGACAGTGGGCTTGTCGAAAATCTTGCGGGTACCTTGATGGCGCGCTAAACAGTAGCGGGCGCTCGTTGCGTCGAATGAAACATGGTAGATGGCGTGAACACGGAGAGTGGTGTTTGTTCGCGGTGTAGCGTAGGATAGCGGAGGACCCTAATGAAGTGCGTGGTATGAATCAAGTGCCATGTCTTTGGCTTGTCGGCGCCGAGGAGATGGTGGTGGTGGGCATTGCTTGATGGGACGGATGCTGGAAGCGGTTACTGCATGTGCACCATGGGTGAAGGACTGGAACTGGATTAGGACTAGTTCGGAGAGTCGAGTAGTCGTCCAATCAGTAGCCTCTTCCGCGGGCAGCCGCGAACTGGTTAGCGCCATGGCTAGAGCCTCTTTCCTTTTTCCACTTTCCATTTTCTACTCGTCCCCGAGCTCTACAATCTCAACACTTTGCTACAATCATTTCATTCTTTCCCTTGGGCCCGCTTCGCCCTCTTCTCACGTCTCTTCTCAGGTCCATGGCCTGGTCAGATGGTTGCTGCCACCACAGCGACGCCAGGCATGACGACGGGCAAGATTTTCCGAGTGCGCGCACGCATGCATACAAATCCTTCCCCGATCCACCGTGAATCCACGCCTTGCCGTACCCAAACAACCACAGCATAGGCAGCGGATGAGTGAGTAGACTGTCTCCGACGACTTGGTTGCTGCTGGTGACAGCGTTGTTGCTGCGGCCAAATCGTCACCAGTAGCTTGCAAGAAGCCCAGCGCAACGCCCCGTCCGCATCCGGTGTGTCCGACGGGTGTAGCTCCGTAGGCGATCTGCGAGGAAGACGAGAACTTACTCGTCACTTGGCGATATTCTAGAGACATTCTCGAGGTAGGAACGAACGTGTCTCCTGTGGCCCATTCAGCAGCTCTTCATCCTACTTGATTAATGAACAAGACGACGACGACGACAACAACAACAACAAGGCCGTGTCACGACGGGTTTCCAGTGCGTGCCTGCCTTCCCTAGGGCAAGTGGGGGGAGCGGCTGCGGAGTGGGCTGCGCAAGGTGCGATGCTCACGTCGACATGTTTCAAGGTTTGGATCGGGGGCAGTGCACCTACCAACCACTCAGCAGAGTAGAGTAGCTGTTGGTTGCTGTCTCATAAGATATAGGATGACCCGGCCACTGGCGGTAAAAACAGGTTTGTGTGAGGCTGGGAGGGGGAGCTTGGAGCTCGATCCTCGTCGCATAACTCTACCATGTTACGTGTGGGGTACATCGAGCTGGCTTGGCTGTTGTGCATGGCATTCTTTGCTTTGCCCATGGCAAAAACAAGGCTGCACCGCGCTTTGCACTCCACACTCGAGCCCGAGCATGAACGGGCGCAATGCTGCTCCTCCAGCCACCGTGGTCGACACTGGACTGGACAGGTCTCGGAAAAAGTCTGGCCTGGCTGTTAGGCTGGTCTCCGCTGGCGATGAAGTTGGGAAGTCTGTAAGAGCTACTATGTGGGCGAGGCGTTGCCTGTCGAGTGTCCCGCAGCAGCAGCCAATCAAAGTATAGGGCCCGGGCCCACATGCGTGAGGAGTAACGACGATATGACGTCGAGACTTCCTTGTTTGTATAGCTTCCTGCCGCAGAGCTCTCAGGTGACGGTTGCCTACCAGCGTACTGCTTCTCTTTATAACCGCAGCCTCCGCTTTCTCTTCTGCTCGACATCTCCCCCTCCCCCTCTCCCGTAACCTCCCAAACCCTCAACAACATCAATCAACCACAGTCATGATTGTTGACCAATTCGAGGAAGTCCTGATGAAGACGTCACAGCTCTTCCCGCTGCCGACGGCCACCCAATCGGCCCAGCCTACCCATGTGGCGCCTGTGCCCACGGTCCTACCAGACACTCCCATCTACGAGACGGTCGGCGATTCCGGCAGCAAGACGCTCTGGGTGGTCTTCGTGCTCATGCTGATTGCCTCTGCTGCTTTCACTGCCTTGTCATGGAAGATCCCAGTTGTATGTCTTGCGTCTGTATCTCCATGATTCGGTCCATTGCTGACAGCAACAACAGAACAGGCGTTTGTACCATGTCATCACGACAATCATCACGTTGACTGCTGCTCTTTCTTACTTTGCCATGGCCACTGGCCACGGCGTTGCCCTCAACAAGATTGTCATTCGCACTCAGCATGACCATGTCCCCGACACGTACGAGACCGTATACCGCCAGGTCTACTATGCTCGTTACATTGACTGGGCCATCACCACTCCTCTTCTGCTCCTCGATCTTGGTCTCCTGGCTGGCATGTCCGGTGCCCACATCTTCATGGCCATTGTCGCTGATTTGATCATGGTCTTGACTGGTCTCTTCGCTGCCTTCGGTTCGGAGGGCACTCCCCAGAAGTGGGGCTGGTACACTATTGCCTGCATTGCCTACATCTTCGTTGTCTGGCACCTGGTCCTGAACGGAGGTGCCAACGCCAGGGTCAAGGGCGAGAAGCTCCGATCTTTCTTTGTTGCCATTGGTGCCTACACTCTGATTCTTTGGACCGCCTATCCCATGCAAGTATAATCTGCTCGGGACCTTGTCATGCCACGCTAATTGTTTTTAGTGTTTGGGGTCTAGCAGATGGTGCCCGCAAGATCGGTGTTGACGGTGAGATCATTGCCTACGCCGTTCTTGACGTCCTTGCCAAGGGTGTCTTTGGTGCATGGCTTCTAGTCACCCACGCCAATCTTCGTGAGAGCGATGTTGAGCTCAACGGCTTCTGGGCCAACGGCCTCAACCGTGAGGGTGCTATTCGCATTGGTGAGGATGACGGTGCTTAAAGGTCTCGTTTTATCGCCTACACGATACAACATGTCACACCGCCGCCGCCGCCACAAATTGTGCATTG
This sequence comes from Plenodomus lingam, assembly GCF_022343315.1. Lineage (NCBI taxonomy): Eukaryota > Fungi > Ascomycota > Dothideomycetes > Pleosporales > Leptosphaeriaceae > Plenodomus > Plenodomus lingam. Next base: position 1,744,175 of record NW_027093966.1, on the reverse strand, counting down.
TCAATGACGGTCCACCTTGATGACCAAGGGCCTGGACCAGTGTAATGACCAGGGCTTGGTGGGAACAGCGTTAGCATCCATGCTGACCTTCATATGTTCGGAAATTTTACAGTTTAGCCTCTCATCGCCGGAGTTGGGGCTCTACCATAGTTCATGGGATTGGACGACGTAGCTAGTACGCAATTAATAGGATAGCGATGATATTTACGTATTCTATTTTAGGATGAGTGCACCGAAGTGAGGCCCAGTTTACAGTAGGCGTTCCTTGGTCAGCTCTAGTGGTGCAGGGGGAGCCATGATAATACACCGAGTGCTTCCCTTGCGTATGGGCGCATAAATAGAAGGAAGCTACCTGGACATTTTACGAGGAGAAGCTTTCAGATCGTTGCTTGTCAGTTTTTCCCGCATTGCTTGGCTCAGATTGCTACCACGACTACTACCACTACCACTGCTACCACTACCACCAGAAATCATGGTTCGAACACTGGCTAGGATTGTGTTGGCAGTCTTCTCCGTGCAGCTGTACAGCACCCTGTACCCTCGTCGCTTGATTTCCACGGCTAACCAGACGACAGCTGGTGTAATCCGGTACAAGGAATGGTGAATAGAGGTCGAGCAGCACCGGGACAACCACCGCTAGATCTATCATTGGATGAGCCAACACCGGTACAGCGAGCACCGGACGGACCAACGCCGACGCCAACATGCACCCTCAAAATCTTTGAGTTCCCGCCTGTGCAAACAGAATGCACGTTTTACGAGAATACGGTGACGGCAACAAGCTACACCGAATGCCACGGCTGCGCGATACAGACAGTTGTGCTTGGACTCGGACTCGTGAGTGGAAACCTTCATTCCTGACTGCATTGGCGAGGTGGGTGACGATTCCATGCTAACCAAACGACTTCCCTCCAGCCCTGTCGCAAAATCGACTATCTGCCTGGGGATACGACGACGACGGTGACGCAGTGCTCAACCACCCCGTTGCCGAGCGGCGGGAACGTAGAGATGCCGTGGAAGTAGAGCAGGACCGATGGACGGGGGCGAATGATTGGTGTATCGAGAAAGTTTCGGGGGTATTTTTGTTTCACGGCGAGGCACAGTTGTTTATGCGGTGCGATTGAACGTAGTACAATGTATGCATACTTGATATCTGTTTACAAGGCCGGGCGGTTCTGGAAAAAGAGGGAGTGCTCGGTGTCTGTGCTAGGTGCTACCTTGTTCTTGAGTGCATCCATGAGGAATGGTGCAACACGTGAGTCTGTGTGACCAGGTACGAGTATACTCTAGAGTACTGTGGAAGTCGCTGCAGCACAGACGCAACAAAGGCCAACTGCAGAGGTACTCTAGCTGGTGATGTCAGGAATAGTAGGCGCAGCATGCTACGGCAACTTGGCAAGTCCTGGCAACGCCCTTTTGATTGCGCAGAAACCCATCATCCTGTTTTGCCCGTGAGACCAGAGAGCAAAAGGAAAAGAGGACAAGTGGACAGCGGCTGACATGGGCAAGGTGGGGGTTGCCATGCCAGTCTCGGCAGCCCCAGTCCGCAGGTGGTTAGTCACGCCGGGATCACAGGCTGGCCCCGCAACCAAGGATGCGCATCAGTGGATAGGCAGTCCCAAGTCACGCTTGACCCCTCCCCGTTCTCACCACCAACACCAACGCTCAAGAAATCTTGGTTCCGGTTAGTTGGACTAACACGACACTACTCCACAAGCTACCCGCTGAGCAAACCCCAAGCTCGAGCTTCCCTTTCCGCGGTTACTCTCTGCGTGCAAACAAACCACAAAACAACATCCAACATCCTATACAACCACTTACTTACCTTGCCCCGCCTTGCTGAACCCTCCAACCCACCAAAGCCATGACATCCGAATCCCCGCACTCCGCCGTCGTCGTCGACGAAACCCCCCTCTCACCCGTACGCTCCCTCGACCGCCGCAACAGCCTGGAAAAACATCTCCAGCACCGGCCAGAACCACAGGACCTAAAGAACCGTCACATCCTCCTAGACACCACCACAGCTCCGTACGTTGCAACCCCAACCCCCCCACCAAACCCCACCAAAAACTAACCCCCACCCCCAAACAGCGCCCTCCAAGCCAAAGCCCTCGAACTCGAACGCCAACGTGCAACCGACAATCTCAAGCGCGGCCTCAACGCCCGCCCGGACCGCGGCGACCTCGTCCAACGCAATATCCTGCCAGACTCGACGGCTGCGCCTGCACTGCAGGGACATCAGAAGGAGCTCGAGTTGCATATGCGGGCTGATAGCTTGGAGAAGGGGTTGCAGGCGCGTCCGAGTCCGGAGGAGTTGAGGAGGAAGGGGATTTTGGGGGCTGAGGAGGGGGTGTAGGGGGGAATTATGGATGGGGGGATTGGAAGGGAGGAGACGGTGTTTATTTGTTTTTGCCTTCGCTTTGCTGGTGGGGTGGAAGGGAGATAGAAATATAGGGATGGATGGATCTATAATTTTTTTCCAAGGCTTTAAGCTCTCGTGACTGGGTTCGCTTGTGTTGGGCTCACAAGAGAAAAGGTGATTGTGAAGTCTTTGGGGGGTCGATTGACAGTCTCTCACGATAACATGCCTCGCTCTTGTTGCGTCCCCCAACTTGTATATCCTCGTCGCAACACGATTGGATAGTATGATTACAGCAGTGTCACCATCTCCCATCTCCATCTCCAAAGCAAGCGCGAAAATAACTCGAGAGGAAAAGCGCAAAAAGGAAGAAAGAAAGAAGAAGAAAAGAAGAAGAAGAAGAAGAAGAAGAAGAAGAAGAAGAAGAAGGAGAAGAAGAAGAAGAAGAAGAAGGAGAAGAAGAAGAAGAAGAAGAAGGAGAAGAAGAAGAAGAAGAAGAAGAAGAAGAAGAAGAAGAAGAAGCACATCCCATCAACAATGTACAAAATCTCAAACATCAGCCCAGCCCGTACGGCCTCGGAAACACAAACACGCTTCTAGTCTCGTGGGAGAATAAGCAGGGAGGGGAGGGGAGGGGGAGTGGGGAGTTTATCACCCCGGGATGTATTGAGAGTATGCCAGTTACCATGTGCTGGATTGGGTTGTACAAGCGTGAGGAGGGATGGAGAGGAAAGGGATGGAGAGGAAAGGAAAGGGAGAATGTGGGGTAGTTTAAGGTGGGAGAGGGGGAGAGGGGGGGGGGTATCTTGGAAGGAGAAGAAAAAGAGGAGGAAGAGGAAGGAAAAAACGCATTGTGTACTGGGTGGGGAAGTCTGGTGGACACGAGCTCCCATGATTTCAAGGGCTGATTCTGGTTTGGAGGATTACTTGGAATGTCGTTGGCTTTTAGCCCTTTTACTCTGCTTCCCTACACTATCCTACCCTACCCTACCCTACCCTATCCCACTCGTCTCCTCCAGTTGCTAAACATGGATGCTGCGACTGCCCGAGCTACCGTCCTCCTCGAAGCTGTAATTGGGTGGACGGGAATGCCATGTTGGAACCACGTGCTCTCTCTTGAGAAAAAAAAACCCCCCGTTGCTCAAGGCCCAGCAAGATACCGTACAGAGTGTGTGTGCAAGATGAAAGACAAAAAGCACATATGCGGCCGTTAGGAAAAAAAAAACCCCCCGTGGTAGATGGAAAAAATGTAGCTGCGAACAGCTTGGCCGAAAGTGCTGGAAAACTGGGAATGAACAACCGGCAGCCCTTCAGTCAAATAAAACAAAACAAGAATAGTTTCTGGATCCAAAAGCAAGGGAAAACACACAGGGTGCAAGAGTGTTCAGGCCTCGATCTTCTTCTCACTCATTCCTTTTGGCCGGAAGACGGCGTCTTGGCCGGACATGCGTCTTGAGAGGGCGCGGTCGAGTTTAGCGCCGAGTGCCAGTTTGCTCATGTCGTCCGTCTTCTCGTTGGTGAGCATGTATCGTTGCTGGACGAGGCGCTTGTCTTCCAGGCGCTCGAAACCGGCGTTCCATGACTTGATGTCCTGGGCCTTGGGGTCGCCCGACGTCGACGAGGCTTCTGAGAGGTGCGAGGGGGCGACCGAGGGGGCGAGGGTGGGTGCAGCGCTGTAGGTGGAGAGGCGTGTAGAGGTGCGGTTGCCGGTGGACTGTGGGTGTGAGGTGTGGTTAGATTGTGGTTGCGCTTGTTTGTGGGCTTGTGGTTGCGACATGGTGGATGGCAAAGGAGAGAAAGAGGAGGAGGAAGGGTGGGGGGGCGCAGTATTCTGCAGTGCAGTGTAGTGTAGGGGCGACTGGGTTTGGGGGAAATGGGAATGGGGGGAGCAGAGGGGATGATGTAGAGTAGAGTGCACTTTGTAGGAGCGCCGGGCCTGTCAAGCCTGGACGTGCCGCAGGGAAGGATGAAACAGACAGTGGATACGGGATATTGACTTACGCTGGCTAGCATGGGCCGCGACGACTCCAGAGAGTTGGTCATGGCAGGAACAGGCGGACGGCAAGAGGGAGGGAAGGGTACTAGAGTAGTGTAGAGTCGGATGGACTAGGCGCGTGGGGTAGTGCGGCGCTGGCGAGCTTTGTTGGGAGGGTGAGGGTGAGGGTGAGGGTGAGGGTGAGGGTGAGGGTCGCGGTGAGTGGCTGTCCCTGGGCTGGACTGGGAGACTGGCTGGCAGGCTATTGTGACGGGCGCAGAGGAGGGATGTAGGTTATAGTGTTGCAGGAGCGAGAACCGAGAAGCAAGAGCCTATATCAGCCGGAGTCACCGGGCTCGTCAAGGCAATGTCGACGACAGCAGTGCGTTCGTGGGCGTGCTGTGCGCAGCCGTCTGGCTCGCGCGCGTTTCAAAGGGCTTAGATCGGCAAGGGGGCAACGTGAGCAAGGCAAGATGCGGGTGCAGGGGGTGGGAGTGTGTGGGTGGGTGTCTGAGTGTGGCGTGTGTGTGTGTGTGTAAGAGCCAGGGGGTGGGCGGCAGGATATGTATTGCCGCCTTGCAAACGAGAGAATGGAGGACGGGTGGATGAATTTGAAATGGGCGACCGCTCTCTCTCTCTCTCTTGTACACAATAAACAAGTCGCATGGACTGACTGAACAGCCAAAAAACAACAGCAGGGCCTGAAACGGGGGCCCATGTCCGTCGATGAAGCGAGCTCCATGCATTCTCCCTCTCAGACAGCAGCCAAGCTTCTTTTGTCCGTCCACATGCGCCCGCCGCCTCGCTGCCACGTGTGAGGCCCGTTTTCTCCACTCTATAGAGCCGACATCTCGGTCGCTCCCTGATTCATGTCTCTGCCCCCCTCCAAAAGCCCAGGCCAGCACCCAGGGCCAGCAGAGACACGAGCAACGAGTGTACCGCTACCAAAAGGCACGCACGCCGCACAAAGAATGCCTTGCATGGCTGTGAGACATCAGCCACCAAGCCATGGCCTTGCACAGTTGCAGAGCAACACACCATCTACCCTATCTTTGTGCCTGCCATGTCATATACTCATTTCTAACACACCATCTACCCCATCTTTGTGCCTGCCATGTCATATACTCATTTCTAACACACCATCTACCCCATCTTTGTGCCTGCCATGTCATATACTCATTTCTACATGGCACCATGTCTGTAGGATGGATTGAATCCGGCCAGCCAGAGTGTCTGCCCCAGGCACCATGGACGCCTGTTGGGCCTCCTTCTACCTTCTGTGCATATTCTCCCCTGCAGCACACTGACTACCTAGCTGTTTAGTCACTTGGCACCATCAAGGCAGATCCAATGCCATCCATCCTCTCATCGTACTTGTACATGAGTAGCCCTTACTAGCTCGGGCAATCAGCTCGCCACGGCGGAACCACAACCGCCCATCCTCACAACGCACGGCACAGGCGTAGTGCAACGGGCGGCTATCGCAATTCCAAACAGGTCCGCCTTTCGCTTCGCCTAGAGTAGCCATTCCCTCCCATTCACCAAAAAGACAGGACGTGGGAGTGAGTGTGCGCCACCAGAATCATGAAATCAAGTCGAGGTAGGTAAGCGGTGCTGGACAGTCTCGTTTCAAGCTTCTAGGAAGTGTTTTTTTTTTACTTTTATTTTATATTTTGCTTTCCTCTCTAGTGGTCACTCTGATAGTGGTTGTGTCGATTGGTCCTAGCATACAACCCAATAGCGCAGTTCCGGACCCTACTCCGCATCCTTCATACCCCATCATCCCATCACTCCATCATTCCACACCCACACACACACGCACAGGTTATCCCACATCGGTTATCCAAGGCACAAAGCATATCCATCACAGATGAGTACCGTATACACACTGTATACTTGCCATACCTCCACCATCCCCCAACAAAACCCCAATCAATCCCCATATTCTCCACCCTCAGCCTCCCACCACACAACCCCCATCCCCACCCCATCCACCCACTACCTACCTACCTACCTACCTACCTACCTACCCACACATCCACACATCCACAGCATACCACCTATTGCACACAAACCAGGCCACCCAGCAACCACAAACACACCCGTTCTCTTCTCACCTGCAGCTCGCTCCCGTCCGTGCATCCCACGTTGCCTTGCTGACCACACTGCACCGCACCCACGTGGCGGACGGGTGCGGATAACGCGCCAGGACCGTGCGGCCGAACTGAGCTTTTCCTTATTTGTACATGGGTATGGAAGGTAGTCTATCGCCCCGCCTTTCCCCTATCCCGGGGCTGGGGGGTGGGTTGGGAAGATGAGGGTGGTTTTGGTGAGGGGGTTGTGTTGGGTTGGGTTGTGGAGAGGAGAAGTGTTTTGTGTATGAACTGTGCGGTGAGGTTATGGTGGGTTTCGTGGTGGGAGGATGATGGTACGGTGCTTGTGCATGTGCATGTGCATGTGCATAGGTTTTGTACACCATCCACCCATACCATCTCTCCACACATATGATTTCCTCACATGCGAGTCGAATATGCAACAATGCCAGGCATCATTCATTCATTCATCCATCCATCTAATGAACAGAAACTCTCGTCCTGACAAAACTCGCAAAGCAGCAAAGAAGATCGTTGCAATCAGACACCATCCTACCCCCTACCCATGATACCTCACATCGGCATCGGCGCCCCCGGCAGCGCAGAAATCCACCCATCCAAATTCTCATTCACACTGCTCTTAACCGCGCACTTGTTCATCGCCGCAACCCCCTGACTCTTCAACGGCTTCCCATTCTCACACGCCTGAAACATGCAATTCGAATCCATGGCCCGCTGCAGCGCATCCCCCTTCCACCCAAACAAGTAGTCGGCGTGCGTGCCGTACCCCTTGTTGTCGTTGTAGCTGAGGAAGAAGGGGTTGGAGCCGTCTTTGGGCCAGAGGGAGGCGAATTGCGCAGTGTCCCATAGCGTTTCGTATGCTACTTGCGGCATGCGGATGGGGTGGGAGGAGGGGCAGGCGCCGGCGGGTGAGAAGGCTTCTTTGGCGGTGTTGTACATGTGGTCTTGGTGGTTGGGGGAGTCGACGTTTTTGCCGTCCCAGCAGCTGGGGGGGGTGGGGAGGAGGTGTTAATGCGGGGTGCCGGTGGTGGTGAAGAGGAAGGGGGGGATGGGGGAGACGACCTACGAGGGAAAGTGGTGGACGGTCATGATGCCGCCTTTGCATGGCTTCGTGGGGAAGTCGGGGAGTTCGGGAAACCGAGTGCCTTTGTCGGTCAGACAGACGTAGCGCAAGCCGATATGTTTCTTCGCGGCGTCTAGACTGTTGGTCGTGGGACTACCCACAGTCATGCGGAAACCCTGGGTAAAAAGTAAGTCCCAGATGGTACCCACGGTAAAGCATCAAGTGCATGCAGAGACGCACCTTGGGGAACGCCGTGATCTTCTGGTTTCCATTCGAGTTGAAGTCTTGCTGCGTGTAGTAAATGGTCATGCCACCATTGATACCATCTGGCAACGCCGTATTCTGCATAATCGGCACCCGCTTGTAAGACCCATTCTCATGCCTAAAGAACATGGCTGCCGTCCAGTAATTGCTACTCAGAGTCTCAGTACCCCCACTCGCATTCGACCCAACGAAAACAAAGCAATGCACATACCTAAGGTCTTCTGTAAAAGTGCACGTCGTACATGTCGCCACCTCACCGGGGTCCTTGTCCATGGTCGCGTTGAAGGCATTGCCCCCAACAATCTGATGCACATGGGCAGAAGGCAGTTTTCCCGGCTCGACAAGAGGGTCGAGACGCTGGATACTCAGCGTCGAGCATCCGAAGCGGAGCGCAGCCTGGACAGGCGCAATGAGCGCGGCGATCTGGTAAAACTTCATACCGGTCAGATTTAGATTCTAGTAATGGTGAGAATGCAAGGCAAAAGCCGTACGCAAAGGAGCGGCTCTGTCAACTTAAGCTCTTTTCCCACCTCACTTCGTCATGTCCGGTCATCACGTTGCCACCCCTGGGAAGTATGGTGTTGAGGGTTTGTGGTGTCGACACGCTATATGCATTTGATTAACTGGACACAGGAAAGGGCCAATGGCAACCCATCTCGCTATTGTCCCCCGCAATATTGACGAACCGATCTCATACTCATGTCCTAGTTTTGTAAGAGATCCAAGTGCCGGTACTGGCGTTTTGTCTGAGAAATGTCCGAGAATGCAGCGGTAGTTGCTTCTTCCAACCTACACCAAGGTTACCGTGCACTTGGATAGTTTGAACACCGGTCGCCCTCGGTCACCCACTCTCCGGCAAATGTAAACCCCCTCTCACAACGAAGAGCGTCATCAAGGTCGGCTGCTCCTATAGCAAAAGTCCAGTCAGGGCAGGTGCGAGACGATGATCCTCTGCCCTCGGTGGCATCAACGCGAACAGGAGAGTATACCATGATCTTGGCTCACGTCTTGGAAGAACAGCTCCTCGCAGGGTGGTTTGAGCTTGGCCCCTCGCATTCATCGGGATCGTCTGTCGTGGACTTTCCTCGTTGGTCCAAAGCGGCTGGTTTCACTGCCCAGACCCAGTTCCTGCTCTTCATAGCCCTCTCGTCAGGTAGCTACAGACACGTCGTACCGTATGACGTGTCGTACATGCGAATTTCTATTTTCCCAAACTCACAGTCGTTGACACTGTTCAACGCCATCTCACAGCCAAGCCCAACAGCCACATCCACACCCACACCAAAAGAACACTCGCATCAAAACCACAACCTGCCAAATTATACCCTGCCTACCAACACAACCTGCCAAATTATACCCTGCCTACCAATCCACACCCTCCTACTCCCACCAGAACATTGCCCTTGGCCATACTTCCACATCCACACCCAAACGCCAGCGTGCCCAGGGTCGCCACACATGATCCCCACCCACACTGCACGCCATTCGCGCTAACCGCACCCCCTTCAAGCCACAGCAGCCTTATTTCCGACAAGAGAGGAGGGGCACCCCAACGCGAACGACGTTCGCTGACTTCGACGGCTTGGCAAACAGATGTGCGGGGAACCTTCCTACTCTGGATATTTGCGATTGTCTGGGGGGGGGGTTTGTTTTTGTTGGGGCTAGCACGGTTTGAGATGGGGTGGTGGGGACTGGGTGGTTGGGTATGGGGGATGGGGAGGGATGATGGGGAAGGGGGGTTTTTTTTTCTGGGGGAGGGGGTTTCATTGTGACTTGTTTGTTGTGATTCTTTTCTTTCTTTTCTTGGTGGTGAGATTGTGAACGGCTAGGTTGCACAGGTGCGAAAAGTGGCAAGATGTTTCATGTGGGCTAGGAAATGACGCAAAGCTGAATTAGATTCTACCAAGGATATCGACTAGATGAATGATGATTCAATAAACTCAATCCATGCTAGGCTCGCTCGCTTTTCTCGAATAGATAGAAAAAGACTCAAATGCCATATCTAGACCCTCTGTTGGAAACCCTAGAATATCTCATCCCCTGCCCTGCAACACTGTGATTCACCGTCGCTGCATCTGGATGTTTCAAAAAAGGCCTTGTCGTGTGTTGTGTGTGTGTGGTCATCTGCTCATTATTCTTTTCATTTAGTTATCGGTACCAGGGCTCGACTAGTCGTTGGCTGCAATACAAGCGCTAAAGAGCGTCCTAATACTAATAGGCGTTCTGTGGTACTTGATAGCCACCCATCTGTGCCTGTTGTGCCTGAGCCTGCGCCTGCGCCTGGAGCTGCGCAAGCTCTTGCTGTCGTTGGGGCAGGTCGTTGAACCAGGGATGCTGGAGAGCGTTCGCAGCTGATATGCGCATTTCTGGCCGAAGCTGCAACATACTGTTGAGCAAGTTGAGGCCTACCTGGTCGACTTGTGGGAGGATCAAGCGGAGATCCTGGGTAGAGTAGACGGGAAAGTTGTTCTTGTACTCTGGCAGCTGCGAGATACCAGGCCATGAGCGTTCTGATGGTGTGCCCATGAGCCTGAAGATCTTTTGTACCTGGTCCTCGTTTGTTGTGCCGGGAAAGAGGGGTCGTCCCGTGTACATCTCTGCCATGATGCAGCCGGCCGACCAAATGTCGATGCTGGTGTTGTAGGTCCTACTACCTAGGAGGACGTCTGGGGCACGATACCACAGGGTGACGACTTCATTCGAAAAGGTATTGACTGGAATGCCAAAAGCGCGTGCCAGACCGAAATCAGCCAGTTTCAGTTGACCACGGTTATTGATGAGCAGGTTCTGGGGCTTCAAATCTCGGTGGAGGACTCGTGCTTCGTGGCAGAATGCAGTACCCTTCATGAGCTGGTACATGAACGATTTGATCGTGGCAGGGTCCAGGGCGCCTCGGTCGCCACGAGAGTCCATGTACCGCTTCAGGTCCTTGTCCATGTATTCGAACACGAGCATGAGCTTGTTCTCGGTGTGTATGACATCATGCAGCAAGACGATGTTCTCGTGACGAAGTTCCTTCATAAGAGAGATCTCACGGATGGCAGTGGACGGCGTGCCCTCTTCCGAGTCGAGGTGGATTTCCTTCAGGGCTACCAGCTCTCCTGTCTGCCGATTGCGGCCTTTGAAAACCTGCCGAGTTTAGCATGCTATCATCGCAGGCGTGGTCTTGTCATGGCGAAGGGGGGACATACAGTGGCATAGGTGCCCTCTCCAAGCTTCTCCAGCTGCTGGAAGGAGCTGGGATGCCTGCGGTTGTCCATGGTCGGCACAATAGGCGCCGTGGAGCCGTCGGCGAGATTGCGCACGCTGATAGACGAGTCGGTGCGGTTGGGGATGGCGAGGGTGCCTGCGTGGACTGGCTTGAGGCGGCCCGGGGGCGCTCGCGAGGTGTACTTGGGGTCCCAGAGGATGGCTGACGCGGTGGTGAGCTGGCGGGCGATGCGTAGTGGGGAGGTAGTGCGCGATGTGTCGGGGGCGGTGGCCGAGGACGCCGTTTTGGAGATGGTGAAAGGGTGAGAGTAGTAGGTAGGGTGGGGAGCAAGGGTTGTCGGTGTCGTTGAAATATATGGGGGGGGGAGGGGGGCAGTTTCGATAGCAGCAGTGGGAACAGATCGTCGTCGGCGCCTGTCGATGCTGCTGAACGGTTACACGAGTCGATAGGAGTGGTCTTTGGTGGGGCAAAGGCCGAGGCCAAATCAATTCCATCCATCCACCACAAGCCCCTGCTGCCTCTTGCCTTTGCCCTCGCGCTACGTCTGCTCCTCCTGGCCAGTCATTCATCCATCCATCACTGACATCCGACATTGACATCTGACATTGACAGGTGCTCATCTACTCTAGAACACGGTACGTATTCCGAGAATTGAAAAAAAAAAAAGAAAGGAGGCGAGGCTTGCATATCTGTCGCGGTGTTACCTCATAGCCACTGCTTGTACCCATGAGAGCTGGAAAACATGGATATGATGCATCTTGGATTTTCTCCCTTCAACTTTTATAGAGCACACTGAGTACATGCTAACGTACTCTGCAGACTCACGATGTAAATCATCTCACCCAGACATCTTGTCCTGCACCCACTTAGGCACCACAGGCCTCTTCTCCCATCCATTCTTCCACGACTCCTTCCAACCCTCTGCACTAGCCGGTAGAGCGAAGACAGCAGTCACAAACCATGCAGTCTCGCCTGCCTTGATGTCCTTTTGTACAATAGGCAGCACTGTCCTTGCCTCCACCAAATTCGAATTCGCGTCTGACAGTATGACACTACCCGTACGATCCGTCTGATGTATATCCGCAATACCAACAGCTCCTGTGCGCGGTGATGCTGCAAATGCACTTGTTTCGTCTCCTTTCCCGCCTTCTGGAATCGATTCGTCAAGCGTGCGAAGGGTACCGTTCCACTCGGTAAGCAGACGACCGTCGGATTCGCGTGCACCATACACAGCCCATGCACCTTCTGCCGTTTTGACATCTCGTCCAGTCGTGATGCGATGCACACGCAGATGCCAGTTTGGTGTATCTTCTACTGGTGGGATCAGGTAGGTCAGAACTTCTACATCGTGCCATGGCTTCATACTAGACACCAACACCGGTACGCCATCGTGATTCTCAATCTCAGAGTCTCCATTAAGGGCCCGACGCATTTTCCATAGCTCGCCGCCGTCATCGGATAGCGCGAGCGAAGACTCGGGAACGAACTGCTCAAGTTCCTGATAACCAGTGGAAACCGAGTATGCAAAGGCGGCGCTGTAGGCAAACTTGCCATATTTGGCGTTGGAATTTTTGATCGCGTAGTGACATGATTGTCCGCTGGAAAGAAGGAATGTATGGCCACCACTACGGATGACGATTTGGCGTGGATGAGGTAGAGATCGCACGACTCGTTGATTGGCATATGGATGCGGCTCTTCCTTCGCACTCCAGAAGGGATGGCTCTCTGGCACAGCAAGCGCAGCAAAGGCGAGCATACACCAATATGGCGATTGCGGCGAGTTGTAATTTTCAGCCAAATAGTAATTGGGGTAGGAGTATCCCACTGTAAGCATACCGTTGGACTGGAAAATGTCCTTCTGGGTGGTCCACCAACGCAGGTTGCGTAGCCATATACCTTTGACAACTCCCCAGGACAGCGGTTCAGGGAGCTCGACATCTGCAAAGGCCACTGCACCCCAAAATGCCACCATGGCCCATCGGTAGGTCAACGACCTCCCAAATGTAATCGCTCGACCTTCTGGGTCGAAGTAATGCACAAAGTCTTGGGCGTACATCTGTGCGCGCTTGCGGTACTCTGCAGCTTGCTCAGGGTCGATGTCCGCCGCCAATTTCGAATACAGCAGTTGGAGATACTGTATCGCAAATGAACCTGAGTAGTAATCCATTTGACGGTATGAATCTGGGCCATCATTCGACCATCCATCGCCACGGTAGTACGAGTTCAGCTGCTTAATGTCCTTTTCAAGTTGCTGCTTCGACCAATGTGCACCATTCCTCTCGAGCCCAAGGTTGGCGAAGACGCGGAACCATAGCCTGCCAGAAACTTAATATCCTGTTCGGCCCCTCGTTCGCGAAAAAGTTGCACAAACGAGCAATTCAAGTGGGAAGATCGTACCAGTTGGTGTCGGGCATTCTCTTGTCATTCATACTGCCCAGCCAAGTCTCAACATTTTTCTTTTGTCTGTCAGTCAAGGGGTCCCAAAAGTTCTTATTTGCTACCGCAAGCGTGAAACCAATGGGACACGCTTCGACCATGCGCTGGTCTGTATCCTCCATGTAGCCCCAGAACTCTGGGCTCTCTGGATCTGTGCCAGAAATTAAGCCTTGTACAAACTTATCTGTTGCGTTGTACTTGCTGCCGCCGGCTAGTAGAGGTGCGAGACCCCATAGCGGGCGTGCAAAGCCTTCGACTTGGGCCCCAGTCTCATCGAATCTTGTACCAGTGCTTCCGACTTTGATCAGAGCATTTCCCGGCGAAAAGCCTGGAATAAGAGGGTCAAGGAGAGATGCTACAGCGGCAACAACGTCGTCTCGCGACTTGAGCGGATTCGTGGAGAAAGGATGGAGAGCAAAGGCCCGATTTGCGTTCGCTGTCGTGGCTGTCATCCTTCCAATGCCGATTTCCACTTAGGCAATATTTGCTTTCACAGATGATGATCTGTAATTCGAATGAGACGTCGCAACAACAATCAACGGGGTTTCCGTCCGATATCTCCGCTGTGTGAAGGTGGTATTGATTGGCGATCCAGTGACGCTCGTGGTAAGCTCAGCCGAGTGCCCAGCAAAGTCCAAGACGGGAGATTTAGTGCACATCGGCTCCGGGGTCGATGAAGCGAAAAGGCTTGATTCGGATGAGCTTTTACGGCGCAGTTGTGGTCAAAAGTCTTGGTCCTCCACTCTTCATCACTTCATATGTAGTGCGATGTCGGTCCTTTATATGTTGCTCCGCTTTTGAGGCGATTGGGCATGTGGGGAAGTGGGTGTATGGCGATCGTGAGATTTGCCACTAGGAAGTCGTCAAGTTTCAGACATTGTCTTTTGCCTGATATCAGGGATTCCACAATGGTACTCATCCAGCACCGCCAAAGACATCAAATAGCAGTTCGCATGTGAACCCAGTGACTCCACCACAATGATTTTCGACCCATCAAAGCAGTGGCTTGCCTGTGGGGCCTCCCTCGCGCTGACAGGCTCTTCCCCCCATACGCGGATAAATGCATAAACAACCGTAGCTTTGCATGCTGGGCGAGGATTCATTATCCCATTCTCGATACGGATAGGCTCGCCGTTTGCTCTCCAGCTGACACAATTGGTGGTGGCGGGGATGCCCCAGATGCAAGAAAGGCATGTTAACCAGCTAGTGCATAATGAGCCCGAAGCGGCACGCATTGTTTCGACTGGACGGAAGAAGTGAGCATGCTTGGCGATTCCAAGACGGATTGTCGACACTCCACTAATTACAACACCGGATGAGCGCCGTGCCATGGCCTCTGACCTCTTCTAGAAATCGAGGCGCAAGAACACCCTAGCTCCCCATTCGACGGAACAACGACAACTTGCTGATGTGACCAGTTAGCAACTCCAAAAATTGGAATATGGCTGGTCATTTCAAGGTCGCTGAGATGGCGGGTATTGGCGATGCATCAGTCTGGGGTCTGGTCTGGGGTAAGACGACTGGAGGCAAAGCCCGCGGCGTTGGTTACCCCGTCTTGACAGGGAGGCTAGGATCGTCAGATTACGCTCGGGCCGCTGCAATGTGCTGGTATATAGATATGTAGTACCTGCACGGGGGAACTTCAATCAATCTGCGGAGGCACCTTCAACTTTCAATCTGCAAGTCGGGATTTCGGTCAACGGAAGATTCCCGAGTTGGTTGGAAACTGTTATCAGCAGGTCTTGACACTCATTCAACTTTTTCGTCGTTGAACGGGCGAAAGGTTTGCGGTTGGTATGTCATGTATCAGCACTGATCTGTGTTGATCTATTTTAACGTTCGGCCAGATCTACAATCACTTCGCACAATACTTCGGTTCTCCACGCGGCCAGATCCCCCAGAAATCTGCAATCATGACGGGCCGTCCATCTTTGGGTGCGAGGTTCATCCAAGCCATCGTCAAGAACGACTCCATCAAGACCGATCCTCCTGAGATTTACGGATGGCGTGCGTTCGCCATGGCAGGCTCTGCCTGCTTCGGTGGTATGTTGTTCGGATTTGATATTGGTACCATTGGTGGTGTCCTCGAGCTGGTAGAGTTCCAGCACAAGTACGACATCTACGACCTCGACAAGGTCGGAAAGGCCAACTTGAACGCCAACATTGCCTCTACTCTCCAAGCTGGTTGCTTCGTCGGTTGCTTCATTGCCTCCTGGGGGGCTGAGAAGTGGGGTCGCAAGCTCGCTCTGCAAATGTCTGGTCTCGTCACTATCGTCGGCTGCATCATGCAGGCCGTTGCCTCTGGGTCCATCGAAGCCATGTATGTTGGTCGTCTGATCGCTGGTCTCGGTGTCGGTGGTGCCTCCATGGTTGTCCCTCTCTACATTTCCGAAAACTCGCCGCGTGGTATTCGTGGTGGTCTCACCGGTCTCTACCAACTCTTCATCGCCACTGGAACTGCTCTTGCTTTCTGGGTTAATTACGGATCTCTCATGCACCTCAGTGGCAGCGCCACAGTCTATATTGTTCCTCTTGCTCTTCAAGCTCTGCCTGCTGTCCTCCTCGTAGGCTGCATGGCCCTCAACAAGGAGTCACCCCGTTTCCTAGCCAAGCAAGACCGCTGGGAACAAGCCACAAGTGTCCTCGCACGTGTCCGTAACCTCCCCAGCTCCCACCCATACGTTCAGGAAGAGCTCAAGGATATCGCCGATCAACTCGAGCACGAGCGCATGCTCATTGCTGGTTCCAGCATCACGGATCTGCTCAAGGAGATGTTCACCATCCCTGGTAACCGCAAGCGTGCTCTCATCTCCATCGTACTCATGATCTGTCAACAGATGACCGGCACAAATGCCATCAACTACTATGCTCCTCAAATTTTCAAGGCACTCGGACTCCAGGGCAACTCGGTCAAGCTGTTCGCCACTGGAATTTACGGCATTGTAAAGATGGTCGGATGCTTCTGCTTCTTGATCTTCGCCGCTGACTCACTTGGTCGTCGTCGCTCGCTTCTCTGGACCTCGATTGCTCAGTTCCTTGCCATGTTCTACATTGGTCTCTACATGCGCATCGATCCCCCTGTTGCAAACGCTCCGGTGCCACCAGCTGGTTACTTTGCTCTCGTCTGTGTCTTCTTGTTCGCTCTCTTCTTCCAGTTCGGTTGGGGTCCTGTGTGCTGGATCTACGTCTCTGAGATCCCAGCTGCCCGTCTTCGTTCGCTCAACGTCGCTATCGCGTATGTATCTTCCGTGTCCTCGATTTACACTCGACTAATATCATTACAGTGCTAGCACTCAGTGGCTGTTCAACTTCGTGGTTGCTCGGGCTACACCAAACATGATGGCCACAGTGGGTGAAGGAGGTTACGGGTAAGAAGAAACCTTGAGAAATTGGCCCATGCCCCCAACTAACACCACTCTCACAGAACCTTCCTCATTTACGGCTCCTTCTGCTTCCTCATGTTCATCTTCGTCTGGTTCTTCGTTCCCGAGACAAAGGGTCTCTCACTCGAGAAGATGGACGACCTCTTCGGCATCACCGAGCTTGTCAAGAACATTGAAGCCGACCGCGAAGCCAACCACCGCGGAGACTCCACCGAGCTTGATATGGATGGCAAGAACGCAGTCCGCGAGGAGCGCAAGGAGCTTTCCAACTAAAGTGCCTCGACCGCTGTGTAGGAATCAGGTGGGGTTGCTGGAATTGATAGAGTGATACCTAGGTATTCATACCTTTTTGATCTATTCGTTTGTTCAAAGATTAGTATGGTGCTTTAATGAAGTTATGAGCTTCGTGCCGCTCTTTGCACTGTCCTTGGTCTATGGCTATACGCTTGTGCTGTGAACGCAATGTGCGAGCGCACATGCACTGCTAAGAGGGTGGGCACTTAAGAACCCCAAAACATGCGCCATTGTTATCAACTCACTGGAGATAGAGATGATTGCCCAACTGAACAACAAAGGGAAGGTATCTACACCAAGAGTTTTGTGGATCGAAATACACATGTGAAGACTAGGGCGCTTTTTGCAGCTTGGATATTTGTCGCATTAAGCAAGGAAACTTGCGATATCAGTATGCTAGACATTCATGATATGATGGATCGTAAGATCATTTCCAGTAGAGTTGAGCTACACTTTAACCTCGCGGCCACATTAGTCCTTCTCCATCCAATACTCTTCCCAGTAATTAGTCCTTATCCGTCCAATACTCTTCCCAGTACCGTTCCCATGCGCCCTCCAACTGTTTCAACCACGTCTTGAACGCCACTTCTTCCGTCCCAATCCTCATAATCCCATCCTTGATTCCTCTCCAGCCCTCCATGGGCGACTTGATATGCTTGTGGCTCTTTGGACAAATAACACGCCAGTCTGGCTCGATTTCGCCGCGCTCTTGTGATCTCCGCTTCGCGAAGCAAGACTCGCAGATGTCGAGATCGATGCAGTAAATGCAGAAGTAAACTGCCCGGTTAGACCAGCGATCTATACGGAATTTGCAAACGCTGCAACTGATATCTGTCCCTGAGAGGCCTTCGTCAATTTCATTGATGATTAGAGGGGGAGAATCTATTTCGATCGTAGAGGTTTTATGGGTACAGTTTGAAAGGTCTGGACTCTCAATGGTACATGTGGTCCCGTTGGTGGCATCTCCATTGGTATCACGAGTAGTTTGAGCATCGTCCTCAGTGTCGGTGCTATGTTGCAGTTTACTACTGTCAACCATGTCTTGTTCTTCGGTACTTGAAGCATGCGATTTATCTTCTTCCAAAATTTGGTCTTGTTCCAGTTCCTTGCGATGGACATCTTGATCAATAATATACAATTGTGCGGATAAAGAGATGCTGGCTTCTTTTTCGAAGCCAGATATATAACTCAGAACTTGAGCTAATCGACGTAATGCAGGTAGATCGTTTGCACCACTATCATCTTGTAGCTCCTCGATGCAATTCTTGAATGCAGCGTCTATGTATTCGAAATAATCGAGTGCAGGGCCAAGATGTCGCAGCATGTATCCAATCGTTGCCATCATGTGGGACTCTGAGGGTTTGTAATTGTCAGGCATCACTTCTGTCGGCTTATGGAGCACCTTAATTGCTTCATCTAGGGCGTTCTTCTTGGTCCGTGGGTCCTTCGAAAGTCTGAAATTCTCAAGTAGGATTTCAGTGAGCCGATGGCAGCCTGCCATAACTGCCCAGCTAGGCGTCTTGGGGTCGTCGACCAGTTCGCAAAGCATCGATTTGGATAATTCGAGGTCACCAAGCACGTGACGTGCGAATCCGGCGGCACTCAGCTGCAGATGGCTCTTTTTGACTGCTGGTCCAAGAGACAATGCCTCAAGTTCTTTTTGCGCAGTACTGTAGATTTTCAGCATTAACTGACCCTGATGTAAGCGTGCTGCTGCCTCTTGCAGTTCTTCGACATCGCCTGAGGCCATATACCAGCCAATCTCCCATTTCGTGGCAAGCTTCAGAAGCTCGATTATAATGGGTAATTGGTTGGTCTTCTTGAGCGCAGGGCATAGTTCAGTCAGTCCAAAGTACCCGGTGCGACCATCGACCTCACTGATATCTCTTATACTTCTCAGCACTAATTCCGACTTGCCCAAGAGTGCTGCGGCTTCCGCCGTGTTCCTGAAGTTGTCTGCTGATGCATAACGAAGTTCGTCATAGCTCTCGTTATCTTGCACCACGCTGCGGTAGAACTCGTTGGCTTCGTTGAATGTGTTCAATGACTGTTCCAGATATGTTCTTCCCATCTCTTCATACTCTTCATCTTGTCCAAGCATTAATAAGGCACGACCCTTGCTGGTCAGCAGTAAGGATCTTTGGAGCTGATCGACAGTCCCGTCGGCAAGCCCTTTGTCAAATTGTTTGATAGCCGGCCCGTACTTAAGCCTGTATATCATCGCCATACCGATTCCTCTATAGGATGACGAGGTCTTGACTATGTCCCAGAAACAGTCGGCCACGACTTCGAACGAGCGCTCCGTGATTTGCTTAAATTCCATGAAATCCACGAAGTATTCTGCTAGGCTGAGGTTTTGCTTTAACTCGGGAAGGTTTCTACCTTCCCATAAAGCAGAATGAGCGCTGATGAAAGAAGCGTCCGCATAGAACTGGCCATTTGCAGCAAACCAATTCGTAATATGGCCGCGCGAAAGACCAATGAATATACGTAATGGTTCCTGTTCGAGAGGCCGGAACCAGTCCAGAATTTCATAAGAGAGCTGGCTCGGAGACAAACGTCGGGCACGCTTGGCCCAAGCCGACAGCATGCCGAGTACATCAGACTGTGTGAAGTTGTTGCCACTCAAGATCGTACGCTCTATCCCTGCCACCTGCTCAAGTGGCTTAAGTGAGTCATTTTTATTCGTAAATATGCTGTGGATGCTTTCAAGTATAATTATGGCAAGCTCGTCACTTACGCTACCTTCATCGTCAGGCTGTATTTCGAGCAGATGATACAATCCCCATTCGGAAGCATACTGTACCAGCTTGAATGGCCTTGCTTTATTTTTCGGAAACGTGAGAATTGCAGAGCATATTTGGAATATAATAGCATGTGCTTCGGTAGCTGTGCATTGCAAGGCACTTGCATGGTCCCGAAATGCATGTCGAAAGTAGGCTTTCAGAGAGCGCTCTTGGAAGCTCAAGAAATCTTGGGCATCTTCCTCTATTCCCTCAGCGTCATTATCATCTTCACTCATTTCCTCGGAGCTATCATCATCTTCGCTTGATTCGTCTTGTTCATTCACTGATCGGTCCCCTGAAATGCGCAACAGCCTTGAGAGACGACCGTTGAGCTCTTCCTCAATACTGATAGCATGCTCTTTTGAAATGATTTCGGCAAGAAAATTGGCTTCTGCAATAGTGACTTTCGATTTTGTGTATGCTAGCCAAGCAAGCAAACTCCGCAGTAGCTCCCGGTCCTCTGGAGTCCGGTTCCTTTGGCATTCCTCGAGTAAGTTGTGGTATATGGCTTGGGTATTGTCTGCTAGCATTTCCAATTCCTTAGTAATGGGACCTTCACGTCCAAGCGTATTGAGTCTGCGCATAGTATGATCAATGTACAAAAACGCTAGGAAGCGGGTCAGTATCCGACACTCCAGGAGCATCAAGCTTGTGCGTTGATTGTGTTCGCAAACAATAAAATGGATTCTCAGGGACATATAGCTTATCGGAAATGGTACTTACAGTCTGCTTTCTGCGTCACCTTGCGAACGATGATCTTCCGTAGTGCGACTCTCAGTTTCCTGAGCCGTGTAAGACTCCTCGTCTTTGACCATGCAAATCGACGCATATCGAGCGAAATTTTGTGACGGGTCAGATCAACACATTTTGCACCCAGTGTGGAATAGTCTAGCTTCTTGTCTGTGCCGCACGTGAAGATGATTTGAACTCGATGGCGCTGACTTTTGATCATGCCCAAGATGTTCATGAGTGACGGAGCATCCTCTTCATTTGCTTGATCGATGCCATCTAGTATCAGTATGAGTCGCCGATCCGACTCTTTTTTGTATCTTGACTCAATTAGATGGTGCCATTCATTTTCAATTGTCTCAAGATACCGTACGGGTCCCATTTGCCGCACGGCTATTAGCATCTCCTTGCAATAACGCGCATCTCTTTGGGCGACTTGAATGGAACAGCATTTAAGCATATTTCTGACTGAGCGCATCTCGGGATACTCCTCGTCAAACGAGAACCAGGCAACGCATATGTCAGGATCGTGGGAGTACTTCTCTTCCAGATATCGAAGCATCCGAAATGAAAATGTGGTTTTTCCCATTCCTGGTGCCGCGTTGACCCATAGAAGGCTTTCCTCACCGTTGACAATGCTTTCTACAGCTGGCTCGGCTTCTATCCAGTCGAATAGTCGGTCGACAAAGGATAGTTTGACACCTTTCAGTCTCTCGGCGACGCCGCCCTCAGCACCATTTCTGAGATAGTCTGACCTGAGACGCTCAAAGTTGACTGGCTTACTCGCTCCAGATTTCATGTTTCGTTGCTTTTCTTCCATATCCTTTGTCTGTATTCTGTCCAGCTTCTTATCCAAGTTGCGGAGCAACTCATTGCCCACAGTCGTGTTTTTATGTGAGGTATGAATCATCTCTTCGGTTCGCATAGCTATCATGAGAGTTTGCGTGCTGGTCTCCAGGGTCTGTTTTGTCATGTTCGTATTCAGGCCGAATTCAGTCTGCAAAGCTTTGACATCTCGGTGTGTCGATTTCGCATCATCACTGATTTCTATAGTCGTACGCAAGGTTTGCATAATTATTGCAGACTCAAGTTCTTGGAGATCCGTGTTGAGTTTCCCGTATGCAGCCTTCAGGTCAGGGTCATTACCGTCGACTAGAGCTCTTGCCCATTTAGAGATTCTGCCTTTGGCACAATATGCGCGTGCTATGGCAGAAAGCTGCAAGAGTGACGAGAATACGTTAATGAGGAACGACTGGAAACTTTGGGGTTGTATCTTGTTTTCTAGCAATGACAAGCGTTGCAAGAATGATTGCATCATGCTGAAAAAGCCTTCAATCATATCATAGTCTTCCGATACGTATTTGGACGAGGTCATGACGAGCGTGAAGGCTGTCAGAATGGCTGAACTGGGAGGAAAGGCAAAACTCGCGGCGTCTCCTATGTGCTTTGCGACCCCTTCGATGATGTCGGCATTTCCAGATATCATGGTACGGAATCTGTCGAGCTTTCCTTTATTATGGCGAAATGCTTTGAAGGTCTCCAATTGGCGTTGTTGCTCCAGCTAGCAAATGAATCAGCGAGCGGCAACAAGGAGCTGATAACTCAGAGGTAGGATCTTCTCGGGCTTTGAATATAATAGCGGTATATCTCGCTTATTTGCCTTGAGTTTTCATTGCGGTGTATATACCGACCTTGATGGATGTAGTACTTCGCTGCGTTCTCAAATGAGCGCGCAAATCGACGTCCGTTGTTTTCCTATAGTTGTCTAACGCAGCCTCCCATAGTACTGCCACATCGCTTTGCGGCGGCACCAGCGCCATCTCAGAGATTCAATTAGCAATGCTTTCCCACCTAAACGCTTGCAGAGCAATACTATGGTATGGTGGCAATTATAAGGATTAAGGAGGTTGGCAAGGCAGTGTGTCAAGAGAAAAGGCACTCTTAATCAGAAGAAGTCGCATAAGAAGGACTGCGGTAAATGCCTACGTGGAGGCAGCCGTTGCTGTTCCGGTTAAGCTATGCAGCTTATGCATGTCGGCAGGATTCGTCAGCTGGAGTCTGGAGGGCGACGAGGCATTGTACTGGACGCCGCCACCGTGAGACAACATATTGCTGACCACCACCACAAGATGACTTGTAGTGCATGGATCGCGATTCGCGACGTAAGTGGTTAGTGCTGTCAAGGGGATATTGTAGTGTTGCACCACCAGCAAATCCGCCTGCCTGATCTTGAAGAAGTGGGAAATCACATTTACCAGAGAGGAGAACTCCAAAACCAACATCTTTTGGACGAGAAGGGTCAAGGTGCCGAGATCCGCGTGTGCTGGACTGCGAATTAGTTCACCTGACCGGGCCAGATGGGTGGACATTGTAGGCTAATAAATGAAGCTTGACACGAATTAGGAACCGCTGTGATATCTTCCTAACCTTGCGGGATCTAAGTTGAGTGCCAGTGATGAGCATTCAAGTAGTTCTGAGATGAGCGTTGAGCAGTCCTGAGTTCATTCAGTACTCTGCAAACCTCACCTACAAAAGCATCAAATACCTTGCGAAATTCGCTCGCAGACTAACAGAACCCCAGCAACAGGGTCTAAGCAGGTCAAGATCCTGCAGACCGATCTTTATAATCGCTCTTTTAAATGTTCTCTTTTATGTATCCCCATCCCTGTATTATTTCTTTCCCAACTCCAAAATAGCCTTGTTCTAGGGATTGGGGCAGAGGACTAAGCTGCTCTTTCTCTTGGGAGCTCAAAGAACTCTTTGCTCTGTCAAAAGTAACGTAAGCACTAGGCAAAAAGTAGAAGAACTTGGCTCACCTAATGAAAGGCATCATCAATCCTAGTTCGCGTGATGCTATACCGGTAGTTACGAAGAAAAAAAAATCTTGCAGTTTGTAGTGTTTAGTCTAATTTAGCAGCAATTTGCTTGCGATCGTTAACAGACCTAGTATGAAGCCACTAAAGTCAACTATTGGAATGTTTTTATGCATTTGATGAAGGTAATGAATCTACCATCGTCGGGGTAGAAAAAGCGAATGGTAAGGGTGTGGGTGTGACGAAAGCGCGGTGGCAAGTTATCTCAAAATCCAACGCTCCGCTTAGCTTCGCACTAAAGGCTAGCGTCAAACCAAGAACTCCTAAGCCAATAAGATCCTGCTTATATAATCATGTATAAAGCGTTAGTAGAGCGTCTAAGGAAAAATAGGACACGTTTTAGTAGTACTCTAATTTTACAAACCTTACTCTTTATATATTTTTATTAATATTATTAACTATAGTACTACTATTATTACTAAAAGTTTTTATTTTAAAGTAGGTAAGATTCTAAATCTAATAGTATAAATTTTATCTAACACACGTAAAGCAGGCGTAGTAAACTATAGCACCTATACGTGTAATTTAAAGTCCTAAGTCTAAAAGTTTTATAGCTATTAATAACTTACCTACTGTAACAATAAGGCAGAATTGCCTGCCTATTATTCTATGCTAAGTTAGGCCTAATAAAGGCCTAACTTACTTATGTATATAGAGAACAGCTCGCCTATAGTTAGGATAGGCATGTTCTTCTTATCCTTTTGTACAAGACCTATAGGTATAGGAATCTTATCCTTTTCTATACAGACGCGCACTCCTATATACCTTTAAGTTATATAGGATACCTTTTAGATACCCTACCTACCTAAGTTATTATATTATAAGAAGAATATTATCCTAGCTAGTAATAGTATTTAAGAATATCGCACTTATTGTTATTTTAAGCTACTAATTTAGTTCTAGTAGCTACCTAACCCTGTAACTCTATAGTTAGAATAGCTATTAGAACTTCTAATAACTAAAGCCTATAGGCTTAGACTTCTAGACCTATAGGTAGTGCTAGATTACCTTTAGAAAAATCGCGTTAGATTGCGTTAAGGTAGAGACCTAGAGACTACTAAAAGCCTAGAGGAATCAGAGGCAAAGCTAATATCCTCCTATAACTAAACCCCCCTAAGAAAAAAAAAAGAAAAGATTTATTATTCTTATTAACTATAAAATATTAGACAAAGGTAAAAAAAGGGTATCTAGTTTAGCCACTTTTAAAAGCCTATTTACTAATAGAAAGAAATTAGATAAGGAAGACTTAATTAATAACGCCCTCCTTAAAGGACCTGCTTCCTATCTATCCCTTAAGGTACCTTATACTCCTAGGAAATCTTAAAGTAACACCTCCCTTAAAGATAAATATATATTAACCCTATCTAAAAAGGAGAGGTTAGAGGAACAAGTTAAGCAACTTACTAATTAGTTATATAATACCTACCTCTATAAGGAGATATAGGGTACTACCTAACCTAGCTAGTCTTTAGCTTTTATATTAAACTCTATAGTATATGCTATAAAAGCTAAGAGATAATCTAAAAAGACGCTAAATATCTCTATACTTAGTAATAGTACTAACCCTACTTTTAGATAATAGCAAGCATCTATTTAGGATAGGCTAGAGATTAACGCTAATTACTACCCCTCTTCTAGAGCTTAGATAGCGTTAGTCTAGGGACACTACTTAGGACTAGCAAGAGAATACTTAGAGCTATATTACCTATCTAATTCCCTAAGTCTTTAATTCTAAAAAGCTAAGGAAATAATTACCCTCCTTTAAACTTACTTTATTACTAGAAATAAGATAGCTAAGAGTTAGACTATATTTAACTGCCTATATATAACTAATATAGAGACGTTCCCTGCTTTTAAGTTATAATTCTAGAGTCTTGCTATTAGAGGAGAAGTACCCTAATTAGAGTAGTATTACTACCTCTAGATAAAGATTACACCTTCCCTAAGGATACTAAACCTTACTTTCTAATAGAATTAGCACAATAATTTTAAGACTATAGTAGATTATCTTACTACTCTTAATATAGAACGCCGCCTATACCCTACCTTATCTACTTCTACCTAGACTACTCTATTATCTAGAAAAGGACTAACCCCCTTTTAATACTCTAGAAACTAGTCCTATTTAGACGCTAATTAGAAACCCTATAATAGACCTTTAATAGCTAAACCTTATATGCCCTACTTATAATAATAAGGCACTATCCCTTAAAATAATTAACCCCTATCTGCTACGCTAGCTACTCCTAGCACTACTATAATAGGAACCCTAGTAACTTACTATAATTATAGAAAGCCTAGGCACTTCTCTAGTAACTACCCTAAACCCCCTAGGATTTAGGCTATAGATATAGAATAGGTTACTAAGAATTCTAAGGAAGAAGATACTGCTAAATTAACTAATTTAGATAGCTATTAGACAGGAAATAACAACGCCTAGGAGGATCCTCCTTCCTAGGCCTAACTTAATATAACCTATTAAACCTTTCCTTAACTAAATTATTTATTAGTTCCTATTTACTTATATATATAACCCTATACCTTAATAGATCTAGTGTTTGCCTAAACGCTTTAGTAAATACTAGGGCCTAAGGTTACTTATTTCTTAATTTAAAAATTGCTTATAATATCTCTTCCACGCTTAGGGTACCTATCTAAAAGCTACTATATAAGCTTACTATTAAAGGGTTCTAGGACTAGATTACCTCCCTAGTTGCCTACTATATTTAGCTTTATATAATAGTTAGTGGCTAAAAGGTTTATAACTGCCCCTTTATAATAGTAGACTTAGGTTCTTAGGATTGTATTATTAGATAACACTAGCTAAAATAGTTCTAAATCCTAATTAATATAGATAAATCTTAACTAATCTAGCTAGAGAAATATCCTCTAACCTACGACCCCGCACCTCCTATTCTAGTACAACTCTACTAGCAAGTGCTATCTACTCTAGTTACCCACAATATCTTGCAAAGAGACGCCCTTTAGGATTAAGAGGAGAACTAGAACTAAAACAGTCCTAGTTTAATTAATAGGATACGTAGTATACTTAAAATTCTAGCTGCTTATAGGGCTGCTACTAAACCTATTACGCTACCTACCCTAGTCTAATTACTAACTATTACCCTACCTGTAAAATTCTAAATTGCTACTATTACTACTAATACTTTCTATTTTAATATAAAAAAATCTTCTAATAAATTCTTTACTACTAGCCTATATAAGATTAAGCGTAGGATCTAAACCCTATCTAAATAGGATACTCTTAAATATAGCTTATTAGATTAGAAGCTCCTATCTAACTATAACTCCTATTAGGATGTCTTTAATAAGGCTAAGGCTAATAAACTTCTAATCTACTAGCCTTATAACTATAAGATAGTCCTAGAGGAACCCCTTCTAAACTACTAGAGTCCCCTCTATTATTAAAATGCTAAGGAACTCTAGGCTACTAAGGAATATGTACAAGAGCACCTATAGAAAGGTTTTATTAAGACTAGTTAGAGCCTATTCACCTCTCCTATCCTATACGTTAAGAAGCTAAATAGAGGCCTTAGGATCTATATAGATTACTATAAGCTTAACAGCTTAACGTAAAAGGACGCGTACCTAATACCCTATATAGATAATCTATTATCCTAGCTAGCTAAAGTAAAAATCTTTACTAAGCTAGATATTTATACTGCCTTTAATAAGATCTAAATAGACCCTAACTTAGAGGAGTACACTACTTTCTATACTAGGTATAGTGCCTATAAATACAAAGTCCTACTATTTAGGCTATGTAATAGACCTGCAACCTATTAGTATTATATAAATAATATACTAATAGATTACTTAGATAACTTCTACATTGCCTATCTAGATAATATCCTTATCTGCTCTAAAAACCTTGCTACTTACAAGGACTATATTTAAAAAGTCCTTAAGCGTCTTTATTCTACTAGATTATAGGCTAATATTAATGTGGAAATTTGGATTACTAAGGTTAGGAATAATTTAGGAGATAGATTATTAGATTATATCTACTACAATCAGACTTATATATATAGAGCTTTAGCTACCCTTACTAGAAGGTGAATAATTAGTAAACCTTTCTTACTAGAGCTCCTACTTTTTATTAGGCACTTGGCAGTAAGCTAGTAGTTAATTAGATAGTAGGTCGTACAGGGGTATTAATTAGGATTAATTAGATTAAGATGCTCTATAATCTAGTTAATATCCCTCCTATAATATACCCCCTAGGTATAGGTAGATCTTTTATTATTATAGTTACGCTTATAGTTAGTAAGTAGTGTAGCTAATTAGAGCGTTGTATATCTAAAGGGTTAAATTAGCTTACCCTTTAGATACTAACTAGCGCGCCTTCCTTATTTAGCCTACACTTGCGCACGTAGATATTATCTAGATAGAGCTCTATAACTCTATCTACCTAACTATAATCTTTACTATAGCTTAAGTTATAAGATTATATAAGCCTAAAGATCTAAACTATACCTATATCCTTACTAACCTATATCTTAGTTAAAGTTAAAACCTGCTACTTACGCTTACTCTACCTGTGCTACCCTTATTACCTCCTGCGTAGCTAAAGCTATAGTTACTAAAGCTACTACTACTAAAGAAGAGCGCGCTACTACTAAGCGTAAGGCTATTATAGAGTGTATAGCAGCTAAGCGCGTAGCTACTACTACTATAGCTAAGATTGCAAAGCTAAGGAAGGTTGCTCCTGCTCTAGCTCCTACTACTCTAGCTCTAACTCTAGCTCCCGCTCCTCCCTAGACCCCTCCCCCTATCCCTACTCTTACTCCCTCTCTAGCTCCTAAGGAGACCCTAAGATCCTCCTATTATAGAGAGCCTAGTATTTATTATACTAAAACTTGTCTAAATTGTCTATGCTCTACACTCTTTAATAAGTCTAATAGTAAGTGCTATAACTCTTCTAGTAGGGGGACTTAGTACTAGTAGTACTCCTCTAGGTATAGCTATATCCTAATATATATAATCTATATAAGAATTTTTCCTTTATAATACTTAGTAAGATCTTATACTAATAAACTAATAGCCCTAAGCTTACCTAATATTCTACGCTGTCCTTCCTAGTAAGGAAGTAGGTAGGTAAGAGCTAAGACCTTCTTAAGGATAAGAAGCAGAGGGTCTTAGTGCTCCTTAAGGAGAGCGAGGCTAAATAGCAGGAGCTAGTAAAAGCTACTGCTACTACTACTAAGCTTGCGCGTAAGGCTGCTTCTATAGCTAAGGGTGCCTAGAGCTCCTTATTAGAAGATAAGGACTCTAGCTCCTCTAAGGTTCCCCCTATAGATCCTAGAATAGGGTAACCTAGGTAGCTCCTTATAGACTCTAAGGCACGCTTTACGCGCGTGATAGAGCTCCTTAGGGAAGCTACCTAGTTAATAATAGAGAGGTAGGCTATAGTTAGTTATTCTTATATTATATATTAATAGATCTTATATACTACCTTACTTTAATTAATACTATATAATCTATACTCTACTATTATATAACTTTAGGTGCTCCCTAAACCTTATAAATTATTATATAGTTAGGTTTTTAGTAAGCCTATTAGCTAGTATATTACTAGTAGGTAGGTAGGTAATATAGAAAGATCCCTTTTTATACTCTTGTCTAAGCCACATGTTTTAAATATCTACATAGCGTAGCTTAGTAGTAATCCTTTTATTATTACCTACTACTAACCTAATAGTTTATTAATTATTATAATTAATTATCTAGGTAGTATCTAAAGTAAGGTGTATTTTAGTTAAAAAGCGTTTTAACGCTATTGCTTCTTTGCTTACTTGTTTAAGCGCAAGAAGCTCTACCTTAGTAGTTAAAGTAGTAATAGTTAATTGTTAAGCTACCTTCTAAATAATAGGTCCTCTAAAGAGCGTAATAAGGTATCTATATAATAATTGCTAAGTATTAATATTATTAGCAAATAACGCATTACTATATATTATAAGCTTATTTAGATCCCTATTCCTATATTAGATTAATTAGTATTAAGTTTAGTATAGATAGATAATTACTTAATTAACTGTATTAAAGTGTTATTTAGATAGGTTAGTAAGGTATTAGGAGAGCTAGGAGGCTATATAGGCAATATTAGGGCGCACTATAATTAAGGTGTAAAGGATTAATCTAACGCGCTCCTAATAGTCCTTAATCTCTTTTTTAGTAGCTTCTCCTATGCTCTTTTTAATATCTTTACTTAATAGTAGTATAGTAGGGAATTTTCCTATCTCTACTAGATTAAATTTCTTTATAATCTTGTTAATGTATTTATTATAAACAAGCGTTATTGTCTGTCTCTTTCTATCCTAGATTACTCTTACCCCTAGAAACTAGCTTATAGGTCCCTTTTCTTCTATAGTATATCTTTGCTTTAGAGCTTAGATAACTTTGTGAGCTTAGCTTGCGTAGTTTTAGTAATAGAGCAATAGGATATTGTCTATATAGAATATTAACAAGATACTACAATCTCTATTAAAGAATAGGTATAGATCCTCTTTAGAAGTAATAAGCTTATTTTCTTAGAGTATAGTTAAGAGCTTATTATACTATAATAATAGTAAGTCTTTTAGTCTATATAGAGCTTATTTAAGCTTAACGCACTTCCTAGGTATTTAATATCCTTTAGGTAGCTTATAGATAACTATAGGGTGTTAATCTCTTAAGGCGTTAAGGAAAGCTCTAACAACGTTATATTAATATATCTTAAGGTTAAACTTAGCTCTAATAGCTATTATAGTCCTAAAGGTTTAAGCTACTAGGGTAGCTGCGTAGGTTAAATAAATTAAGTTAGTAAGCTATAGATCTCCTCTTACTACTATCCTTGCTTTGCACTTAATTAGGTAACTATCCTAATTAAGCTTGTATGTAAACACCTATTTAAGTGGGAGTAGACACTCTCCTTTAGTTAGCCTATTAATCTCCTCCTAGGTACTAGCTTTTAGTAGAGTATTAATTTCTTTATATACTATATCTCTAAATTACTATCCTATTTAGTAGTTATAGAGATCCTTCTATTATTTTAGCTCTTTTTATAGAGCGTCCTAGTGCGTATTTCTTTTAGAGTTTTTAGGGGATTTGCTCCCTATTACTACTATAATTATAGCGTAGATTATAGTATTTAGTTTAGGATATACTAAAAGATTATGCAAGGGATTTCTAATTAGATCTATATCTAATAGATCTATTACTATGTATATCCCTATACTTATAGAGCCTCTTAGTAGTTTATTAGGGTCCTGTCCCTAAGCTTGCTTACTAATATATATTAGTGGTAGTCCTTTAACTTATAGTTTTCTGCTTCTTCTAGGAGCTCTAGGTGCCGCTTATAAGGGATCTACAGGAGATATAGAATCTAGTCCTAAAGTAGGTAGGTAGGAGCTCTACTTACCACCCCTATAAGAGCTAGATAGGGTGCCCTTACCTATCTCTGTGCTCTTATAGAGTAACCTACTAATAGCACTCTCCCCTCTAGGTCTTTCCTAGGAGCTACCTATTATAGCGTTAAAGTAAGTTAGATTACTACTATCTTAGGTAGTAAGACCCTAATCTATAACCTATATAGATCCTTTATCTCCTATACTAAAGTTTAGTTCTAGTATTAGTTTAGGAGTTTAGAGCCCTATTAGCTTAGGGGACTTTATATAGATCCTTTGTGCTAAGCTAGCTGTGCTTAGTACCTATGCTAGAGGTGTCTGCTTAGGGGGTTATAAATCACTAGGCTAGCTAGCCTAATTATCTACCTCCTCTAGCTCTACCCTACCCCCTAGCTCCTGCGCTAGGTTTAGTCCTCCTTACTTACTAGACTCCTTATATTACTCTGCTATAATATAAAGCTAATTAAAGATATTAAGCTCTTTATATACTTCTCCTATATTGCAGATCTTATCTTTACTAATAATATTAACTATCTTTTAAGCCTCTAACTATTAAAGCTACTCTAGATCTTTCTCTTTATAGAAAAGCTCCTTATTAAAGGTAACGTTCCACATTATAATAATCTAATTAAGCAAGGGGATCTATATCCTATATATATTAGATGCTCTATATCCTACTAGATATCTAATATAACCCTAAGGGTTCACCTTAAAAACCCTCTTGTAATACCTAGCTACTTAATCTCTATTAAGGGGGTAAGCTTAACAGCCATAGGCGTATATTCCACTCTAATTAGGGCAGAGATTAGTAGTTGCCTCCCTTATCTACTCTAGTTACTACTACCTAAAATATCTAGTAAACTAACAATCTAGCACTTTGTTAGGTGATATTATATTATAAGCATAGGACAGGCTTATATTATAGAGCTAAGTCGCTGCTTTAATAATTTTAGGCTAGAGCTTTGTTAGTAGGTTAGCACTAATCCTTATTTTAATTAATTTTGTTATAATCTCCTGCCCTACTCTTTCTGCTCCTCTATTAGGTTTATAGGTATATATAGGTAAGCTCTTAATTTTAATACTATTATTAGCTACCTAGATCTAAAAGCAAGATTCGCCACGCTAAGGGAGCGTTGCAATATTATTATCTTGTATAATCTTAACTATACTAAGCTTATATTAGTTAAGTATTAAGCTCTTAAAATTTTTAAACACCTGCATAATCTTATTAAGGTTTTTAGCTTATAGTAGATAGGTATAAAGCTTTCCTAAGTAGTTGCACTTTAATACTAAGATCTATTGCTTATAAGCTATACCTATTAGCATGTTAAATAGATCCTATAATACCTAGTAGTATAGACGTGGTAATCTTTCCCTTAGTTATCTTAATATAACCTATTAGGCATGTGTAATAGCGCAGTGCTCGCATTTGCTCCTAGGAGTTCCTTTAATCCTAACGTTTATTACTAACTTAACTAGAGCTTTAAGCGCCTTAGGTCCTAAATAGCCTAATTATTAGTGCTAAAGCTCCTTACTATCGTGTCTTAGGTAACTTATCTAGGATTATTAAGGTTATTTAGGCACTATACTTTAGATTATTTAATAAGGGGTAGAGGGCTTGTATTCTAGGAAAGTTAAGTTAAACTTGCGTAGTAACTTAGCTAATACAACGCTCTTTCCTAATAATCTAAACTATAAGGTGGCATCTAGCCTAAGGAACTAAACTCCTACTTTAAGCAATTAAGCTTCTAATATAATATTTATATAAAAACCTTCTACTAACACTACGTTAGTAAGCACCAAATCTTCTATTTTTAGACCTCTTAGTCTATTAAGAGTATTAGGGATTACTCTAGTCCCTCTACCTAAGATTAGAAAAGCTTAAGTTCCTGCTTTAACTGTCTTATATTTAACTAATCTAAATAAGCTTTCTTTTAGGTAGCTTATATTATTAACTAGGTGCACTGCACCCCTATTATTAAAGATAGTGCTCTTTAATAGAGCGTAAGCTTTAAAGTCTATAGTTAAATAGATCCTGTTTATTTTCTCTGCTATTAACATAGGGTTAATTAGTGCCGCCTAGATACTACCTAGATAGGTGATCGCGCTTGCCTTACCACCATAATCTTGATTAATAGGATAGGACTTAATTAGAGCTTTTCTTAACTCTTTAAATTTTTAATTCCTATTAATCTTTTTCTTAATCTCTAATTATTAAGTAGTAGTAAGCTTGTTACCTATATTAGTCTAAGCTTTAATAACGTTTTTACATTTAGGAGGTTTCTATAGGTAAGATCTACTATATAGGTATAAAGACTCCTTCTTTAGTTAATTAGAAGGTGGAGCTCCTATTATTGCAAACACTCTAGGACCTTTAGAGCTTAATCTTATGTTGTTTTCTTAGAGAAGTAATAAATAGATCTTAGTAACCTACAGGAGGTTATAAGTTAGCTCTCCTATTACTAACTTTTTAATAATCCTTTAAAACATAGTTTAACCCTAATCTAGTAAGATCCTAGTAGATAGAGCTTTAAGATAATCCTATACTACAAGCTATTGTTGCAGGAGGGATATCAACTGGATCACGGAGCATCTTGATCCCGATTAATCCCGATCAATACCCCTGTATGACCCACTATCTGATTGACTGCTAGCTCACTGCCAAGTGCTCAACAAAAAGCAGGAGCTCTAGTAAGGAAGGTTTACCAATTATTTACCTTCTAGTAAGGGTAGCTAAAGCTCTATATATATAAGTACGATCGTAGTAGATACAATCTAATAATCCATCTCCTAAATCATTCCTAACCTTAGTAATCTAAATTTCTATAGTTATAAGCCTGGTTCGCGCTTTACCTTATTAAAGATCGTCCTATCTATTTAAGAGTATTGTTTAACTTAGATACTAAGCTAGCAAGCTTTACTCTTTCTTTATACTATTTCTTAAGCAGAAGCTTACTTATTACTCTTCTACTATAAGCAACTAAATCCTAAAGGGGGATATCCTACTTACTAGATTAACTAACTGGCCTACCTAGTATATTTAATTTAGATACTATGCCCTAACTAAAGGGATCTAGGTAGAGGTAGACCCTAAGGCTCTAGATGCTAAAAACTACTTTAAGAATAAACCTATTAAGCCTAATATGCTAATAGATATCGCGCTATCTAATATAACAAGCGAGTAGTATAAACTCTAAATAGCTTAGTACTAAGCCTGCTTATTAGATTAGGTATTAAAGTTATTAGTAATCTAGAACCTCTTTACATAGGTTAATAATATAGTAGATTAAGGGATCCTTACCCTAGCCTATATAGAGCTTGTTAATTAAGGAAGAGTAACCCTCTAAGCACTTATCTAAGTGCTCTACAATAACCTAGCGCTAACTAACTTAAGCGCTGTAACACTAGCAAGATTGTAGTATAAAGCTTATCTTACTAAGGCAAAAATAAGTAGCTAAGATGCTAATTACTAGCAGAAGGAGTGGACAATCCTATATACGCAAGCTAAGGTATATAACATTCCTAATGTTAAAGGATAGCTTGCAGTACAGGATTATCTTAAAGCTCTATCTACTAGAATCTTACTAGATTAGGGTTAAACTATGTTTTAAAGGATTATTAAAAAGTTAGTAATAGGAGAGCTAACTTACAACCTCCTACAGGTTGCTAAGATCTATTTATTACTGCTCTAAGAGAACGATATAAGATTAAGCTCTAAGGGTCCTAGAGTGTTTGCAATAATAGGAGCTCCACCTTCTAACTAACCTAAGAAGGAGTCTTTATATCTATGTAGTAGATCTTACCTATAGAAACCTCCTAAATGCAAAAATATTATTAAAGCTTGGATTAATACAGGTAACAAGCTTACTACTACTTAATAATTAGAGATTAAGAAAAAGATTAATAGGAATTAAAAATTTAAAGAGTTAAGAAAAGCTCTAATTAAGTCCTATCCTATTAATCAAGATTATGGTGGTGAGGCAAAAGAAAACGCGATCACCTATCTAGGCAGTATCTAGGCAGCACTAATTAACCCTATATTAATAGCAGAGAAAACAAACAGGATCTATTTAACTATAGACTTTAAAGCTTACGCTCTATTAAAGAGCACTATCTTTAACAATAGGGGTGCAGTGCACCTAGTTAATAATATAAGCTACCTAGAAGAAAGCTTGTTTAGATTAGTTAAATATAAGATAGTTAAAGCAGGAACTTAAGCTTTTCTAATCTTAGGCAGAGGGACTAGAGTAATCCCTAATGCTCTTAATGGACCAAGAGGTCTAAAAACAGAAGATTTAGTGCTTACTAATATAGTGTTAGTAGAAGGTTTTTATGTAAATATTATATTAGAAGCTTAATTACTTAAAGCAGGAGTTTAGTTCCTTAGGCTAGATGCCACCTTATAGTTTAGATTATTAGAAAAGAGCGTTATATTAGCTAAGTTACTGCGCAAGTTTAACTTAACTTTCCTAGAATATAAGCCCTCTACCCCTTATTAAATAATCTAAAGCATAGTGCCTAAACAACCCTAGCAATCCTAGATAACTTACCTAAGACATAATAGTAAGGAGCTTTAGCACTAACAATTAGGCTATTTAGGACCTAAGGCGCTTAAAGCTCTAGTTAAGTTAGTAATAAACGTTAGGATTAAAGGAACTCCTAGGAGCAAATACGAGCACTACACTATTACACATGCCTAACAGGTTATATTAAGATAACTAAGGGAAAGATTACTACGTCTATACTACTAGGTATTATAGGATCTATTTAACATGCTAATAGGTATAGCTTACAAGCAATAGATCTTGGTATTAAAGTGCGACTACTTAGGAAAGCTTTATACCTATCTACTGTAAGCTAAAAACCTTAATAAGATTATACAGGTGTTTAAAAATTTTAAGAGCTTAATACTTAACTAATATAAGCTTAGCATAGTTAAGATTATATAAGATAATAACGTTGCAACACTCCCCTAGCGTGGCAAATCTTGCTTTTAGATCTAGGCAGCTAACAATAGTATTAAAATTAAGAGCTTACCTATATATACCTATAAACCTAATAAAGGAGCAGAAAGAGTAGGGCAGGAGATTATAACAAAATTAATTAAAATAAGGATTAGTGCTAACCTACTAACAAAGCTCTAGCCTAAAATTATTAAAGCAGCAACTTAGCTCTATAATATAAGCCTGTCCTATGCTTACAATATAATATTACCTAACAAAGTGCTAGATTATTAGTTTACTAGATACTTTAGGTGGTAGCAACTAGAGCAGATAAGGGAGGCAACTGCTAATCTCCGCCCTAATTAGAGCAGAATATACGCCTATAGCTGTTAAGCTTACCCCCTTAACTAAGATTAAGTAGCCAGGCATTACAAGAGGGTTTTTAAGGTGAACCCTTAGGGTTATATTAGATATCTAGTAGGATACAGAGCATCTAATATATATAGGATATAGATCCCCTTGCTTAATTAAATTATTATAACGCAGAACATTACCTTTAATAAGGATCTTTTCTATAAAGAGAAAGATCTAGAGCAGCTTTAATAGTTAGAGGCTTAAAAGATAGTTAATATTATTAGCAAAGATAAGATCTATAATACAGGAGAAGCATATAAAAAGCTTAATATCTTTAATTAGCTTTGTATTGCGGCAGAGCAATATAAGGAGTCTAGTAAGCAAGGAGGACTAAACCTAGCGCAGGAGCTAGGGGGTAGGGTAGAGCTAGAGGAGGTAGATAATTAGGCTAGCTAGCCTAGTGATTTATAACCCCCTAAGCAGACACCTCTAGCATAGGTACTAAGCACAGCTAGCTTAGCACAAAGGATCTATATAAAGTCCCCTAAGCTAATAGGGCTCTAAACTCCTAAACTAATACTAGAACTAAACTTTAGTATAGGAGATAAAGGATCTATATAGGTTATAGATTAGGGTCTTACTACCTAAGATAGTAGTAATCTAACTTACTTTAACGCTATAATAGGTAGCTCCTAGGAAAGACCTAGAGGGGAGAGTGCTATTAGTAGGTTACTCTATAAGAGCACAGAGATAGGTAAGGGCACCCTATCTAGCTCTTATAGGGGTGGTAAGTAGAGCTCCTACCTACCTACTTTAGGACTAGATTCTATATCTCCTGTAGATCCCTTATAAGCGGCACCTAGAGCTCCTAGAAGAAGCAGAAAACTATAAGTTAAAGGACTACCACTAATATATATTAGTAAGCAAGCTTAGGGACAGGACCCTAATAAACTACTAAGAGGCTCTATAAGTATAGGGATATATATAGTAATAGATCTATTAGATATAGATCTAATTAGAAATCCCTTGCATAATCTTTTAGTATATCCTAAACTAAATACTATAATCTACGCTGTAATTATAGTAGTAATAGGGAGTAAATCTCCTAAAAACCCTAAAAGAAATACGCACTAGGACGCTCTATAAAAAGAGCTAAAATAATAGAAGGATCTCTATAACTACTAAATAGGATAGCAATTTAGAGATATAGTATATAAAGAAATTAATACTCTACTAAAAGCTAGTACCTAGGAGGAGATTAATAGGCTAACTAAAGGAGAGTGTCTACTCCCACTTAAATAGGTGTTTACATACAAGCTTAATTAGGATAGTTACCTAATTAAGTGCAAAGCAAGGATAGTAGTAAGAGGAGATCTATAGCTTACTAACTTAATTTATTTAACCTACGCAGCTACCCTAGTAGCTTAAACCTTTAGGACTATAATAGCTATTAGAGCTAAGTTTAACCTTAAGATATATTAATATAACATTGTTAGAGCTTTCCTTAACGCCTTAAGGGATTAACACCCTATAGTTATCTGCAAGCTACCTAAAGGATATTAAATACCTAGGAAGTGCGTTAAGCTTAAACAAGCTCTATATAGACTAAAAGACTTACTATTATTATAGTATAATAAGCTCTTAACTACACTCTAAGAAAATAAGCTTATTGCTTCTAAAGAGGAACTATACCTATTCTTTAATAGAGATTGTAGTATCTTGTTAATATTCTATATAGATAATATCCTATCGCTCTATTACTAAAACTACGCAAGCTAAGCTTACAAAGTTATCTAAGCTCTAAAGCAAAGATATACTATAGAAGAAAAGGGACCTATAAGCTAGTTTCTAGGGGTAAGAGTAATCTAGGATAGAAAGAGATAGATAATAACGCTTATTTATAATAAATATATTAATAAGATTACAAAGAAATTTAATCTAGTAGAGATAGGAAAATTCCCTACTATACTACTATTAAGTAAAGATATTAAAAAGAGCATAGGAGAAGCCACTAAAAAAGAGATTAAGGACTATTAGGAGCGCGTTAGATTAATCCTTTACACCTTAATTATAGTGCGCCCTAATATTGCCTATATAGCCTCCTAGCTCTCCTAATACCTTACTAACCTATCTAAACAACACTTTGATGCGGTTAATTAAGTAATTGTCTATCTATACTAAACTTAATACTAATTAATCTAATATAGGAATAGGGATCCTAATAAGCTTATAATATGTAGTAATGCGTTATTTGCTAATAATATTAATACTTAGCAATTATTATATAGATACCTAATTATACTCTTTAGAGGACCTATTATTTAGAAGGTAGCTTAATAAGCAACTATTACTACGTTAACTACTAAGGTAGAGCTTCTTACACTTAAGCAAGTAAGTAAAGAAGTAATAGCGTTAAAACGCTTTTTAACTAAAATACACCTTACTTTAGATACTACCTAGATAATTAATTATAATAATTAATAAACTATTAGGTTAGTAGTAGGCAATAATAAAAGGATTACTACTAAGCTACGCTATATAGATATTTAAAACATGTAGCTAAGATAAGAGTATATAAAGGGATCTTTCTATATTACTTACCTACCTACTAGTAATATACTAGCTAATAGGCTTACTAAAAACCTAACTATATAATAATTTATAAGGTTTAGAGAGTACCTAAAGTTATATAATAGTAGAGTATATATTATATAGTATTAATTAAAGTAAGGTAGTATATAAGATCTATTAATATATAATATAAAAATAACTAACTATAGCCTACCTCTTTATTATTAACTAGGTAGCTTCCCTAAGGAGCTCTATTACACGCGCAAAGCGTGCCTTAGAGTCTATAGGGGGCTACCTAGGTTACCCTATTCTAGGATCTATAGGGGGAACCTTAGAGGAGCTAGAGTCCTTATCTTCTAATAAGGAGCTTTAGGCGCCCTTAGCTATAGAAGCAGCCCTACGCGCAAGCTTAGCGGCAGCAGTAGTAGCTTTTACTAGCTCCTGCTATTTAGCCTCGCTCTCCTTAAGGAGTACTAAGACCCTTTGCTTCTTATCCTTAAGAAGGTCTTAGCTCTTACCTGCCTACTTCCTTGCTAGGAAGGACAGTGTAGAGCGTTAGGCAAGCTTAGGGCTATTAGTTTATTAGTATAAGATCTTGCTAAAAGCGTTATAAAGGAAAAATTCTTATATAGATTATATATATTAGGACATAGCTATACCTAGAGAAGTACTACTAGCACTAAGTCCCCCTACTAGAAGAGTTATAGCACTTGCTATTAGACTTATTAAAGAGCGCTAAGCGCAGATAATTTAGATAAGTTTTAGCATAATAAATACTAGGCTCTCTATAGTAGGAGGATCTTAGGGTCTCCTTAGGAGCTAGAGAGGGAGTAGGCGCAGGAGCAGGGGCCTTAGGTAGGGTCTAGGGGGGAGTAGGAGCTAGAGTTAGAGCTAGAGTAGTAGGAGCTAGAGTAGGAGTGCCTTGCCTTAGCTTCGCAATCTTAGCTACAGTAGTAGTAGCTACGCGCTTAGCTACTATATACTCTATAATAGCCTTACGCTTAGTAGTAGCACGCTCTTCTTTAGTAGTAGTGGCTTTAGCAACTATAGCTTTAGCTACGTAGGAGGTAATAAGGGCAGCGTAGGTAGAGCAAGCGTAAGTAGTAGGTTTTAACTTTAACTAAGATATAGGTTAGTAAGGATATAGGTATAGTTTAGATCTTTAGGGTTATATAATCTTATAAATTAAGCTATAGTAAAAGATTATAGTTAGGTAGATAGAGTTATAGAGCTCTGTCTAGATAATATCTACGCGTGTAAGCACAGGCTAAATAAGGAAGGTGCGCTAGTTAGTATCTAAAGGGTAAGCTAATTTAACCCTTTAGATATATAACGCTCTAATTAGCTACACTACCTACTAACTATAAGCGTAACTATAATAATAAAAGATCTACCTATACCTAGGGGGTGTGTTATAGGAGGGATATTAACTAGATCACAGAGTATCTTAATCCTAATTAATCCTAATTAATACCCCTGTATAACCTACTATCTAATTAACTACTAGCTTACTACTAAGTGCCTAATAAAAAGCAGGAGCTCTAGTAAGGAAGGTTTACTAATTATTCACCTTCTAGTAAGGGTAGCTGAAGCTCTATATATATAAGTACAATCGTAGTAGATACAATCTAATAATCCATCTCCTAAATTATTCCTAACCTTAGTAATCCAAATTTCCATAGCTATCCTTTAATATTAGGAACGTTATATACCTTAGCTTGCGCATACAGGATTATCCACTCCTTCTACTAGTAATTAGCGTCTTAGCTACTTATTTTTGCCTTAGCAAGATAAGCTTTATACTGCGATCTCGCTAGTGTTACAGCGCTTAAGTTAGTTAGCGCTAGGTTATTGCGGAGCACTTAGATAAGTGCTTAGAGGGTTACTCTTCCTTAATTAACAAGCTCTATATAGGCTAGGGTAAGGATCCCTTAATCTACTATATTATTAACCTATATAAAAAGGTTTTAGATTACTAATAACTTTAATACCTAATCTAATAAGCAGGCTTAGTACTAAGCTATTTAGAGTTTATACTGCTTGCTTATTATATTAGATAGCGCAATATCTGTTAGCATGTTAGGCTTAATAGGTTTATTCTTAAAGTAGTTTTTAGCATCTAGAGCCTTAGGGTCTACCTCTACCTAGATCCCTTTAGTTAGGGTATAGTATCTGAATTAAATGTACTAGGTGGGCTAGTTAGTTAATCTAGTAAGTAGGATATCCCCCTTTAGGATTTAGTTGCTTATAGTAGAAGAGTAATAAGTAAGCTTTTGCTTAAGAAATAGTATAACAAAAGAGTAAAGCTTTTGCTAGCTTAGTGTCTAAGTTAAACAATACGCTTAAATAGATAGGACGATCTTTAATAAGGTAAAGCGCGAACCAGGCTTATAACTATAGAAATTTAGATTACTAAGGTTAGG
The DNA here is from genome assembly GCF_022343315.1 of Plenodomus lingam. Taxonomy (NCBI): domain Eukaryota; kingdom Fungi; phylum Ascomycota; class Dothideomycetes; order Pleosporales; family Leptosphaeriaceae; genus Plenodomus; species Plenodomus lingam. The sequence goes on along the minus strand of NW_027093966.1, from coordinate 1,702,991 downwards.
AATAATTTAGGAGATAGATTATTAGATTATATCTACTACAATTAGACTTATATATATAGAGCTTTAGCTACCCTTACTAGAAGGTGAATAATTAGTAAACCTTCCTTACCAGAGCTCCTGCTTTTTATTAGGCACTTGGTAGTGAGCTGGCAGTCGATCAGATAGTGGGTCGTACAGGGGTATTAATCGGGATTGATTGGATTAAGATGCTCCGTGATCCGGTTGATATCCCTCGTGCAACAATTAAGAAAAGCGAATTCTATATAACCTGTACCTATTACCTTAGATATATCCTTACTAACAAAGGCTTAGAGGTAGATCCTAACAAAGTTAAAGTACTTAGAAACTAGTCCGCTCCTAAGACAATAACTAGAGTAAAGTCCTTCCTAGGATTTACTAGATTCTACTAGCAATTTGTAGAAAACTTCTCTAAGACAGCTAAGCCCTTAACCACTCTCTAGAGTCCTGCTACCCTATTTGTATAGACTTTAGAATACTAACAAGCCTTTAACTAGCTTAGGAATACCCTGCTAGTAATCCTAAGCTTAGCTTACTTCTATCCTAAGTACCCTCTAAAACTAGAGATAGACGCCTCTAATAGAGTTATTACAGCTATCCTCTTATAGGAGCATCCTAATAGGAAATAGTACCCTATATCCTTCTTTAGTTAGACCCTTACTAGTTCTAAACTTAACTAGGAAATCTATAATAAAGAATTATTTATAATAATCTGCGCCTTTAAGAAATAGCGTGCTAACCTAATAAGTACTTAGCACCTTATTAGAGTATACACAGACTATAGAGCACTAGAGTACTTTATATCTACTAAAGTCCTTAGTGCTAGGCAAGCTAGATAGCTAGAGGTTATAAGTCCCTTTAACTTCTAAATTAAGTATACTCCTAGATCTTACAACGCCTAAGCAGATATCCTAAGCAGAAGGGAATAGGATATAATTAACCTTAAGACTACTTAAAGGGATAATTGTTTATAAGTAATAATTACCCTAGATAGGTTATACCCCTAAATTAACTCTAACTTAGCGCAAGACTACCTAGCTAAGCGTTCCTTACTAATCCTTGCTTTAATTATAGTAGTTTAGAACCCTATAACTCTTAGATCCCTAGAACTTATTAAAACTCTTCTCTAAGAAAATAGGTCCTTATTCCTAATAGAAAGATTAGAGTTACCTAAGCACTATTAGATAGAAAACAGACTCCTTCTCTACTAGGATTAACTTTGCGTGCCTACTAGATTAGTCCTATATACTAGACTAATTCGTAAGGCTTATAATTAAGTATCTACTACCTACCTATTAGCTACTAAAACCTATTAGATTCTAGCCTAATATTACTACTAGAAAGGTATAGAGACTACCTATAAACGCTACGTTTAGAACTGTATCCTATACAGGAGAGGGCACCTAAGATAGCACTAACTCCCTAGCATACTCTATCCCCTTTCTATCCCTAGTCTACTAATATAATACTTGTGTATTAATTTTAAGGATTTTCCCTAGGATTAACGTAGTTATAATTAGATTATAGTTATTATTAATCGCCTATTAAAGCAAGCTATTACTATCCCTTGCTACAAAACTATAGACGCCTAAGGTATAGCTACCTTATTTGTTTAGTAGGTGTACTAATTTAGATACACTCTAGATACTATTATTTCTAATTAAGGCCCTTAGTTTATATCTAGTTTCTAGTCTAAATTCTATTAGATTATAGGCACTAAAGTTAAGCTCTCTACTACCTACTATAAATAAACTAATAGATAAACTAAGATTATAAATAAGTATATTAATTAGAGACTAAGGCCTTTTGTATCCTATTACTAAGATAACTAGAGTAACCTACTACCTATAATAGACTGTGCCTAAAGTACTCTTCTATATTTATCTATTAGTATAGCCCTATATTAGCTCCTCTTTAGTTCCTTACTAAAGCAAAGTTAGTATTAGAAACTAGAAAAGACCCTATCTACTATACTAGAGAAACTAAACTATAAGGACGCCTTATCCCTTGCTACTTAGATACACGACGCCTAGAAGATTGCTAAAGAAAATATAGAAAGAGCTTAAGACTAAATACGCTCTACTACTAATTACTATTACTATCTAGTTAACTAGAAGGTTAGTAACTATATTTATCTATCTACTACTAATCTTGCTATTTTATAACCTAGCTAAAAACTATCTAAATAATAGGAAGGTCCCTTTAAGGTATTAGAACAAGTAGGAAACGCGTATTACCTCTAATTACTACCTAGTTCTAAGATCTATAACGTTTTCTCTCCTAATATACTATATAAAGATCCCTAAGACCTATTACCTAGATAAGAGGCTCTAAAACCCCCTAGTACGCCTATACAAGGTGTAGAGGAATAGGAGGTAGAAGAAATCCTAGCTAGCAAATTATATTAATCTAAGCTAAAATATAAGGTTAAGTAGGTTAGACACAATCCTAATCCTATTTAGTATCCTACCTCTAACTTTATAGGTGCTCCCTATAAATTATAGGTATTCTACTAATAGTATCTAAATTAGCTAGGTCCCCTACGCAGCTTACTAAAATAGATTTAAGCCTAGGAAAAGGGCAAGAAGGATCTAATATTACTTTATAATAATTATACCTAATATTAGAACTAATTTATATCCTATTTAGCTATATATTATCTATTAACTACTATTTATTACTATTATTCTTATTACTATTTATTATTATATCCTATTTAGAACTAACCTAGAACCTTTAAGGTTCCTAGGATACTACCCCTAGGAAACCTCTTTATTCTATATCTATCTCTCTATTAGAACCTAGTTTAGACTCTATATTAGCTAAGATAGCACCTAGACTATCTTTCTTAACTAGCTTCTAGATAACTAGTGCAGCAGGTGCAGGAGCAGGTGCAGGAGTAGGGACAGGAGCTAGGACTAATTTAGACTCCTTGTAGAACGCCTTTATCTTAGCCTATACTAGGAAGGTTGCCTCCTAATTTAGTGCTAATTCCTCCTTAAGTTTATTAATAGCCCTTATTAAGCCCCTAACTACTAAGACTATCTTATAGATACTATTCTAAAGCTAATATAAATTAGATATAGCAGTATAATAGGTAGCTATAAGGATTTTAGTAGCTTCTATACCCTTAGTCTAAGTATTAGTAATAGTAACGTACTTAGCTAGGTTTTAGGTAGTTTCTTAAATAGTAGCCTTAAACTACTTAATATCCTTCTAATAAGTAACTATAGCCTCTTTATCCTTATCCCCTTTAGTAGGGTTTCCTATTAGGCTGTAGTACTCTTCTAGGGCACCCCTAAGGGTAGAGTACTCTTAGCTAATAAAAGAAGGAATCTACTAGAATTAGTAAAGGAACCCTATTAGACTTAGATACTTACTAGATTATAATACTTATTCTAGGAGATACAGTACTAGCACTTCTTAGAATTCTTTAACTTAAAATTAAAATTATTAAACCTACCCCTAGCTAGAGCCCTAACTGCTCTTATATAGAGAGCGCGATAAGCAATAGGGAGGACTCCTAGTAGTACTAGTACTAGCATAGCTAAAGGTTCTAATTTAGATTAGCAACTACTTAATTATATAGATTAAATACTTACTAGATTTTAAATAGATTAGGTTAAATAATTAAAAAATTAGGGATATAGGAATAAGAAAGTTAGTAGGTAGAGGGCTAGTTATATACAGGCTAGGGATAGGGGTCTGTGCCCTAGGAAGAAGAAGTAAAGGTAAAGGCAGAGGTAAAGGTGGATTTATTTTGCAAAAAGCTCTTCTTTAATAAGGGATCTAAACCTAATCCTAAGGATAGGGACTATCCTTTCTCTATAGGAGGGGGTAGTGTAATAATAAGGTAGAATTACCTACCTATTATTCTATACTAAGTTAGGCCTAATAAAGGCCTAACTTACTTATATATATAGAGAATAGCTTGCCTATAGTTAAGATAGGCATGTTCTTCTTGTCCTTTCGTACAAGACCTATAGGTGTAGGAATCTCATCCTTTTCTATACAGACGCGCACTCCCATATGCCTTTGAGTCGTATAGGATACCTTTTGGATGCCCTACCTACCTAAGTTGTTACACTCTGCCACCCTTAATAACAAAGAGGAGTAGAAGGTGTTACTAACTATAGGTTTCTAATCTATTAGTAACGCTATACATTAAACTGCTGTTATTTAGACGTTAGTAGACTAACTAGATATATTACTAGTAGTAGTACCTATCCCTTAAGGAAAGTTAACGTCTTAGGATAGCCTATATTTCCTATTAGTAGACGCTATCTATAAAGGAGTGGCAACGCTACAATAGATACCTAAGATAATTATCTTTATTAATAGGATTGCGTCTATCTACTTAGCTATAGCTTAGGCTATAGATATACTATTATAGTTAAGTAATTAGTATAGCCCTTATCTAACTACTACTAGGTATAGTGTCCTTAATATTATTAGTATATATACTGCTTAGGTAGCCTTATATAACTAGGATACCACTTACTAGGAGTTTTTAAAGTCCTCTTCTAATATTAGGATTATATTTGCTATAACTACTTTAGGCCTTAGGATTAATTTTAGAGACGTTAAGCAAGTTATTGTGTAGAAGATCCTAATAACTAAAAGTCTAGGGGATATATAGTAATAACTTAGTTAAGTAGGGAGAGCTATTAGCTATACTAGTCTATTAGTTATTATACTACTATATTAGCTATTTAACTCTAAGGGGTAATATAAGTCTATAGGTAGTAACGTTAGTTAAGATATAAAGAGTTCTTAGTAGGGTTTTGTAATTCTAAAGTAGGCTGCTTAGAACTAATTACTACGTAATAGGGCGTTAATATAGTCTATGTAGTTATAGTTACAGTTATAGTTATAGTCTTTAATAACGCTAGGTAACACAGTTATTATAGATAACAACGTGTTATAAGAGGTCCTACTAAGCTAAGATACTAAGGTAGATAGTAGTAGCTAATATATAAAGTTCTAGACGAAACTAGAAATAGAATCCTGTAACTAGACTAACCACTCTATCCTAAGTATAGTAAATAGCTCTTATTATTAGAAGGAGTTCTTATTTAAGCTTAGGGAGTATAAACTGCTAGTATCTAATAGGTATATTATACTAAAGGAACGTTGTTATTTAGCGTGTAACCTAGACCTACTTCTAGATATTACCTATCTATATAAGCGTCCTAAGCTATTAGTTTCTCCTAGGACAGGATTATATAGAGCGTTTATTAAGGCTTTATTCTATTATTTTATAGCTTATAGAGCGTAGGCTTATTTTAGTATAGCTAAGACCTAATTTCTAATAATAGGTTTAGTATATATAGACTACGCTATAATACTTGCACTTATATATAAGTGTATAGTAGAGTATTATTAGAGTATAAATACTAATATTATTAGTATTATAGACTTTAATTATCTATATAATATAGTACTAGAGTTAAGAGCGTAGGACTTTTATAAAATAGAAGGAGTTATATTAGTAGATATATTAAAGCAGATTCTTAAGGAGGCTCTTGTAGTATTTGTATCCTATTCTAATATAATATAGGCACAGCGAGACTAGTAGAAAGAGTAGTAATTATCCTAGGATTCTAGTGTGTTAGGCTAGGGTAACACAGCTATAGATATAGATAACGCGCTAGCCTTATAAGTTACTAAACGCAATTATAATCTATCTAAGCGCGCCCCTATATCTATTCTACGTTAGCGCGTAATAACTTTAGTCTTAGATTAGGGATTACTAGTATATCTACCCCTGTCTTACGCTACCTATATACTATTGCGTAGCTAACGCCTACGTAGTTAGACTTCTCTATATAAGCGCTAACTAAATTAGATACTATAAATACTTAAATAGTTAAAAGGGGCGCTTACTTACACTTCTTAGTTATCCTAGGGGAGGATACAAATATTAATAGATAAGGGTAAGGAGAATTATTATTAGTATCTGCTTATCTTATTCTAAGAGTAGTAATTATAGCCCTAGATAGCGTATAATTATTAGTCTTTTAGTTTAGGAGAGTAGTAGGAGTTTATAGAAGTCTGTAGGAGTATACAGGAGTCTATAGGAGTCTATAGGAGTCTATAGGAGTCTATAGGAGTCTCTAGGAATTTTTTAGGAGTATAGTAAAGCTATTATAATAGGCCTAGGAGTCTATAGGAGTTTTTTAGTATAGTTAGTGTTATATAGTAGTATATGTTATATATTGTAGATTATTATATTATAGTAATAGTAAGTTGCTATTTAGTTAGTTAGCTATTACTAAGGTAAGAAATATAATCTTAGTTATCTAAACTATTATCCTTACTACTTACTCCTACTCTAAATCTTAAACCTAACTACTACTACTACCACTATTACTACTATACCTACTACTCCTACTACTACTACTCTTCGTGGCAATATCTACTATAACAAGGACGCCCTCCTTTAGGAGGTAGCTAGACTAGAGTAGAGCAAGTTACGCTTAGGGTGCCTTTGCTAGTATAACTATATATTATATTAGCTTTGTTAACTATAATACTAACTATCCTAGTGCCCCCCCTTATTATTAGGTTCTCGCGCCCCCCCCCCTCTCCTTAGTCCCCTCTACGTCTGCTGCCTATAGCTCTTTTAGCCTATTATAGCATCTATTGTAAAGTGTAATACCTATATATACTATAGCTTCTATATCTAGGGTAGCTAAATCCCTCTATAATATTAGTTTCTAACCTTCCCTAGTTATCTTAAGTACCTATATAGGGAAAGAAGCTAGGTGTTTAGAATAGACTAGTATTACAAGGGAGGGCCCCCTATGTACATTAGAATATAAGTCTAGGTATAGGAGATTTAAGGTTATCCTTACTACCTATATATTTCTTTACTAGGTAGGTTTAAATCCTAGTAATAGGTAGAGTGTAGGCTCTTATTAAGATAGGTGTAGTAGCACCTACTTAAGGAGGGTTTATAGATAGTATCTTACTATTTATACTATATATATTATATATTAGCATATACTAGACTTATTATATAATAATACTACTATGGAAATTTAGATCACTAAGGTTAGGAATGATTTAGGAGATGGATTATTAGATTGTATCTACTACGATCGGACTTATATATATAGAGCTTTAGCTACCCTTACTAGAAGGTAAATAATTAGTAAACCTTCCTTACTAGAGCTCCTGCGTTTTATTAGGCACTTAGCAGTAAGCTAGTAGTTAATTAGATAGTGGGTTATATAGGGGTATTAATTAGGATTAATTAGATTAAGATGCTCTATAATCTAGTTAATATCCCTCCTGCAACACACCCCCTAGGTATAGGTAGATCTTTTATTATTATAGTTACGCTTATAGTTAGTAGGTAGTATAGCTAATTAGAGCGTTATATATCTAAAGGGTTAAATTAGCTTACCCTTTAGATACTAACTAGCGCGCCTTCCTTGTTTAGCCTACGCTTGCGCGTATAGACATTATCTAGATAGAGCTCTATAACTCTATCTACCTAACTATAATCTTTACTATAGCTTAAGTTATAAGATTATGTAACCCTAAAGATCTAAACTATACCTATATCCCTACTAACCTATATCTTAGTTAAAGTTAAAACCTGCTACTTACGCTTACTCTACCTATACTACCCTTATTACCTCCTGCGCAGCTAAAGCTATAGTTACTAAAGCCGCTGCTACTAAAGAAGAGCGCGCTACTACTAAGTATAAGGCTATTGCAGAGTATATAGTAGCTAAGTATATAGCTACTACTACTATAGTTAAGATTATAAAGCTAAGGAAGGGCGCTCCTACTCTAGCTCCTACTACTCTAGCTCTAACTCTAGCTCCTGTTCCTCCCTGCACCCTGCCCCCTATCCCTGCTCCTACTCCCTCTCTAGCTCCTAAGGAGACCCTAAGATCCTCCTATTATAGAGAGCCTAGTATTTATTATACTAAAACTTATCTAAATTATCTACGCTCTGCGCTCTTTAATAAGTCTAATAGCAAGTGCTATAACTCTTCTAGTAGGGGGACTTAGTGCTAGTAGTGCTCCTCTAGGTATAGCTATATCCTAATATATATAATCTATATAAGAATTTTCCTTTATAACGCTTAGCAAGATCTATACTAATAAACTAATAGCCCTAAGCTCGCCTAACGTTCTACGCTGTTCTTCCTAGCAAGGAAGCAGGTAGGTAAGAGCTAAGACCTTCTTAAGGATAAGAAGCAGAGGGTCTTAGTGCTCCTTAAGGAGAGCAAGGCTAAGTAGCAGGAGCTAGTAAAAGCTACTGCTGCTACTACTAAGCTTGCGCGTAAGGCTACTTCTATAGCTAAGGGCGCCTAGAGCTCCTTATTAGAAGATAAGGACTCTAGCTCCTCTAAGGTTCCTCTTATAGATCCTAGGATAGGGTAACCTAGGTAGCTCCTTATAGACTCTAAGGCACGCTTTGCGCGTGTAATAGAGCTCCTTAGGGAAGCTACCTAGTTAATAATAGAGAGGTAGGCTATAGTTAGTTATTTTTATATTATATATTAATAGATCTTATATACTACCTTACTTTAATTAATACTATATAATATATACTCTACTATTATATAACTTTAGGTACTCTCTAAACCTTATAAATTATTATATAGTTAGGTTTTTAGTAAGCCTATTAGCTAGTATATTACTAGTAGGTAGGTAAGTAATATAGAAAGATCCCTTTATATACTCTTATCTTAGCTACATGTTTTAAATATCTACATAGCGCAGCTTAGTAGTAATCCTTTTATTATTGCCTACTACTAACCTAATAGTTTATTAATTATTATAATTAATTATCTAGGTAGTATCTAAAGTAAGGTGTATTTTAGTTAAAAAGCGTTTTAACGCTATTACTTCTTTACTTACTTGCTTAAGTGTAAGAAGCTCTACCTTAGTAGTTAACGTAGTAATAGTTGCTTATTAAGCTACCTTCTAAATAATAGGTCCTCTAAAGAGTATAATTAGGTATCTATATAATAATTGCTAAGTATTAATATTATTAGCAAATAACGCATTACTACATATTATAAGCTTATTAGGATCCCTATTCCTATATTAGATTAATTAGTATTAAGTTTAGTATAGATAGACAATTACTTAATTAACCGCATCAAAGTGTTGTTTAGATAGGTTAGTAAGGTATTAGGAGAGCTAGGAGGCTGTATAGGCAATATTAGGGCGCACTATAATTAAGGTGTAAAGGATTAATCTAACGCGCTCCTAATAGTCCTTAATCTCTTTTTTAGTGGCTTCTCCTATGCTCTTTTTAATATCTTTACTTAATAGTAGTATAGTAGGGAATTTTCCTATCTCTACTAGATTAAATTTCTTTGTAATCTTATTAATATATTTATTATAAATAAGCGTTATTGTCTATCTCTTTCTATCCTAGATTACTCTTACCCCTAGAAACTAGCTTATAGGTCCCTTTTCTTCTATAGTATATCTTTGCTTTAGAGCTTAGATAACTTTGTAAGCTTAGCTTGCGTAGTTTTAGTAATAGAGCGATAGGATATTATCTATATAGAATATTAACAAGATACTACAATCTCTATTAAAGAATAGGTATAGTTCCTCTTTAGAAGCAATAAGCTTATTTTCTTAGAGTGTAGTTAAGAGCTTATTATACTATAATAATAGTAAGTCTTTTAGTCTATATAGAGCTTGTTTAAGCTTAACGCACTTCCTAGGTATTTAATATCCTTTAGGTAGCTTGCAGATAACTATAGGGTGTTAATCCCTTAAGGCGTTAAGGAAAGCTCTAACAATGTTATATTAATATATCTTAAGGTTAAACTTAGCTCTAATAGCTATTATAGTCCTAAAGGTTTAAGCTACTAGGGTAGCTGCGTAGGTTAAATAAATTAAGTTAGTAAGCTATAGATCTCCTCTTACTACTATCCTTGCTTTGCACTTAATTAGGTAACTATCCTAATTAAGCTTGTATGTAAACACCTATTTAAGTGGGAGTAGACGCTCTCCTTTAGTTAGCCTATTAATCTCCTCCTAGGTACTAGCTTTTAGTAGAGTATTAATTTCTTTATATACTATATCTCTAAATTGCTATCCTATTTAGTAGTTATAGAGATCCTTCTATTATTTTAGCTCTTTTTATAGAGCGTCCTAGTGCGTATTTCTTTTAGGGTTTTTAGGAGATTTACTCCCTATTACTACTATAATTACAGCGTAGATTATAGTATTTAGTTTAGGATATACTAAAAGATTATGCAAGGGATTTCTAATTAGATCTATATCTAATAGATCTATTACTATATATATCCCTATACTTATAGAGCCTCTTAGTAGTTTATTAGGGTCCTGTCCCTAAGCTTGCTTACTAATATATATTAGTGGTAGTCCTTTAACTTATAGTTTTCTGCTTCTTCTAGGAGCTCTAGGTGCCGCTTATAAGGGATCTACAGGAGATATAGAATCTAGTCCTAAAGTAGGTAGGTAGGAGCTCTACTTACCACCCCTATAAGAGCTAGATAGGGTGCCCTTACCTATCTCTATACTCTTATAGAGTAACCTACTAATAGCACTCTCCCCTCTAGGTCTTTCCTAGGAGCTACCTATTATAGCGTTAAAGTAAGTTAGATTACTACTATCTTAGGTAGTAAGACCCTAATCTATAACCTGTATAGATCCTTTATCTCCTATACTAAAGTTTAGTTCTAGTATTAGTTTAGGAGTTTAGAGCCCTATTAGCTTAGGGGACTTTATATAGATCCTTTATACTAAGCTAGCTGTGCTTAGTACCTACGCTAGAGGTGTCTGCTTAGGGGGTTATAAATTACTAGGCTAGCTAGCCTAATTATCTACCTCCTCTAGCTCTACCCTACCCCCTAGCTCCTACGCTAGGTTTAGTCCTCCTTACTTACTAGACTCCTTATATTGCTCTACTATAATACAAAGCTAATTAAAGATATTAAGCTCTTTATATACTTCTCCTATATTATAGATCTTATCTTTACTAATAACGTTAACTATCTTTTAAGCCTCTAACTATTAAAGCTACTCTAGATCTTTCTCTTTATAGAAAAGATCCTTATTAAAGGTAATGTTCTGCGTTATAATAATTTAATTAAGTAAGGGGATCTATATCCTATATATATTAGATACTCTGTATCCTACTAGATATCTAATATAACCCTAAGGGTTCACCTTAAAAACCCTCTTGTAATGCCTAGCTGCTTAATCTCTATTAAGGGGGTAAGCTTAACAGCTATAGGCGTATATTCCGCTCTAATTAGGGCAGAGATTAGTAGTTGCCTCCCTTATCTGCTCTAGTTGCTACTACCTAAAGTATCTAGTAAACTAACAATCTAGCACTTTATTAGGTAATATTATATTATAAGCATAGGACAGGCTTATATTATAGAGCTAAGTCGCTACTTTAATAATTTTAGGCTAGAGCTTTATTAGTAGGTTAGCACTAATCCTTATTTTAATTAATTTTGTTATAATCTCCTACCCTACTCTTTCTACTCCTCTATTAGGTTTATAGGTATATACAGGTAAGCTCTTAATTTTAATACTATTATTAGCTGCCTAGATTTAAAAGTGAGATTTGCTACACTAAGGGAGTGTTATAATATTATTATCTTGTATAATCTTAACTATACTAAGCTTATATTAGTTAAGTATTAAGCTCTTAAAATTTTTAAACACCTGTATAATCTTATTAAGGTTTTTAGCTTGCAGTAGATAGCTATAAAGCTTTCCTAAGTAGTTGCACTTTAATACTAAGATCTATTGCTTATAAGCTATACCTGTTAGTATATTAAATAGATCCTATAATACCTAGTAGTATAGACGTGGTAATCTTTCCCTTAGTTATCTTAATATAACCTATTAGGCATGTGTAATAGCGCAGTGCTCGCATTTGCTCCTAGGAGTTCCTTTAATCCTAACGTTTATTACTAACTTAACTAGAGCTTTAAGCGCCTTAGGTCCTAAATAGCCTAATTATTAGTGCTAAAGCTCCTTACTATTGTGTCTTAGGTAAGTTATCTAGGATTATTAAGGTTATTTAGGCACTATGCTTTAGATTATTTAATAAGGGGTAGAAGGCTTGTATTCTAGGAAAGTTAAGTTAAACTTGCGTAGTAACTTGGCTAATACAACGCTCTTTCCTAATAATCTAAACTATAAGGTGGCATCTAGCCTAAGGAACTAAACTCCTGCTTTAAGTAATTAAGCTTCTAATATAATATTTATATAAAAACCTTCTACTAACACTACGTTAGTGAGCACCAAATCTTCTGTTTTTAGACCTCTTGGTCTATTAAGAGTATTAGGGATTACTCTAGTCCCTCTACCTAAGATTAGAAAAGCTTGAGTTCCTGCTTTAACTATCTGATATTTAACTAATCTAAACAAGCTTTCTTCTAGGTAGCTTATATTATTAACTAGGTGTACTGCACCCCTATTATTAAAGATAGTGCTCTTTAATAAAGCGTAAGCTTTAAAGTCTATAGTTAAATAGATCCTGTTTGTTTTCTCTGCTATTAATATAGGGTTAATTAGTGCCGCCTAGATACTACCTAGATAGGTGATTACGCTTGCCTTACTACCATAATCTTAATTAATAGGATAGGACTTAATTAGAGCTTTTCTTAACTCTTTAAATTTTTAATTCCTATTAATCTTTTTCTTAATCTCTAATTATTAAGTAGTAGTAAGCTTGTTACCTGTATTAGTCTAAGCTTTAATAACGTTTTTGCATTTAGGAGGTTTCTATAGGTAAGATCTACTACATAGGTATAAAGACTCCTTCTTTAGTTAATTAGAAGGTGGAGCTCCTATTATTGCAAATACTCTAGGACCTTTAGAGCTTAATCTTATATTGTTCTCTTAGAGAAGTAATAAATAGATCTTAGCAACCTGCAGGAGGTTATAAGTTAGCTCTCCTATTACTAACTTTTTAATAATCCTTTAAAACATAGTTTAACCCTAATCTAGTAAGATCCTAGTAGATAGAGCTTTAAGATAATCCTGTACTGCAAGCTATCCTTTAACATTAGGAATGTTATATACCTTAGCTTGCGTATATAGGATTGTCCACTCCTTCTGCTAGTAATTAGCGTCTTAGCTACTTATTTTTGCCTTAGTAAGATAAGCTTTATACTATAATCTTGCTAGTGTTACAGCGCTTAAGTTAGTTAGCGCTAGGTTATTGTAGAGCACTTAGATAAGTGCTTAGAGGGTTACTCTTCCTTAATTAACAAGCTCTATATAGGCTAGGGTAAGGATCCCTTAATCTACTATATTATTAACCTATGTAAAGAGGTTCTAGATTACTAATAACTTTAATACCTAATCTAATAAGCAGGCTTAGTACTAAGCTATTTAGAGTTTATACTGCTTGCTTATTATATTAGATAGCGCAATATCTGTTAGCATATTAGGCTTAATAGGTTTATTCTTAAAGTGGTTTTTAGTATCTAGAGCCTTAGGGTCTACCTCTACCTAGATCCCTTTAGTTAGGGCATAGTATCTAAATTAAATATACTAGGTAGGCCAGTTAGTTAATCTAGTAAGTAGGATATCCCCCTTTAGGATTTAGTTGCTTATAGTAGAAGAGTAATAAGTAAGCTTCTGCTTAAGAAATAGTATAAAGAAAGAGTAAAGCTTGCTAGCTTAGTATCTAAGTTAAACAATACTCTTAAATAGATAGGACAATCTTTAATAAGGTAAAGCGCGAACTAGGCTTATAACTATAGAAATTTAGATTACTAAGGTTAGGAATAATTTAGGAGATAGATTATTAGATTATATCTACTATAATCGGACTTATATATATAGAGCTTTAGCTACCCTTACTAGAAGGTGAATAATTAGTAAACCTTCCTTACTAGAGCTCCTGCTTTTTATTAGGCACTTAGCAGTAAGCTAGCAGTTAATCAGATAGTGGGTTATACAGGGGTATTAATCAGGATTAATTAGATCAAGATGCTCTATAATCTAGTTAATATCCCTCCTGCAACAACTACCTATACTATAGTCTATATATATTATAATTAAGATATAATAGTAAATTATAATAGTAAAGTAAACCTATATACTTAGTTAGTTATACTATATAATATAACCTTAACGCCTTAACTTTAACTTACTACTAATACTACTAATACTACTAGTACTACTAATACTACTAATACTACTAACACTACTAATATATTCTCCCTCGCGTAGTTCTACTACGCCTACCACGCTAACTTCCCTATAGCTAAGGGGATAGTTATTACTACTACTACTACCCTCCCTCCTTACACCACGCGTTTAGGTTAGGTATTCTAGGTTAAGTATAGTATTATGCTTTAGTATTAGAAGTTATATAAGAAAGATAGATACTAACACTAGTATAGCCCCCCCTCTACTACTACTACTACTACTACTACTACTACTGCCGCTACTACTACTACCGCTAACGCTGCTGCCGCCGCCGCTCCTGCTGCTGCTGCTACTACCCCTACTGCCCCTATCCCTGCCCCTACCGCTCCTGCCACTGCCGCGGATAAAGACAATAACAACAATAATAATAATAGAGGGGTTTAGCCCTAGTTTTTTAGGTAAGATAAAGATAAGGAGAAGGGACTAGTAGGCCCCTATATCCTATCCTCCCCCCTGCCCCCTACTCCCTTGCCCCCTTTGTTGCTTTTTAGCGGTTCTTCGCCTACAGCGTGTAGGAGTAGGTTAGGGTAGGAAGGTAGTGTTAAATAGGAGGAGGAGATAGAGAGGATAGAGAAGATAGAGTAGAGGGAGGAGGAGGTAGGGTAGAGGGAGGAGGAGGTAGAGAATATAGACTAGGTTTCCTCCTGTCCCCCTATACTATATATTACTATATTGCATAGTAAGTTCTAATATACTAACGTGTAATAGTGGCCCTATAGCACTATAGTACAAAACTAGTTTATAGTAGCTATATTTATCTAAAGTAGACTAAGAAGTAGTTTAGGTAGAAGAAGTAAACCTAAATAGGGTTTATTATACTATATATTCCACAAAAGTAAACTACTTTTATTTCTACTTCTATTAATCTACTAGTATTACGTAGTAATACCTAGTTTCCTACTATTTAAGTATTTTACCCCTCCTTTCTATAATCTTCTTTACCACCTCTATTACTACCTCTATCACCACCTCTATCACCACCACCACCTCCACCACCTCTATCACCACCACCACCTCCACCACCTCTACTACCTCCACCACCTCTACTACCTCCACCACCTCTACTACCTCCACCACCTCTACTACCTCCACCACCTCTACTACCTCCACCACCTCTACTACCTCCACCACCTCTACTACCTCTATCACCACCACCACCTCCACCACCACTACCTCTACTACCTCTATCACTACCACCACCTCTATCACCACCACCACCTCCACCACCTCTATTATCACCACCTCCACCACCTCTACTACCTCTACCACTACCTCTATCACCACCTCTATCACCACCACTACCTCCACTACCTCTATCACCACTACCACCTCTATCACCACCACTACCTCTATTATCACCACCTCCACCACCTCTATCACCTCTACTACCTCTACCACCACCTCTATTACTACCACCACCTCTACCACTACCTCTACCACTACCTCTATTACTACCACCTCTATTATCCCTACCTCCTATTAGTAAAAATATTATAACTTATTATTATGTTATATATGCGTATAGCGTAAAGCTAATCTTTTCTACCCCTTTTAGTCTTAGTTAGGTATTATAGTGTATAATAGAAATAAAACTACTTTTTATACTTAATTTAAACCCCTACTATAAAAGTAAACTACTACTTTAAACCTATTTACAGGTATACACGAGGTTAGTTTACACCTATATAGTAAACCCCTAGCGTACCATTCTATAGTAAACAATTTTTTACTGTAGTGTAGCTAGTGCTACTCCCCTTGTTTCTAGTGGCCCTAGTAGGTTGTGTGCAAAGGTTAGTAATAGCTTAAAAGAGGGCTATAACCTTGTATAGTGTGCGCGCTTAGATTAGATTACCTAGATATATACTAGTTGCAAGTGCTCTAACTACTAGCGTTATATTAGAGAGGGGCTTTAGTATTATATCTTAGAGGAGTTATACTAGGCGCGTATGCCTAAGAATAAGGCTATTATAGACTATTATAGCTGTATTATAGAGTTAGTGCTAGGTAAGTAGTATTTTAGTAATTAGTAATGCTAGACTTATTAGGATAATAACTAGGAGTGCTAGGTCTACTATAATAATGCTTTTAAGCACGTAAAGTATACATCTTAAACCTGTGCCTAGTGCTACTCTTACTTAAAGAAGTGTTCCCTTAGAATAAGGGCTACGCCTGTAAAGTAGACTAGGTCTAGTAATAACTAGTCTCCTAGAAAATAGTAACTGCTTCCTAAAGTATAGCTATTATTAAACTAGGGCTTCTAGTAGAGTTATATAAGGGTGTAGTACTAGGGCGTGTTATTCCTTGTAGTATTAGCTTTAAACCTTCCCTAGTTAGTTTAAGTACCTATATAGGGAAAGAAGCTAGGTGTTTAGGGCAGGCTAGTATTATAGGTATATTATAAACTAGTACTATAACTAGCTTATCTATAGGTATATAGAAAGTTAGTAGATAGGTAGGGATTTAATAGAATAAAATACGCAAAGACTATCTTAAATAAACCTCTTTAATTATTAACGTAATAATTATATAATAATAGTATAAACCTAGTTACTTAACTAGCTAGGGAGTTCCTAGGAGTTCCTAGGAGTTTATAGGAGTTTATAGGAGTTTGTAGGAGTTTGTAGAAGCTTATAGGATAATAGTAGTATAGGATAATAGTAGTATAGGATAATAGTAGTATAGGACAATAGTAGTATAGGGTATTAATAGTATAGGACTGCTTAATAGTTGTAATAATAAGGGGGCAGCAATAGTATAGGATAGTGATAATAGGAGTTAATAAGGTAGTAGAGATAGCGGGCTTATTTTCTAAGACACATAATCTTAACAGGGTGCGCTCTAATAGGTTAAGTATATTATAATTAGACCTAATAGTAACCCTAACTATATAATTATTACAGGAACTAAAAGTTAATATACTACTAGTAGCTAATACTATTCTAGGATAATAAGGTATAAAAATATTATTTTAGCTATACTATACTAATTGCGTCTATATATCCGCTACACCCCTATAAATACTACTAATATCTATAGTAGGATTATTAACAATATTATAACTACTATATATAACCTCTATATAGGTAGCTATATCTATAAACTCTAGCGTGTTAACGTTAGAATTATTAGTAACAAGAGGTATAAAAGTTTAGGTTAACTACCTAGTATACTAACTATTAAACTGCGCAACCTTCTCCTTAAGCATGTCTATACCTACCTAAAAGATATTAAGTAAATTAAATATATCTATCTTATTAACCTTAGATTTATCTCTACTATTACTATAACTACTACTATATATTACCTACGCAAGGAGAAACATATTATCTAGCGCCTAAGTAGTAGTGTGTAATAAGGATATAGCCTTACTATAGAGATGTTTAAAGTATTCCTATATATCCTAAAGCTAAGTATTATAAAGTATAGCCTATTAGAATACTATACTAATATTATAGGTAGAGTTTTTATTATTATAAAGGTCTAGCTTATAGTTATAGTTTAAGTGCTCTAGCGCGAGGTTAATTAGCTTAAATAACCTAGCTTATCTACTCTAATTAACAAGGCTAGATAATAGGAAGGCCCTTTATAGGGCTAGCAAGTTAGTAGATAATAGGTGCTACTAATAATATAATATCTCCTATCTATAGTTATTTTATAATGCCCTAAAGAATATTATAATTAGTAGATCTACTAGTTAATAAAGTAACCTAATATCCCTATGCTTTACTACGTGTCGCACTATTAAGAATATTTTAACTTCCTAGAGTAGGCGTACTATAGTCTAAAAGTCTATATCTATAGTAGTACTACTCTAAGTAGTATATATAAAAGCGCTTACTTACATGTCTTTAATAAGCTCTATAAACTACTTAGTAGATAATAACTAGATTAGGTCTTCTATATATAATACCTAGCAAGATAGCCTAAGTAGTAGAAGATAATCTAGAAGTCCTTAACGCCTTATTACTATATAAAATAGTGCTATAACTCTAGATATAAAACCTTATACTACTATTAGCTCTATTAAGTAATATTTAATATTATCCTAAGTATTTTATATTTAATCCTAGTAAGTGGCGTTACTAGATATATAATATATATTAGAATATTGCTATAAAGTAGGTTTCTAATAGGTCTAGATAATAGTATATAGCAAGTTTATCTAGATATAGAACTAAGCAGGCGCCCCCTATAGCTAACGTCTTTAATTATATAGCTAACTTGCTCTAGCCTGCTCCTATTAGACACTATAAATACGCTTAGCTATTAACTAGTTGCTATAGATAAGGAATAGCTATTTAGTAAAATTATTAGTATTAGTTAGGTTACTACTTATATAGAGTCTAAGTTAATATAAGAAAATATTATTATAGATAGTATACGTGCCCTTTATTATACCCTTATCTATAGTAATACCTATAAACTGCTAGAACTTTATCTTCTATATAAGTAATAACTCTAATACTAGGAACTCTAGATATTTAGATAAACCCTTAAAGACGTGTTAAATAGCGCGTAGATAGAGTCGCTTTACAGCGTCTACTATAAGGACACTTAAGATACTTATCCCTACTTTATCCCTACCTATAATCCTATACCTAGTTATAATATCTTGTACTCTTAATAGTATACTAGGGTTATACATATCCTAGGTAAGACTACTAGTTAGTAGATCTTTGTAGATAGATAATATCGTATTTATAAAGGATTAAAATATTATAGTGTAGCTAGCTTCTTTATTATATTTCTAGTCTATAAAATTAATATTATTATAAGCAATTATAGCCTAAGTATATAATAATAATATTTTAAGTTGCTTCTATAATAATATTAGTATTAACGTATTATAATAGTCTATAGGAGTTTATAGGAGTTTATAGGAGTCTATAGGAGTCTATAGGAGTTTATAGGAGTTTATAGGAGTTTATAGGAGTTTATAAGAGTTTATAGGAGTCTATAGGAGTCTATAGGAGTTTATAGGAGTTTATAGGAGTTTATAGGAGAATTAAGAAGTTCTCTTACTATATAAGATAATATACTATTACCCTCTTCTTCTATAATATTTAATAAGAGATGCTTATTAGCACGTACTATAGTATATTTAGCAATCTCTGCTATTAGACTATTTATATAATAATAGCTATAGTATAACCTAAGGCCTACTAAAGTCTTAATTACTTACTAGTGTACACCTAATCTAAGGAGATAGGCGTTAAGATAGGATAGTAGAGTATTTAAAGTCTTCCTATTCTAAGAGAAATATATTATACTTATAATTATAAATATATAGTAACTAATATAATTATTCTTATTTAAGCTACTATATAAGGAATAGTATTAGTAAATATTTATAAGCAAGTCTTAGAGGAAATAAAACTAAGTAGGCGCGTGTTACTAGATAATAAGAGTCGCATGCTTTATATTAAGCTAATCTAATAATATATTAATTGTAAATTAACTAAATAGCAGGAAGTTTACTAGCCTAGCAAGTTTAGTCCTATAGTAATAAACTATAGACGTGCTCTAGCAAATACCCTACTCTGCAAGAGTCTCTAGTACTCTTGCTAACGCCCTCTAGTAATCTTTCTACCTATAGTATCTTTAATAGGATAGTTATACGTCTACTTAGCTACTACAATCCTTAAGGCTAGCCTATACCTCTACTATTTCTTTAAATAACTACCTAACTTGTTAAAGTATTTAAATAACTACTTCTAATTTAGCATGCTTATTTAAATATTTGCAACCTTTATAGCTACCTATAGGGGTTAGTGTAGACTCCTAGCCTATATTACTACTAAAGATATCCTTATCTTTAGTGCTATATATTATAGCAATATTTATTGCTAGTTTAATAGAGCTAAGATAGCCCTAAGATAGCATATTAAGGGCTAATAGTATAGATAAGAGTAGGCTAGATAGTTAATTTAGAGAAGGGCTATATATCTAAGAAAATAAGCTAGGTATAGCTATAATATATATAATTAATAAAGAATATCTTAAATATTAATTTACTTATAGAGGCAAGACTATAACATGTTATAGTAAATAGGATATATTAGGTTAAGTTATATACTATCTCCTTATATAACCTAAATCTAAGTATTACTAAAACCTATCCTATTATTCCTTAGACGCTCTAGCGAGCTTTGCCCTGCGGCCAGCGTGATTAGTTAAGGAGTTTTTAGCGCAACGCTAATCCCTTTAGAGTTCCTAGGAGTTTTTAGCGTTGCACTAGCAGGGGTAAAAGCTCGTCAGAGCGTTCTGATGAATGAGATAAGTGGCAAGCACGGACGATACCGCTAAGTACCGTAGGTACCGGTACGGTAGAATTGCCGCACTTGGCTTGGCCGGTCGATTACCGGTATTCAAAGCTTGTGTCAAGGTTATTGCCAAACCAACCATCATCACCAGGCTACATTCCCCTCATCTGCTGTCTGTAGAATGGCCATTTACTTCGTTCAGTCCAATCTCACTCGACACCTACGACCTTCAATCTTCGGTCTAAAGACGTCTCGATCACTCTCATCACAAAGTCTTCCCTTCGCCTCTCATATGTCTCAGACTACGGTTGAGGAGGCAGACCTAAAAGGTCTACAGGAGGAAAATTGGCGCTTGACCAAGGAAACAGGACAAGACGAGTTAGAGAAAACTTACTACTTCAAGACCTACACGAAAGTCGCCGTAAGGGATTTAGCTATGAATGTTAGCAGGTACTGAGCATATCAGGATTTTCATCACGTCATTGCGACAAGAAGCAAATCAGCAAATCACCACGCAACAATGATATCGGTATGAATCCAGTAGCAATGTTACTGTAATATTCTAATGTGGTGCAGAAATCTGGCTCCCTAACAGTACGTTGGACCACACATGACTGTGGTGGACTATCTGCCAAAGACATACTCATGGCACGATACTGTGACGAGCAAGCAGGATACATTGGCACAGTGAATGCCAACGATGCTCAATGCTGTAAGCCTAAGATAACTACTTCATGATCATCAACTTTAAAAGATTTGAAAGGCCAGCTAGTGCTGTGAATGTACATTGACAAAAATCGTGCCAAAATATCATTAAAACAAAGAGCTCGGTCCTGTGAGGCGAGTCACAAGAGATCTCAAAGCGAGCGATTTCATTGCTAGCATAGTCACTTTAAGAAACATAAGAAGGAAATCCGTGTCTACAAAGGCTGCAGTCACTCCGCATGTTAAGTTGCATAAGTCAAAGAGTCTGCGTTTCTTTAGTTTACGTTGTGCAGCACATTGTAAGCACATTAGGAATTCTAGGACCTGCTTGTACGGATAATATTAGGCAAATAGGATATGGTAACGCTTGGAAGAAGAAGTGCCTTGATTCACCTATGACGAAGAAGCACAGGGAGAGAACAAGCAATAGCCTCTATGCCTTTATGCTGTGTGTATTAGCAGGCTAAGTGCATTTGGAGCCTTCAATTACTTAACTTGCTGTCCTGATATTTGCATGGATAGATGCCATTCCACTGAAATACTCTATTAAGGATAGATTATACGTAACTTTTTAGTTGTTTTGGCGCAGTGGGAGTAGGGAGCCGTTGTACTTGACTTGCTGATCTTCCTGTCTTTGCTACCGGTATTGATCACATGGCGGCTTGGCTGTTTGCGTAGATGACAACGTTTCGCTGCCTGCCACCTTAATATAACTTCTCTTGTATCGTCGTCTTGCCTTCTCGGCACTGTTTTCTATGCGCGTAGCTGGGCCTCGTCTTCATGGCCAGGTCATGAAGGATGAGATCGGCTCCTAGTTGTTGAAGCGCTGGGCCCATCGGCGCTTCATTTCCTGGGAGATCCTCTGCCAGGATTTGGTATGTTTTCTCTGCACTTATTAATCATTTCTATGGATTGGGTTATGTTTGTCTTGAGGCCTGCTATGTCCGCGACGGGCTGGTTTGAGAGGAGCCGGGTGATGAAATCTGTATTTCGTTTCCATATCTGCTGCTCGATGGGCAGGAGGTGTGATTCAATATTGAATGCGGCGCTTGAAGTAACCCTGTAAGCCCTACATATGACTCTCGCTGCTCTGGCTTGATTGATCTGCAGTGTTGATTGTCTTTTGCGTCTATTTTCTTCCTCTCGTGCTGGTTTTATGCCAGGGTAAGCACGCATCAATCATTCGGAAGAGCGCGGTGCTTTCGCATCCTTTTCATGTCCAGTAACCCTACTTCTCAGGCTGAGACTCCAAGGCAGCCGAGTGCATTCGCTCTCTATAGTATAGAATCTTAACATCTATCCTTAGTCCTACATACTTACATATTACTTTGGGCTTCGCCCCCGCCCCCTTCCCCTTAATCCTTAACTGTGTTTGAATTACTCTGCTCATGTCGATTCGTGTGAATGTGAAGTGGGTGCTTGAGTTGTCAGTATCCTGTCGATGCCTTTGAATTCGGCGATACCGCTTTAACCACATGTGAACGCCATCATTATTTCCCACGTGATGAACCAGGATTGCGGCTGGAAACTACCACTCCTATATATGCAAGTAAACCACTTGATTGTAGCGAAGCTCATCGTATATGGTCATTGAGCCCCGCGTATGCTACTCCGCACCATCAAAAGCGGAGAAAGCATTATTCTGTTGGCTCTGTCTCAGCATTGAAGCTAATATATTCTCTGCACGAAGAATACTTTTCTGATGATGGTGCGGAATGTAAGGCTGCAATGTCTCACCTCTGCACATGGTTTGGTGCAGCCCAGCCCCACTTGCGTAGCTTCAGAGCCAATTGTGTACGTAACTGTGCACGACTGACGCAAATTGTATCTCGAAATACCGGTAAAGCTTCGAATCGGTAGCGTTGTCCTTTTATCATTCACTTGCGAGCAACACAACAGAACTTTCGATATGACATTGACGCCATCAATGAGCAGTCCGACAAGTTCGGAGACATTCGAGTCAGAAGACGACTACATTCGTAGGATGGAGGCACAGAGTGGTCAGTACTTCTTCTCAATAATCTCAAAACGTACCTGACCAGATGCAGAAATCACTTTCTTCAAAACATAGGACATGACATACGAGTTCACCGCCACAACCTTTACAAAAACTTCCCGGCTTCCATTCAAGATTCAGCGACTTGATGGCACTTCTTTCGTTCGGTCTAGATCCTGGTAAGTAACAATTGTATTTATTCCTGGGATCAGGAGAGTTGAGGACCGAGGGTCTAGCTTCTCACCGTTGACCAGAAGATCGTGCAATAGTAACATCAGATAGGAACCATGAGCGCATCACCAATGAGGCTAAAGCCTTGAAACTAGTCTTGCAGCAGACATCAGTACCTGTTCCGCGACTGCTAGACTATGGCACCTATCCAGATGGTCGGAGATATTTGACCACTGAGTTCATTGAAGGCTCACGTCTGGACACCTTTCCTGCCCGACATTGCTCAAAGCCAGAGGGACAGAAGCATACAATAGGTACGCCTTGCAAAGATTGTTCAGGGCAGGCTTATGCAAATGCTCTCGAGTTCATTTCTAGCACGGTTATGCCACAATTTGCAACTATGACATCTCAATACCGCGGTATCGATGGATTTGTTATGCCCCCGTCATGGCTAAGCCCCGACATCCAGCCTCTGTGGATAGGGAAGGGATGCTGGAAGACTCTGCTTCTAAGCTGCCTGAGTATGTCTTTCAACACGGCGATATTGCTGCCCAAAACATCATAATGGATTCGCAGACACTACAGGTCAAGGCCTTGATTGATCTTGAATATGCTGGATTTTATCCACCACAGATGGAAAATTGGCCTGGAACACTTTGTCCAGATACATACAATAGGCATGGCGAAAAAATAGGCCATCTAAGACGGCGGTTCCTTGCTACAGAGTATTTGAAATGTTACGACAAGTGGAGCAACAAAGCAGAGTTACACGAGTTGATTGATCGTGGGCAGCTTCCGCATCCAGATCAAATGAAACAGGATAGCACATGGGGTTGAATGAACAACGATGATACCGTAATACCTTTGACTGTATCTAGTTCGTGGACCAAATAGCGAGAGTGAACAGAAGGCTGCTGCAAAGACTGTCATCATCCCAAGCGAGATGAATAAAGACCATGGTCTAGTCGATAATCCTATAAACTAGATTGAAATTGGTTCTTCCACAATTCAAGCACTGCATAGCTATCGTGAGACAATCAAGTCACAGCCCGAGCACCTCTCCACAACAGGATCGTTGTTCGCCATCACGGTTTCACTTGACTAAGCACTCTCAACGGCGTTGGATAATGATAGGTGAAAAGACTTACTACACTTATCCTTCAATGACGCAAATCATATCGAGTGCAATATGGACGTCTCCACCACAACCCCAACCAGTCGACCTGATTCACTGCAGATTTTCCATTCCCTGTGAATCGCAATCAGGTAGCCAGCAAGGGCTTCGCATTGTCCAGACCATCACGCCTTTACCCCAGCTTTGCTCCTCAACCCGAACCTATGATCGCATCACGAAATACAAATTCTGTGCAGAATAAGAGTATGTTATTGATATCTGAGAATCTAGGTGACAAAAAACACCTGCACCTGCATTTCCAAGCCTACTGCCAAGTAACAGGTGCGCATCCAAACGCTGTACAACATACATTATGCATACCATACCCACCAAACCAACGTCATCCCACTTTATACATTGACTGCTCAAAAGTATAATAAAATTTACACTTAAAAAGAAGCAAGTCGCGCAATTTCATAATCATCTCTTATCGCTCAAACTCAAAGCTGTAGACAATAAAAAAAAGATGAAACCCAAAAAAACGCCAGGGAAATATGCAAAACAACCGTCTGTTACCCTCATCCAGAGAACCCAAATGCGTGCGTTACCGTATCCCTTGGCCTTTTTTGCTTCCATTTCATTTACAAAACATGATTACGAAAACTCGACACGACTTCCGCCCAGTCTGGCCTGCTTTGCCTGTGCCCTCTCCGCTCGCCGCCGCCTGCGGTTCGAGTCGTAGTTGCTGAGATCGGTCTCGGTGCCGTGTAATTGTGTACCCATGGGGCTGCTCAACACACTGGCTTGTGCACCAGGCATCGCAGGTGGAGGCGACAGTGCAATATTACCGGGAGTTGGACGGCCCGCTGGCGGTGGACCGGGTGGAGGCGGTACTTGGGAGGGGCCTGCAGCAGCTGTTCCCGGCATTGGAGGAGGCGGAGGAATCTGCCCCATCTCTGCAGCTTGTGCGGCTTCTCTAGCTCCCGTTCGGCGCCAGCGATCATTGTCAAAGTTGCCGATTGAACTCTCGCTGCCTGTGCGGTTCTTGCGCTGTCGTTCCTTCCTTCTGGCCTCTCGCTCGGCTGCAGCCTCCTCCTCATTGAGGCGCCGAAGAGTTACGTGTCGTCCATCATTATGCATCTTGACCTTGACGGATACAGGTGGTGATACGACACTCTCATCTCTGCTGTCTCGCCGTTGGCCATTGTCTTTCTTCGAAGGAGATCCGTTAGAGACTCCTGCCGCTCCACCAGCAAGAGCCGCAGCGCCTGCTTCGGTGCGACGCCGTTGCTTGCGATCGGGTGGGCTATACAAGTCTGAGCCTGAATCAGACAGCAGGCCATGATTGTCTCCTGGTCGAGTGGGAACAATAGTCGAAGATGGAGGAGGCATGGGTGGTGGAGGTATCTTGGGTCGTGCGACTGAAGGCGTCATACCAGTCATGTCGCTATCCGAGAGAATTGTTGACGGTGGTCTATTGCCTCTCCTCGGTCCATCGCCAGTATACTTACGACGCTGGCTGTTTTTGCGAGCAATCCGTTCTTCTTCTAGGTCATGCTGCCTAATTTCCTCGATGTGCTGCTCCTCCTTCTTCTTACCACGTCTGCTGAGGGAGTGCTTGAGGAAGCCAAGCACGCCAAGTGTCGCCACGCCCTCTTTTAGTCCGTACGACTGTGGCCGCGGTCCTGAATCGAAGTCGTCGCTATAGCTTGTTCGGCTGTCAAAGGAGTCCATAGACGTTCCACTGCGTGCTGGACGTCGTCCCTGTCGCAACGGACTTCCAGTCATGGCCGCCGCCTGAGCAGCTTCTCTTTCTTCAACGCGACGCCAGTCATCTCTTCGATTCGCTGGAGACTCTGGGGCTCTTCCTTCTTCAAGTCTGCTAAGATCCGTTTGTGTGACTTCGGATGGTCCCAAAGGACGACTGTAGCTCACATCGCTTCCAGTGTCCGTCGGTGGGTGCTTCTTCTTGCGGTTGAATAATGACTTGATAGCAAAAATGCCACCAGCAGCAGCACCGGCACCTAGTATGCGATCTTTCCATGTGCTTCCCTTCCTCTGATTACTTTGGTACTTCTCGTCACTGAGGTAGGAGTCGGTGAACTCTGACTCGTTAAGACGGGAATCATTGATACGGGAGCGGGATCCCCGACGAGAACTGAGCACTGTCGTTTGTTGTCCGTCATGTCTACCACGGCTGCGGCTTCGAGATCTACTTCTTAGCGCCGCTAGTCCCGCACCTGCGGCTCCTGCGGTTGCGAGGGCTCCCAGACCGGTTGCTCTGCTTCGCCTACTTCTTCGGCTCCGGATACTGGTGGCAGTGACATCAGTAATGTAGGTCGTACGATCGTCGAAGCCCATCTCAGGCTGATTCTGGTAAGAAAGCACAAAGGATAGGACCAAGAGAAAGAATGACCAGATGGCATATAGGATGAACAACACCAATGGAGAGCCGAACAAAGTGAGACCGAGAGGAACCTGTATAAAGCCTAGAAGTACAATCACTCGGCCTAGCCATTGGTGAATCTACGAAAGTTAGTCATGTTGGCAGTAAGCGTCCGATGAACGCACCATGAGCTTTAGAGGAATCTTAAATCGCTCTTTGCCCTTTTCCAGTTTATGAATAACAGAACCGCCGAGAGCCTGCAACATGACCAGGGCGTAGAGAGCGACGCCGATGCCATGATGCGGGTTGGACAAGGATCTCTCACGTCCGACAGCTTGAAACCCAAGGACAATGGCGGCAGTCGAGAGCAAGACGGCCAGAATCTGGAGCCAGATGTGAAATCGCAGGGCGGTCCGTGGATTTCGATGGTAGAATCGGGCCATCAGGATGGCTCCAGGGATGACGAAGAGGAAGGCAATAGCACCGAGGATACCGTGGGCGGTGATCATAGCCTTGTAGCCGACCATGTTGCGAAAGCGATTGCCCATGCCTATGGAGTCAGTCTACATTTGGACAGGATGGGAGTTGCATATAGGTACCATTATAGCGCATCGTCTCATAATTTAAGCCCTGTAAATTGGGCAACAGGAAGGTGTTGCGCTGCGAATCCCATGTTCCATCGCCGACATACATTGAGTCGGACGAGTAGACACTCGTGCCAGGAGCAGAAAGCCCCTGGTTGGACATGACGACGGTAGACGGTCAATCCAAAGGGGTAAATTCAATTGCAGAGGAGAGGCTGTATGAGGCGGTTGGGTGTGGAATAGTGGTCGAGTCCGACAGGTTGGGCTGGGCTGGGGCTGGTGGTGGAACCGGCAGCAACTTCGGAATTAAAGTGGCTGGGAAGAACAACAAAAAGAAGTCGTAACGTCGTGACAGGCGTCAGTGCAGCGACTGTACCGTGGTACCCGAGCTGTCAGGTCTCTGTCAATGTTGTTGTCGATGCTAATTATTTTTGGGGGGGTTGCTGAGCATGCCCGACTCAGCGGACAGCTCGATGGTAGAGGGCGTCAGTCGTGGCGAGGCTCTGTTCGACACCTTTCTGGTCGGTGGAACGGTTGGGGTTTGGGTGAGGAAGAGACAGTCCGGTGTAGGGTACGGTACCTGAGTTACCACTGGAACAAAGGGCAGGCAGATGGTCAAGGGAAAGATCCTTTCAACAACACACCAGCTCAGCTAGTCTGAGAGAGAGAGAGTTAGACCAGCCATGCCGCCGTCGCTGTTGTTTATCCACCGTTTGGCTAGGCAACGTGAGGGTTTAATCGATAAGCGGTGAGGCCGCCCGGCTGTGCCCAATCAGAGGCCGTCCAACCCCGGCTCCCAGCTGACACATCCAACCTCCCCGGTCGACGGGCGCTTGTTCTTCCTGATCCCGGCCCCGGAGAAAATGTGTGCCATGTGTTGTGTTGGCAGTGAGGCGACGGCACTCCCGGGCGGGCTGAGATCCACTCGACAGACCACTGACCGCTATTATTACGACAGCCCTTGGAGTACTACCTACTTAGCTCGGAGAATGTGAGCTTCGCCCGCCCTTGAGTCGCTTCTTCACATTGGCGGGGATATCCAGTTTTCATCGTTCACGGGACAATTCAACAGAGGATAACAACTAGTCGTGGCCTGGTTACGATCCAAGAGACATCAGCTACTATCGGGCATAACTGTCCGCTACCAAAACATACCTCCATTCATGACAGATTGAAACAAGCAGTGGTATCTCAAATGACCCAGATCCTATCCCAAACGCCTTGCTACTTGTGTGTGAGGAGCCTGCATCCATGTACCTACAACCAGATAACTAGCTCTCCACATCCAACATCTCCTGCAAGGCCTTCTCGGACGCCCTCAGCCATCGGCCTCGCTCTTCCAGCTCGTCGCCAATGCCTCCACCCTCTTCTTTCCTTCTCCTCGCTTCTTTCGCTGCCGCTACCGTGCCCTGCTTCTGTGTCTCCAATGGCTTCAGCTCGCGCTCCAACTTCTCCAATTCTCTGGCCCTGTTCGGCATCGATGCTTGTAGAACCGCTATCTGAGCGTTCAGGGCGGTAAGTTCCGCTTCTCGTTCCTTGAGGACCTTGAGAGTGTCGGGAAGGGGCAGTGCAAGTTCTGGGTTGTTGGACACTGGCGTTTGCTCTTGCTTAAGCCGTTGTATGCTCGCTTCCAAGCCTTCAATCTCACTTGGCAGGGACTCCAACTGCTGTGTGCGCAATTGCAGGCCTTCATATCGCAGTGACAGCTCTTTCCCTTTTGCCTCCAATTGCGACAAAATATCAGCAACCTCTAGTTTACGTTCCTTGAGACTGGCTTTGAGGGCCAAAATCTCCTTCTCCTTCGCATCGTTCTCGGCGGCTTCGACAAGGCGTGGCGGATTTTCGGTAATACTTCTGAGGAACTTCTCCTTGGTCACCTGTTCGACGTAACTGAAGCGTAGCTTGCTGAACAGTTCCTGGCCGTGCATCAGTACTACACACGACTGACTTGTCACCACATATGCACTCACTTTGTAATGGGATAAGTCGGCCTCCAACGCCGCAGGATGTGTGTCGCCGTTCTGTTCACTGTCCTCTGAGACTGCAGAACTGCGCTTCTTCGCAGACTGCGGGAGGTCCTTTGGTGAAAGAGTTTCGGCGATGGACAGAAGTTTTAGTGATTGCGACTTCTGCAACTGTTCGAGGGCTGATGCGGGTGTAGGCTGCACTGACTTCCGTTTGGAAACCATGTTATCTTTCTGTTTTGGTATTGATGTCTCCAAGGTATGCGTGGCTGCAGTGTTTGTTTTGCTTGAACGCGATGGGTACTTAGGTACCAGTCGGAGGGCTGGGTTCCCCGCGGCGGTTTCCTTATTCACATTAGCGCCTATCGCGGTCATCCCAGACGCTGAGAACAACTGTGAGTCAGTTGACAACTCTAATTGCACCACCCCACTGACGTCTTCGGCATGAAATCATCGCACAATGGCAGGCACACTAGACGATGAGTATGTCGCCAACCTGCTGAAGCAAGACGCGAAAAAGGCGGCTAAGACATACGAATTTGTCGGTGTAAATGCTTTCAATCCCAAAAGGTACGTATGAGGCAATCGCAATATGAGCGCCGCTTCAGCGACAAAATCATTCCATATTCATATTGGGCAGATCAAATTCCGGGGCACCCAAGCCAAATACGAACTTTTTGCGACACATAATACGCCAAACCGACAACCACAATGCTGCACTTCTCGCAAAGGAGGCAGAGGAAGCAAATGCGCGTCTGAAAGCGATGAATCGCGAAAAAGAAAGAGCAAGGCGTAACGAGGTGACTAAGTTGCAGAAAAAGTCCGAAGGGCGATTGACGCCAGTTTCGAGCATCCTGAGCGACGAAGAATTCAGGTCTGAGTCCGCAAGGAGACAAAGTGGTCGGAGAGACCGTGATAAGGAGCGCTCCACTAAGCGAGGAAGGAGAGACCGAGATAGCTCAGAGGAAGCTTCGCATAGAACACACAGAGATAGTACAAGGGATGCGCGACACAAGCGACACAGGGATAGTAGTGGCGAAGCCCGCCAGCGCAAGAGAAGGCATGACGATAGCGATGAGGGCCGGTCAACTGGAAAACGAAGAAGATCCAGGTCTTCTCACCGCGAGTCTTCCCATCACAAACACAGAGAGGGTCATCACATATCACGGAGGAGAGGGCCCTCTGACAGACACAGACGTCCCAGGTCGTACTCCAGATCCACCTCACGCGCACGATCCCGGTCACCCCGATCAGACAAGAACCAAAGGCAGCACAGAAGGAGGAATCGATCGCACTCTGGCGACCGGGCATCAAAAGATTACAGGTCATCGCGCGTTTCAAATACACCCAACCCTGATCATCAAAAGTCCACAAGACAATCTGCCTCCCCAGCATACGACTCGGATCCCCTCGAAGCCATCGTCGGCCCTCTCCCACCCTCCCATCCACCTGCTGTCCGATCACGTGGCCGCGGCGCCCACAAAGCCAATTCCATGGGCATCGAATCCCGCTTCTCCTCAACCTACAATCCAGCCATTGACGTCAAACCCGATTCAGACGCAGACGACGACTGGGGCGATGCGCTTGAAGTTCACAAGGACCGCCAGCGCTGGCAGCAGCAAGGTGCAGATCGTCTGCGCGCTGCGGGATTCTCGGAAGAACAGGTTCGGAAGTGGAAGAGGGGCGAGGAGCAGGAGGAGGAGGATGTGGTGTGGACGAGGAAAGGGCAGGCGAGGGAGTGGGACAGGGGGAAGGTTGTGGGTGAGGATGGGGATGTTGAATTGAAGGCGGATTTTGGGAGGTTGAAGTAAAGGGGTGTGCGGTTTGGGAGGGTGGTGACACTGTTCAGATTTGGTTAATTCCTAGGCGGATGAGGTAGGGGGTTGCTGAAGTTAATCTGGCTGGCGTCAAGGCCTCATTCCGGTCTAAGCTGGTGAAAATGAAGATTTGTCGGCTTGCAAAGATTATTGCACTATCATCCTTTAATTGTTGCTTACCCATCCCATCACTTATCTCTCACACGGGTAACACCTCATCTGCATACCTCCCAAACTCTCCATCTCTAATCGCTTCCAATTACTGCAACCTAGCAGCCCCTTCTGCTACACGAGCACACCGACACTGATGGCCTTTGTATCCCCAATTCCCACGCGCCGTTTCTCCACAGTGAGTGACGCGAAGATAGGGCGTAGTGTGTGCGCTGTAGAGTGTAGCTTGTGCGTGTGCATGTGCATGTGCATGTACATGTTACACGCAGATGATGCTATCCTGAAGATGATGCTCTTCTCCTCATTCTCCCTCTCCACACAAATCACCCACTCTTTCACCCCTCACACCCACTTAGCAAACCTTTCTCAACACACCAATGCCACATTACCCCTATCTTTCTACATGGTGGATGGTTTGATCCTCGCATCATGTTCATATCCCCACTTCCCCCGCAACGCTATTCAAACACTAAACACTACGGGAAACTAGATAGTAGAGGCATATGTACAGGGGAAGGAGGACTCGTATGTATGTTTGAGCCGTGTGGGGGGGGAGGGTGTATGTTGTATGCTTGTCAGGGATTCATGTTATCTCTTGGATTGGATGATGAGTATTACTGGGTTTTACGCAATACAATTTATTCCTGTTAATTTGATATGTTAGCTCGGAGATTGGGGTTGGTTGTGTAGAGTGATGCGGTGTTATAAATTGACGGGTATTTACTACTGCGGCTTTAGGCTTATTGCTGCATTACACCAAACTCCCCGACGTCCGTCCTTCTTGCCGTTTTCTAATCCCCGAAGTTCTTGAGAGGACGGTTTAGACGCTGTATCCTTCTCTTCTCATAGAAAAGGGGCGTGCGTTGTATCCAGACCGGAGCAAGTCCTCTCTTTTGCTCCTGTTGAAATGCGGTGGAAATAATTACGCCACCTAAATGTTATCTCAACGAGATATTCGAAAATTGATAACTTAGTTACAGTGCCGCCTTGCATAAGGAATTGTTAATAATACAACGTTAACGTGTACTACACTCATGCCAAAATGCTTAGACACTATAGACTTTTCCGTCTCAATAATGATGGACCCACGTTGCGAGACGGGAGTCTGTGGTTGATCTTGAGAGATATGCACCTTGTGTATTGGTAATTGGACAGGCCGTGGTATCCGGATAAAGCGGGTTCAAAAAAGGGAGTCTGGTATAGTCCTACTGGGAGAGTGGAAGGGGTGTGGTTACATACGCTTATGAACATTCAATAGGATGTCTAGGAAGTAAACGTTGCTGTCGGAGCAGGGGCTCTATTGTGGATAGGGAGATTTAGGGAGATTTCGTATCTGGTGAATGTTGGTGTGAGTACGTTGAATGCGGGAGGTTAGAAACTTGGCGGTGGTAGTATGACGATGTTATTCCTGTAGGTAGTTTGGCCGTATACTGTAGCGATGGAGATGCGAGCGGTCCATGGCTCTCCTTTTCTTTTTAGAATGCTCGGGAGTCTGTTCGAGGTGCTGTTGAGGTGTAGAGCATGCCTTTTCTTTTCGGAAGGAGAAGGGCCATGAACAGCCATTGGTCCTGGGATCCAGCGGGTTGTTTTCTCCAGCTCGATGGGAAGTGATGGAGGGAAGGGGTCATGATGGGACTGCCTCGTACTTATAGCAAGGTGCCCTCGTGTGTGCTGTCTTAGTTTGAAACAGGCCAGAACCATACTTACAGTGGATCAGGGGGTGGATGCCAGTGAAGGAAAGTAGACCGGTGAAGACCAACTCGAATATTCGTCTGCAGGGAGAGGTGAACATTGACAATATGGGATAAATGACCTTAATTTTTTTGGATGGAGGAGTGTTTTATTTTTGAAAAGATGAATAACAATCACTAGCGCTATGTGGTAGATCTTCCCGCTGAGCAAGAAGCAAAATTGATGATACCCATGGAATGTTAAAAGTGAAGCATCTCATACTCTGGCGAATCCGAGACCAGAGCCAAGGTCTGGCGACCGTCATGATGTCGTGATGCATGTTGTTGATTGCAAAGCAAGGCAGCAACTAGTACCCAAGTGTGTACGATCACCAACCATTGCCGAATCTCCAAGAATTGCGCACTATTTCATACAGCCAGCCATTGTGAGATGGTCTCTGGTACTCTGGAATGAATACAGTGGACAAATTAGCCACGCAGAACCACGCACGGTGCAAGGCTGCATCCCCATCTTCAGCAGTGAGCTCTAGAGACGTCGTGGAGACTCCGCGGAACAGGAGACCAACCCTTGCACCAAGGCGTATTCTTTTGGGCGCAAATCCGGAGAAGTGGGACGGCAGAGCCTCCAAATCGTAAATGCACATCATCGTATCCCCTTGCTAACGCGGCTTCGCTCCTTCGAGCCTTGGCTTGGCGGACAGTTTTTTAGCAGCGTTACACAGCAGACTGGACCTGCAGCGCTGTCCTGCCCGCCGTGGGTACTTGTAATCTCGATGCGACACGCCTCCAGAAGCGTCGAGGAGATATAAACTCTCACTAACGCTCGACTCAAGACTCAAGTGTCATGTCGAAAGCCGCCCGCGACGCCGCAGGGCCGATGGAGGCAATCTAATGCGGCAAAGCGGCAGCACTTCGGGTTTGCTCTCACAAGCCGCTGGGTGAAGCCGCAAAAGGGCCTTTAGACGTGGGCATTTAAAGAGCGCGAGCGTCGCACTCTGTTTGAAGCGGATTTCGGCCTCGCAGGCACCCAGAGGCACGCCAGAGAAACGAGAACACAGTCGACGCCGCGCGACGGAGAGCGGCGGTACGTTACGTGATGCAACCTCCTCGCTTCGCCCTCGCAGGGTGCTATCCATCATCCGACCTCTCAGACGCACTGGCAACTGCGCCTCGTTGGAGCTACCTTGGAGGATACGACTCGCACCCTTCGCTGGCTGGCTGGCTGGCCATCC
The DNA here is from genome assembly GCF_022343315.1 of Plenodomus lingam. NCBI lineage: Eukaryota > Fungi > Ascomycota > Dothideomycetes > Pleosporales > Leptosphaeriaceae > Plenodomus > Plenodomus lingam. The sequence continues at coordinate 1,668,686 of NW_027093966.1, read as the reverse complement.
GTCTCTAGTTTGTCTGCCAGAGCAGCATTGATGGAAGGGGGGTGGGGGAGAAGGGGGGGTATGGTGTTGTCTGCCGCATGGAGCTGCCGCCCGTCGACAATGCCGCACAGCAGCTGGCAGCGCAGCCAGACGAGGGATCGCCAGTCTGTCGGTGACATTGCTCCATTTGATCGGGCACTATGAAGTGTCTCGTTGTTTTTGGTGGTGGTGGTGGTGCTGCCCGCCCACTGTCCCCCCGCCGTGCAGTGCAGGTAGAGAGGCGGTCAGTCGAAAAACTACGCATCATGCCACGCTCTAGTACCTAGGATGATGTGTACAATAGTACACGGGTAGCTGTTGCTTGGACACAGGGAGTGACGACGCGCAGCTTCGCAGTCCCAGACCCCCCCCGTCCTCCCCCCTCTTTCTCAACCGCCCCATCCAGCCCAATCTCTCTACTTCTCTACCTATCTTTTTCCCCTCCCCACCATAGCGTAAATGTTAAAAAGTCTTCGAAACCTTGGCGGCTGTGGCGCGAGACAGAGAGCGAAAGCCTCAAATCATCCAAAGTCGGTAGATTGCAGGCATGACGCCCAGCCTACACTGGACGTGGCTTTTTAGCTACTGTGGTACCCCATAGTTCTCTAGTACGCTCACTACGGTGTGGACAACGGTACTTGCGAATGCTGTGCTGTGCCCTTTTTGAGAAGTACAGCGGCCATGGTCCATGGCGGATGCCCAAGGATGCCCAGCAGCCAGAAAAGGCATACCTGCCCGGCGGAGTCTCCTCGGTGTAGTTGACGACTTTGGCGGCCCTGGCTACTCTAACAGAAGCTCCCATGCTCCCGCCGCGCTGCTCCAACCTGAACACTGAGCATTGAGCAAGCTCCGTGCCATCGCTGCTCGTGCCCATGCGTCGACTCTGGCCAGGATGGGGGCAGGATGGACAGGATGGACAGGATGAGCCGGGATGTACTGGCGAGCACTGGCGAGCATGCTTCTAGCCCTGCAGCCCGCCCAGCCTCCATGGTCTGCAACCGTGTGGTGAGCGTTTGACCTGCTTCCAGCGCGCTTCCCTGCAGATTCCTTTGTTCAGTACGGGCGTTAGAGCCCCAGGACTTGCCTCCATCCCGTGCCATTGGAGCCATCACTGTGCAGGCCCACCCTGACCACCCCAGTCATGTTTGCTAGTGGAAATCTAATATGCGGCTTTGACGCTTGGTCGTTTTAATCATCCAAGGCGGACCAGGTGCGGATGGGCGTTCACTCGAGTACAATGACACAAGGGACTCTCCAAGATATCTTCCCGATCGTAGGCGCAACATGTTCGCTATACTAAAGGGACCTACGGATCCGCTCGGAGGCTCTCTACTACTTCATGCAGCCATCCAGACCTTTGACTTCGAGTTCGACCTTTAGATTTTTTGTACCTCACTCATGGCTACCAATCCCACCACCACCACTCCAGTCAAGCGGGCTTGCGACAGGTACTTACCCCCATCCTCCCCCCTCACCGTCGCCAATTACCCTACTGACATGTCCCTCACCCTAGTTGTCACCGCAGAAAGGTCAAATGCATAGGCGAAGGCACCGCACCATGCAAGAACTGTGTCTCCGCCGGCCTGGCATGTACCTACAATGCCGTTCCCCAGAAGAAGGGCCCCAAAGGGAGCCGCGCCAAAGTTCTATCTGAGCTGCGCGAGAACCAACGCAATGCCCAACTGGCTGCTGGATACCCATCCGAACTAGGATTCGACGGTCGCGCCCTCACCGCCTCGTTTGCCCGTACACCAGGCCTACTGGCTCCAGGCCTTGTCGAGAGCTGTATCGAGTACTTCTTCGCCCATGTCTACCCTTCAGAACCCCTTCTGCATCGTCAAAGGGCACAAGAGACGGCCATGAACATGGACAGATCCACCGAGTCGTACTGCGTAATCGTCGCCCTCTGCGCCTATGTCATGATCAAGGCGAACATGAAGGTCTCCCCCACCATGCTCCCCCGCCCAGAGATGGCTCAAATGTCGAATGTGAGCTTTGGGCATATCCTTCTCGAGGAATCGGTTCGCGTCCGACAAGGTTACGACTTTCGGGAGAACCCTACACACTTGACCGTCCTCACATCCTACTTCTACAGTGGCTGCTATTTTGGATTGGGCAGAGAGAACACAGCATGGGCGTATTTGCGAGATGCAACAACTCAGGCGCATATCCTCGGTATGCATGACGAAGACACATACAAGCACGACCCTATGGACATCTCGCGAAAGCGAGTACTGTACTGGCTGCTTTTCATCGCAGAAAGGTATGAGAACAAAGAAGAGTCTTTTGCTGGCGGACACTTGCTCCAAACAGCTACTAACATGATCCAGGAACTTTGCACTTCACAAGCACCGCCCAATTTCCCTATATCCGACAATTCACCCGCCGACTCTAGACGAGGCATCGTCCGACCGCCAATTCGCGTCTGGCCTCGAGCTCATGATCAACATGTACAAAATCATCGACGATACATTTATCAACCTCTGGAACCGAGTTCACACACATGCGAATCCCGCGTGGATCGCACAGCTCCAAACCCAGCTGGCCGAAGCTGTACCCGCATATCTAGATTGCAACGAAGCCCAATCCGTGGAGATACGCGTCACGCAACACTGGCTGCGCGCACAGGCATGGCAACTGTGCGTAACGCAGGGATTAGTGAGCAGCGTCACAAGTGATAGCCCGCTAACGTTCAAGTACCCCATTGAGATTGCACGGGACTTGCTCACTGCGACCCACCAATTTTCACAACAATCCATGGAAGTGCATGGCGCTGGACTGGTAAGTGCCGAGACCATTTCACAGCCTCATCTCTGCAAATCTTGTTCTGTTGGCTTCACACACACAAACACACATGGTCTCAATGTCGTCCAGATTCTGATGCTCTGACCCCTGTTACCTGGAGAGTGTGGTAGTGACCCACTCGGTAATGTCTATCTCTGACCGTTAGACTCGGGGCTAGCACATCTTCCTTTATCATCCCTGCAAGCCGCTTATTCTTTTTTCCTTTTCCTCTGCCGAGCATAACGGTACATGAACAAATGGGCTAATTTTACCAACAGATCGAAAAGCTCTTCGACGTGGCCTGCTGCCTTACCGATGTCGTTGCTGTCACATCGTTTTCGCCGGATGCATTCGCCCTGGGCCCTCGTGACTACGTTTCCCGCTTCCTGACCCTCATCTCCACTCTACGTGGTGGACAGTCCCGGTACCTGCCGCTCCTACTTGCCAAGCTCTCCGAAGTACTGCCCAACCTTCCACTGCCCCGGTCTCTCAACCTCCCGCAAGGGGTATCCACGTCGTCGATCGGCCTTTCTGGCACAGGCTCTCCAACTGTCCCTTCTAACGTTGGTGATGATTTCTCGGCGATGGGCCAAGGTACCTCTCCTTCCTACCCATCGAACGACTTGATACGTCGGTTAGCAGCCCAGACGGGGGCCCAGCTTCCCTTCAATCCACCTCAGCACTCGTCCTACCCAGCCCCCACGAGTCATGTAGAGGATCTGTCCTTGTATGATACGTCCCACAGCACTACCCATTCCTCTGGTTCTGTACCCAGAAGCACCTCCGCCACACCGGGTCCCTATGAGCCCTCCATGTCACAGTCGCGGACGCAGATTGTGGGGCATTCCACCATGCAGATCCCAACTTCACATCCTCAGCACAACCACATGCAGTCTCACCACGTGGGTGTAAACTCCACAGCATACGACCCTAGGTTTTCGATTCAGGGCTACCCTGTAGACCCGAACATGATGTTCAAACAATGATTTTCAGTCTCAAAGTTTATTTTAGAGGAATCGGCTGGCACCGCCGTTGGCGCAATCGGCTGGGTTCTACACAAAGGAAACGGCGTTGAGGGATGCAAACTACCAGACTCCCCCGCACAGTAGTTGGTTACGGAGTCATTCCTAGTTTACAGTTTTTTTTATTTGATGGCTCTGAGGATGAGCGATGTACCAAGGCAATACTTTTAGCCCTGTACTTAGATATGCTTTCAAATCAGACCTGCATTCGATTTTGAACAATGGCCAATGGCACCAAGATGAAACCTAGTAGCATATGTAATCTCAAGTATCAGAACACGAGCCGCAATTTACATAGAACCCCGCCAGCCTGCGCCCTCTTGTCCAAGTGGCGCTACGATCCTGTCATACGATTCAGGGACACTCCGCCAGTGCAGGGTGACGAAGGAAAACCGCTCGGAAGTGGCTCCGGCACACAGCATCATACGGCCTCAGTCCACGTGTGTTTGACAACGAACCACTTTAAACTCGAAGATCATCAGACGGGCGAACAGCACAGACAGCCAGAATTCCATGCTGAAATCTGAGCCCCCCAGGAATACATACAGTATGTACTCTCCCCCAACATCACAGGGGGTCATTCATGCCAGCGTCTACCGGCAGACAGCACATCCATGGCGCAGATGATCGAGGGTCTTGGACAGTCTTGGAGTATTACGAATCCACATGGTACTTCCAAGGCAGCAAGATCTTGAGCATGCCACACCGACGGCTTGGTACCAGGGCAGTGCTCTTGGAACTTCATTGATTTGTCTGGTTGGCATGATGTTGATGATGATGATAGTCTTCTCTCTCTTAGATGGGGTCCTGTTGTTTGCTGCTAACCAGTCCACCAATGCGCTATCCGCGTAGATCCGGAACGCGAGGCAGACACAGGCTGCTTAGTCTCTATCTTTTGCACACGGAATTGCAGCTCCGTGTGATATGTGGGACAAGGGCCACGAGACGAGAGACTATGGTTCGGATAATGCCGAGGGGGCATGCACACAGTAGGAGATCTGCTTCAGGGAAAGGCAGAAGCGATCGACGGTCAGTGTTGCCAGACCATGTTTTGTGTCGAGAAGGGTAACATAAACCGGCCCTTTCGTGCGTAAAGTCTAAAATAATCTCAACGTGCGACGAACAGGCATTCGAGACATTAGCAGTCAAGCGACTCCCAAGGGGCCAGGCATGGCGGCAGATGTGCTGCTGATCTTACACAAAGGAGCTTACACCGTTAAGCCACATTCATCACGCCTCACACTTCGAGACTCCAGCACTTACCACAACAACTATATCAAGAGATGATGAATACGGCCGTGTGAAGCCCCTGTCCTTGGGTCTGGAGCCCTGCAAGTCCATTTCTAAAGAAGGCGGTACCTGAGATCTGAGCCGGGGCTTTCCATCCGATTTCTTAGTGCAATGCACGTTCTCCAATTCACTGGCAACAATATACACCCTTTCATCATTTGGGCTCGGCCCGCCAACGTAACAAGCATTAAGCTTCTTCCTTTGGGCGCGATTCGCGTCACTTTCCCTCCGCTAGCGCCATCAAATCCGACCGAAAAGATCTCTGACAGCTGGGCTGAGCTGGGCTGAAGCTAGGATAACATAGCCGTGCTACAGGGACAGTAGCTTGAGCGGATTTACTCTTCCGCCCACAAGCCTCATCAGGTTTGTCTGGTCAGCCTTGCTTCGGTTGTTGAGCGCAGCGTCTTAGTGTACATCTATTTTCTTTTCCTTGCTCAAATTTGAGTACAAGAAGTACCATGCCAGCCACGCGCATGTTTGCGAACAATGGAACGATCAAAGCTTGTGCATAGCCTACCAAAGAGAGAGACTAGAGTTTCTGACAGACGTCCCACCATCATCACACTTCTCAAGGGGTCCAAGCACGTTAGTCTAAATGCAGGTATTGACTTGGCTCAATTCATCACATCACATGAAATTATTGTTTCTTCCTATCCAAATAATGGCCTGGATAACTTGCGGGAACTGGCTCTGAACTCGCTCAATATGTTTCACATGCGACCTGAAGCAGCTTTCCATGATGGATGGATGCAGTATTGAGTATTGCCTATGCACTAGCATGCAGCGTTCCCATTCCAACCCGCTGTTAGCCAACTTAGTTACTGTCCTTTTCGGACCGACTCCTCACGCCGCGCTACGTTTCGAGCCACGCCTGCGCAAGCACCGATCACCAGGCTCATAATGGCGCTCTTTTCCCTTCCCTTGCTTGGTCTAACAATCGTCTGCTAAATGCCGTCAACACTTGCCATCTCACTGGTGCAGTTTGAGGATTGCCCTTTAGCGTGGCCTTTTTGGCATCAAACTGTCCAGTCGAGCAAGCATAACCCGTGACCTGGGTCTTTGTCGATTGGTCAGCACAATTGCCGGTTGTTGCGCTTCTCTCGTATTTCATAGCTTTAGGTAGTGTGATTATCAGAAGGAGACAGTGTTGACTGCGCTTCGGGGTAGCGACATCCGATCTCAGGGATGGGAAGGGGGAGTCGTCCGTTTTAGTCTGGATGCGATGATATACCATGCGCCATCACGTAAGCTATATCAAACTCGAGAGCATTAGCTGCAACACTGTTCCTTCATAGTGGTCGCCTTCGTGTGAGAGCCTATGCGTAAGATTGTGAGCTCTTCTCTAGGGTACAGAGAGTGCGGCGATGTGATGACATGAGACGACGCTTTGCTGGCTCACTGCCTCAGAAGTGCTTACTTGGATGTCAACACAACACAGCGTTATCCCGTCCAGCTTGTTCCGCCTGATGATCATGGAATTCCTGGATCGACCCGTGCCCACGCGGCGTGCTTGCCCGCACGAGTAGAGTACAGTGATGGCATCCTTTTGGAGGCACACTGAGACACTGGGATGGCCTACTCCAATCTACCCCAAGCATGGTTCTTCCAAGGGCAAATTTCTTCATCTGATTGCCAGTATTGGAGTCTTGACTGGACAGTGCCGTCTGGCAGATTGGCTTCGGTCAAATTCTCGGTGACCTACCCGTCGCCAACGATTCGGTCACCGTTGCACAAGATCTGTGCTTGCGTGGTGTCGGTGTCCTGCCCCACACGCCATAGAACATCAAGCTTCGCTTCGCAGAGGCTATCCTCTCTCGCCAAGTCTTGGTATTGCGCCCTCTTGTCGGATTACCAAGACGACCACGCCTGAGACTCTTGCCCAATCGCAGAGTGGTCCAGGTCGATCACACATGATGAATGCTGCTCCGGTCCCCGTCCCCACTCCGCGTCCCCAAACTGCGGCTGCCCACGGTATGCCTGGGTCGACAGATGGGATATGCAGCTCGCTTCGAGGCGGGCAATGTGGGCCATGACGACCAGTCTTGCAGCTGAGTAGACCGGCCTGCTCTGCCGCGTTGGCACAGCATGTTTGTCTTGCTACAGGAGGAGGATGTGGGGCCTGGATACTTTGGATTCCAAGCATTTGGCATTGGCTATAGCCCGTGGGGCACAGCCACTACCTACTCCATGAGTCTCTGCACAGTACATACAGGGAGCCAATTCCCTTGCAGCCCCGTCGATAGTCGCACATCGACCCGGACGATCAGGCATCGTGCGTGATACGCCTGTTCCGCTACTGCTCCCGCTGGCGCACGCGGCAGGCTATTCGAGCGTAGACTACCTAGATCCAATAGTCGTCCCTCTTGACTTTCCAGCCTCGTCCACCAGGGTCTTAAATTTAGTGGTAGCCCAAGGGAACGAAGGAGACGAACAACGAGTGAGGGTGATCGACACCGAAAATGCGCCTTGCTCCATGTGCCAGCATGGAGACTGCCGTGTGTCAATTGGCGGTCACGATTAGTACGGTATGTAGGTCGCATTCGGTTCTCTTTGTTGCCCAGGTGTTCACGGGCTTTCGTTTCCCACCCAACCAATCCGTGGCCTGCGGTCGGCATGAATTGAATTTCAACGTCCCCGGCATCCGGACCTTCGCGGTCCAATGTGCAAGGCAAGTCCCGTCCCGCCAATCATCCTAGGCTGGAATGAGCATCGAACGCGACGCGCGTATCGTGGCCATGGCTAGACATACTCAAGCTTTGAACATGTTGTTGATGATGAATACTGTGGTGGTCGAGCATTGATACCTACCTACCTAGGCACCTAGTGTGTACCGTACACGTCCCACATCTACCATGAACCGCCTTTGTCGTTCATGGTGTAGCTGTCATCACACCTTTTTGCTCACCAATCGGCTGGCCCTTCGGCCGAATGGCCGAACATCTCGTTCTATCAACTGCATCTGTAGTCCTTCCATGCAGGGGGCATCATACACACATGGCGCTATCACCACTCCCCCAAACGAGATGTTGTGGTATTTGCTGCTGACAGGAGGGCGACGTCGACCAAGTCACCAACTTGCCCACCTGCAGAGTCACACGCACATCATTCGCTCAGTCGCCATCAGCTGTCGGCCAGGCACACACGCGGCAGCTCTGAGAGGCTCATTTCAACAAATATAGCAACACTTACATGCTCACGGACGGCTCATGTTACAGCTCAAGTGATCATCACCATAAGCAGACATTCTGCTCTCCCCACTATGGGTGAAACGCTGTTCAAACTGCTAAGATTTTGCAGTATGGGGTAGGTACATGCTTAGCTGTGGCGGCGCTCTACCAAGCTCGTATCTGCCTCTGTAGGATCGTGTTGGTCGCGTGAAGACAGGAGTTGCATTTGCATGCGTTGTCCAGACGTTACTTCTTCTCCGCGGACGGAGGATAATCTCTCAGGCCCGTGCCTTGCTGTGGCGCACTGTTGTCCTATCGTACATGTACTATATGTACCTACACGAACAACTCCTCAGCCCTATCGTCGTCACACGGACGGGACGGGAAAAAGGAAGACTTGTACGATCATGCGACCGACTAACGCGCATACCGCGCTCACACCTCGCTCACCTCATTTTATCACAAAAGCGAACATCCCGATCCTATGCATGCATACTGCCATAGGTTAGAGTTATATGGACCCATTCTAGTGGATACTCGATATGTTTAACGCTATCCTACAAAGCACGGTATGCAGTCTGCGCCTCCACATTTGAATCCGTCAAGGCTGTGCTAGATACTGGGAAGCATCGATATACAGCCGATAACTGGAAACCGCTTCATCGCCCCACCACCAAACGTGATCCTCACTCCTTGTGTGATGTTAATGAACACCTCGTGAATCGTGGTATACCAGATAAACGCTATCCTAGTGTCGTATCAAACTGAGTGGGCCCCCCCCTCCCTGAACACACATGTCAGCGCGTCTCCAAGTGCTGACCGTCAACTCCAACCACTTAACCCTGTTGCGCCTCAATCATCATCCCCTTCACTCGATCAACCATCTCACCCGCTCAAAGCAGGTAAGGCGACCTTGTCATGTATCCCCAAAACAGGCACACTAACACTGCACAATGCAGGTACCTGCACAGGTGCACAGGAACCTGCCCAGCCCTCCTATGTTACCCCTCAACACCGTATCTCACAAACACAGAACGACCTTGGCAACCCAGTTAACCGAACCAGGATACCAGTTCTTCTAGAATGAAAAGGCACAGGGATCATGAACAAGGTGCCCCCTAAACAAAAGATCAGCCAGAGCAACGGTAAACCTGCCTCTTCGTACTCGCCCACACCTCTGATTCACATCAACACTATATCGATCGACATTGTGCCAATCTTTTAATCTTTTTTCTCTCACCCACCCCCCTTCATCCCTAACCTCGCTTCTACAAACAAAATTTACTAGCCCAACGGTATGCGTCATAAGCACCTTTTTTTCTGTTGCTCCCAAACACATTATTCGTTCTTGCCACCTTCTCGAAATGGATTTATGCACTTCTTAACTTTGACGGTGTACTTGACCGCTTCTTGTAACATGCCCCTACCCCAGCTATTCACACGTTTTTATTTCCGCACTGTGAGGGCGCGTGTACAAGTGCTTACTTGGGGCTTACATCGGGTTCCTGACTGCATTCATCCCAATTGATGTATACGCTGGAGATCGGGTGGGAGAGTGTATGCGGGTGATTGTAGTACAATGGGCAAGTCAAGCGCGCAATCTACACGATCCATCCGTCCGAGTGTACAATCTCCATTTCCATTTCCAGAGAAGAGTCCTTGACCGTTTCGATGAGCACATGAGACTTTTGGTTATTTCCGTGTTTGACAGCATGCGAGGCGTGCTGTTCTCAAGCGCTTACCCTAAACACTCGCATTCCCCACACGATCTAATCTTGTTTTAATTTCTTTTTCTCTCTTTGAGACTGTGCGGCGAGTATACGTATACATGTTGTCTACAACCGAGGTATGACAGGTATTGCACCATTTCCAATCTCAATTCCAAATGCAATTCCAGTCCCTATACCACTACCAGGCAGACCCCTTCTCCGTTCTCCCTTCTAGAATACCTGGACTTTGTCTTCACCCTCATCCAGACTGGCAAGGCCATGCGGGAAACCATCTCATATAAGCACTACTTCCTTCTCCTGGGGTAGCCCTGCGCAGCCCTGCGCGGCTCCCTCCGACGACCACCATCAATGTGAGGATCCGGGGGCTATCAACGCGAGGTATACATCCCTTTCTCACCCACTCCCCTTCCTCTGCTTATCTCGCTCCACGTTCTTGCTCCTGGGTAATCTTCGCCAGTGAGCGGTTGGGCTGTGTGTCGTGTAATCCGTGTTGAGCTGCACTGTCGTGTCACTGTTTCCCTTGCGGATCTACGACAACTAGCTGTACATATACGGGGCTCGCAAATTCACATTGTGCATATCGCCATGCGCCCAACACTAGACCCAGAGAGAGAAAGAGAGAAAATTTCTCGTACGGCGTAATGGCGATCGGAGAAAAAGAAAATGGCCCGATGGGTGAGTTTGTGGGGAAAACCCAAAGAGGGAAAATCTTACCGCCTAGAGTGCGGTGTGATGGCCTTCTCGGCTCCTTGTCTTGGGAGTGAGGGGTTGTGGTTGTGCAGTGCTTCACAACTGTCAAAGGGGAGTGGCGGTTAGAAGTGGGTACGGGGTTGGCCTTGGTACGTAGACTATGAGAGGTAATCAGCTGATACCCTGGAGCTCTCTCCACGTGCTTAGGCTTCGGGTCAAATGATGTTCGCTTCTTTGATGAGATATTTGCTCGAGGACGATGGAATCTTCAGGGGAAGGTGGCTTAGACGAGGCAATATCAGCACATGTGTCCAGGAAACTGTTACGGTGCTGACATCGTACAATTAGGTGCTTACATCGTATACTTACTCCGAGCAATGTGTGTTCCTTATATGAACACTGTCTCGAGTCAACATTTTAGTGACAAAGAAGGGGGCTGTTTGATTAAAGGTCATTCACACTGCGCTGATTGAAACATGAATGAACGTACTCAATATGACTCTACACGAATTAGAATGCTTACGGTTTTGTGGCATGCGCGTCGACTTTGGGTGAGGCATCAGTGACCAAGTATGAGTGAGGTCTCCGGTCAGTGATCTAATGGCTGAGTGTCGATGTAGTTACGCTTAATTTGAACAAGATGGCTTTCTTTCGTGAAACACTGCCCTCAAGTCAACTCATGCCGTTACGAGAAGATGCGTTGTCTTAGAGGATGTCAGCCACACTTGGACGGTAAACAAGCAGCATCCACAATGCAATGTTGAATGAAACAGACTACTTTTGCTTTTGCTTTTGCAGTAGCCACATCATCTTTCCCGACCCTTTATCTTTTGCCTTTTCCGGATGAAACATACCGCGCCTTACAAGACCAATGCACTGTACAACATATATCCCCACACAATCACCAGAATCCCCCACCATTTCCAGTCTCGCACCCAAAAATCCATCTTCTAAACTCATTCCCTCATTCAATCAGCATGTACTCCCTTCCCAAACTCCTCACCCCAAAACAGCCCAAAACAGCCCGCCACAGACAAAGATGCCGTCTCACAACAAGACACTGACAGTGACCCCCCCTAAGGAAACCGTACGCAATGCAGCATAGCCAACACTGAACTAAACTTCACTGACTCTGCATTCCAACAACACATCATCTTTCCTTCCTTTTCCAAGACCGTGAACGCATAAACTCAAACACCAAAACCCCATCACCCCTCTTCTCTTCCCCAACCCATCCACCTACCCGCCCTTAAAAAACAGCCAATATAAACACACCCTGTATATTCCAAAACTGCCCACCGTAACAACACAACACAAAAAGCAACCCTATCCCCAACCCAACCTCTCCATCCCCCTGGAATTAAACACAGGACCTGCTGTCTCCTAGACAACAATCCTAAATCTGCATCTGTTACCTGTTTTAAGTAGAAACTCCAAAAGGTAAAGCGGGTGAGGCAGGGGGTTGTGCGGAATGTGTGCTGTAGTGGTGTTTGCATTTGTTGAGATGTGTGGTTTGATAGTATAGCGGGTGGGGTATGTTTATTGGGGGTGGAGAGGTGATGGCTGTGTAGACGTGATGCCAGTATAGACCTGATCCCATTGTAAACCCGATACCAATATTAACCAAATACAACCATTTCAAGTGCCAAACAACACTACCATCTACTCCCCTCCTCCCAGCTAACTGAATTTACAGTTAATACACTTATTTTCACCCCGCTCCTCCTCCTCTTTCCCCCAACCCCCCTCATCCCAACCAAACCCACACTCCCAACCACCAACACCGCATGTGAGACTAAATCCACCACGCTGTTGTGTTCTGTTGGTTTAGTGCCGGGAGAGAGTGTGGAAGAGTATCGTATGGCGGGGCGGGGCGGGAGGGGGAGGAGGACTGCGTGAATGGATTGGGTGGACAATGAACGATGAATAGTAGATAGTAAACGTTGGACAATACATGCTGGACAGTGGATGATAAGGGTTGGATAGTGCATATCAAATACGTAACCAGCGAAACAATGAACAACAACTAAACAGCAACCTAGCAACCCAGCCAGCCAACAACGCGCCCACACTACCCACCCTACCAGCAAACCCTCCCATCCCAATCCCCAACAAACCCCCCCCCCCCCCCCAAAACCCCATCATCACAGAGTGCACAGCCATACACCCCCAGCACCGCCCTTCCCACACACAAACAACCCCCTTCAATCGAAAACCTCCATTCACCAGGCAACAGCATGACTCAAAAGGCGAAAAATACATCGCGAGACAAAAGGCGAATAACATAGAGAAAATAGTCGTACGCCGTAAAATGATTATATTCTCGGCAGCGGGTGTGACAAGGCCATGCCATGCCATGCTATGTGGTCCGTATCCCTAATCCCTAATCCCTAATCCCCTAGATGCCGATAAAAAGTCGTCAACGCCAAACGCCAAAGTATATGCATGCATAGTCGCATCCATTCCTCCCCAGAATCCCCATCCCAGCAAAAACACCCTCACGCCGCAGCCTTGACAACCAACACACTAGCCCCCAACTTGGCCTCCCACACCTTCTCCGCCAAAAGACCAAGCGTACTCGACGCCGACGAGACATTGCGAATATCATCCGCATCCCCAGCGCTCAGCGCACTGTTTCTGCCAATATTCCGGCCTAGAACAATGAGATCGCCCGCGTTGCGGGGCGCCTGGCCGACCTCGATGCTAGCACGGGCAATAACGTCCGTGACGGGCGCCGTGGAAGTGACCGTCTCGAAGACGACGCGGTTTGCAATGTCGAGGGGGAGGGAGTCGCGGAGGGCGGCGAAGAAGGCGGCGTCTTGGTCGCGGCTGGGTTCTGTGGTGGAGATGAGTTCGCCGGCTTTGCCGAGGACTTGGGAGGATGAGGAAGTGGGTGTGTCTCCGAGGAAGGAGTCGGGTATGTCGAAGTGGATGATGGTTGCCGTGACTTGCGGGTTCTCGGCGAGTTGGAAGACGAGGCGGAGAGCGGCGCGGTCATCGTTGCCGCCGAAGAAGGGAAGGAAGATGTGGTGGCTGCGGTCTTGGATGGGTGCCGTCACTTGCTTCTCGCGAGTGCTGGCAAGACTGATGTTGCTGTGGGTTCGAGTGAGTTTGAGACGCTGCTTGGGTTCCTTGTTCTTGCTGCCGCCAAAGTTCTTGTTGACGAGTACGGCAACGGGCGTGCTGGCATTCTCAAATGTCGAGTTGACAAAGGATGTGTATGATGAAGCGGCCAGCTTGTTCTTCGTACCCTTGTCTTCGATGATAGCTTGCTCCGACATACCACCTGTCTCGCTCCACGGGAGAACGAGGAGGTCAGAGTCGGATGCTCGTGCGCTCAGGGTTTCTGCAAAGGATGACTCGGGCACGACTAGTACTTCACCACTGACTGCGAGATGGTGCATTCTGCCAAAGGTCCGGAAAGTATTCACCACAGGATCGTACGCAGTGTACGAGTCCATCTCAGAGACCTGCATGACAGACGATCCACGATCCGTCAGGTTCAACAGACGTAGCCCGTACGCTTCTACTGGACGAACTGGTTCAACAGAAGACTCTGTCGCTTCTTTGGTCGAGGTCAAGGCCTTGGAAGGATGTACTTTTGCAGCAGGCGCATCTGTGTTGCCACCAAAAAGGGAGGCGAATGCCAGAAGGTTAGGCATACTGTCCAATCGCAAGTAAATGGTCAGTCGCTTGATCTTCTGGGCCGCTAGCTTGTCGTAATTGAGGCTGTCGTCTGCGGATTCAGCGCCTTCCACGGGTTTTCCGGTATCCCAGTCGATGTCTCCCCTGCGCCACGACTCAACCTTCTTCTGGTACCAAGCAGGATAGAAGTAGATTGTCAATGGGGAAGAGGCAAACGTCGTGACAAGAGCCATGACGACAAAGATGGTGAAGGTTCGCGGACTGAGAATTCTCGCATTGAGACCAATATTCTGCACTTTTTAGCTCTGCACTTCTAGTTTTGGCGATTGGGAGAGAAATGCTTACCAGCACAATCAGTTCGACCAGACCCTTGCAACTCATCAGCGAACCGATGGCGAAGCACTCGCGCCACAGCATCTTGGTTCCACGAGCCGCGAGCGTCGCACTGATGAATTTAGAGAAGAACGCGACGGCGATGACACCAATGACGTAGGCCCAAGTTATTCCCGAGTCCAGGAGACCGATGTTCGTATTCAGACCAGAGAGGGTGAAGTAGAGTGGGAGAAAGAGGGCGCCAATGAGATCTTCAATCTTCTCGGCCACCTTGATGGCAAACCCTCCCTCATGCGGGCAGATTATACCGGCCATGAAGGCACCGAAAATCGGGTGGACACCAATGATGGCTGTGAAGAATGCTGATCCAAGGGCAAGTAGCAGCGTAAAACTAATGACTCCCTGCGAGGGGCCATCCTGAAGCGCGCCAGATCTGCGTAGAAAGTACACGAAAAGTGGCCGGACGAGGTAGACGAGAAATAACATGTAGCCGGCGCATGTTAGCAGTACCCAGAGCGCTGTCAGACCGCTTCCGGCATTGACGAGTGCAACGCAGAGAGCCAGCAAGATCCAGCCTAGGCAGCGTTAGCTTTGAAGTAGGAGAAAACGGGCACTCTGGACATGTACTCACCCACAACGTCGTTAGCAACACCGGCGGATAGGACGATGACGCCGACTGGGGTCATGAGAAGCTTCAACTCTGTCAAGATACGGCACAGGACGGGGAAAGCCTGGTAGATCAGCAATAGTTTCGTGTCTAATTGAGGAAAAAGCATACCGTGATAGCCATGGCGACTCCAATGAACAACATGAAGACGGGGAAATCGACGGGTACCATACCCGGTTCGTCTTTGAATTCGTTATGCAAGCCTACGGCGATGGCACAACCCAGTCCAAATGGGATTGCCATGCTGGCGACGCCGACATTGAGGGCGACTTTCCAGTTTCCCATGAGGAAGCGCAAATCGACCTCGAGACCGATGATGAAGAGAAAAAGCGTGAGACCGAGATTGGCGACCAGATTGAGATTTGCCATGGAAGCCTCGGGGAAGATGGACTGCTGGAAGCCTGGTATCCGGCCCATGACCGATGGACCTAGGAGGATGCCTCCGATAATCTCGGATATCACACGAGGCTGTCGAATTCTTGAAAGTGGCCAGTTCAATGCTCGACAGAAGATGATGATGATGCCAGCCTGTTGAATCACGGGATCAGCTTCAGCTCTCGATGATGAGTAAACATCAGCCTACCTGGATAATGAACAAAACAATCGGATGCTTCGCATCGTAATGGGCTGGATTTACGCCCTCAAGCACACCAGCTTGCGGCGGTGCCTTTTGAACCTCCGTCGCCGCCGCGCTCATAGAACTCATAGTCGACGACATGATGAGGAGCAGGTGGGGGGGGGGGGGGAGCAGCACTGGAGCCGAGAAGAAGGACTCAGCGTTGGAACCAAGTGGCCCCCAGCAACAGCAGCAAGCTCACAGCACGGAAAGGAAAAAAAGGGAAGCAATGCCGCGAAATAAAAAAAGAGGAGAAGTCGAGCCGTAGCAGCAACAGTAACAACAGCAGACGTCTTGCTTTCCCATGGGCTTTTTAAAAGAGCCAGGAGGACCGAGAGGCAAGGCCAAGACTGGGAAGAGGCGCTGTGATAGTCCTAGCGCCGAGTGGGATCGTGCAGGTGGTGTGGTTTGGCCAGTTTGGACATGCAGGTAGGTTTAGTAGGGTGTACTCTATGCGGCGGGAGCTAGCTAGCGAGGGGTGAGAGGCAACGAGCAAAGTGTTGCAACAGAAGTGGTGGATAGGGTGCGGGCTGACCGCGTGCATGTGATGCGGAGATGGCGGTCCTCGTGCTGGAGCGTGCTGGGGGAGGTTGCAGGTTGCAGGGAGGTGTTTGGGAGCCGTGTGTGGGGTTGCGAGGGTTGCGAGGGTTGCGAGGGTTGCGAAGAGACTCACCGCTGGAGTGCGGCGCGTGGTTGGGTACGAGGGCTGGTGGTGGTGGTGGTGATGGTGGTGGTGGTGGTGGTGGTGGTGACTGGTGGTGGCGGCTGCGCGTGGGCGGAGTTCCAAGCTGAAGGGCTAATCGGCCCAATGGCGATCAAATTGGCGGGCTGACTTTTTTCTTTGATCGTGAGAGTGGTTGCACCATGCACCATGGACGTCTGATGGCCAACACCCGTAATTGGAGCTGAGAGGCGATGCGATGTAGACACTGGTTGTTATAGCGTGAGAGCTCAACTGCATGTCGTCTCTCTGACATCGACAGCTATAGTACCGTACATGGCCCATCTTAGCTAGCCACCTACAGCACCTACCTTCTACTGATTTCTTTGTTCTTTTCCCCTTCGCTCCCCTCCCCTCTCTCTCTCTCTCAAAGGAATCATCTCGATCGCAATCGTGAATGTCCATGACTGTCCATCTCCGACAGCCAAGGCCTGGACAAGCCAGCTCTGCATCGACATACCTGCTCAGATGATATCACCGTCGCGCTGTCCATGCCAGATCTGCAGAAAAGAGTCATCTGCCTCCGAAGCTTGTAGAACTAAGGGCAAGTGAAGCCCCACAAATCCCTACGCCCGTCACGTGCAGATCCTGACCTGGGGGATCCACGCGCCTACCGCGACTAGCGCATCGGCCAGATAAGACGTTGCAAGACGTTGCAAGACGTTGCAAGACGTTGCGAGACGTTGCGAGACGTTTGCAAAGTAAACCTCTACTGTGCTCACTGTACTGGGTACATCCCCACGGCAGCCGAGCCAACCGTTTCAACTTGCCCAAGCTCAAAGCTACCGGAATAGTAGAGGATACCGTACATCCATCTCTGGACACCTGCCTGCCTGCCTGCATCAATACTACCGGTACTAGAGTACGACTCAAGACACTGCTAGGACTAACTCGGTCGCGCAGTCGTGCCTCTCTTACTACACTCGTAACGTACCAGGTCCCTTAATACAGCGAATAACAGTAACCCAGCCAAAATCAAAATACTTCCTTCATCCCAATCAACAACAAAAAACCGACACCTTCTCCTACCACCACAACCTCAATGGAACAACAGTGCTATCCAAACCCCAACCCCAACCCCACCACCCCTCTATCCAAAGCAAAAACAAAGGCACAATTGCCAACCACCCACAACAACCAAAAAAAAACATCCCTCCCACACCAACAACCAAACCCCACAACAACACTCAGGCCTTCAATTCCCCCCACTCTCCTACATATGTACTACTGTACACACCCCAAGCACCCCATGCAGACAAATGTCCGATGACGTCACCCATCGCTCACACTAATGTACCCTACGGTCCTCCCCGCCCCCTGTCACCAGCTGCATCGGCCCACGAGGATTCGTCTAACGAGAAAGAGACTATGATCTTGCATTGCAGTATAACAAGCGGAGATATATGACAATGCCGGACATCATCTCGCCATGTCCGAATATCTGGTACACCGGCGAGAAAATGGGCGCGCTGCTGGATTGGAATTTGCACTGGTCAGCTTGTGCGTGAGCGGGGTGAGTCAGTCTATGGCGTTTTTCACGAGCTTATCATCTTCATGTGCTATGTATCCCATATCCTAGATCCCAACCCACAAACTCCACACACAAATCCTATACCCTGCAATCCACAACTCCACGCCCACCCTACGACGCCGGACTCGGCGGCAACGCCCCCGTATTCCAACGCCGCGGCTCAGGCCCAAGACTATAATGCATGGTGCCTCCGGCTTCAAACACGTCTTCCCACGTCACCCAGCCTTGGTCCCAAGATTGGCCGTTGACTTTGAGGGATTGGATGTAGGAGGGGGGAATACTACCATTTCCATCCCTACTACTACTACTACCACCACCACCACCACCGCCGCCGCTCGTAGTGATAATAAGGGTCCCCCCGCTTGGTAAGCTAAGCGTCATCTTTTCAAACCAAGGGGCGAGGACGAGAAAAGTGGTTTGGCCTGTGACGGGGTAGAGACCGATCATTTGCCACTGAGGAAGTTCCGCATTAGCACCATCTCCTCGCGAAGTCCCAACGCGTAAATAAAAAGCACAGAAGAAAACAAAGGCGCGTACAAACGGAACAAAGGACGAAAGAAAACAAAACAAAACAAGACCAAAAAATTTTTTAAACTCACCAAAAGATTACTCTCCATAGCCCCCGCATCCGAATTCCCCGGCAACCCAGCCTCCCCACCACCATACAGCCTGCCAATGCTACGACTGCGATTGACACTGCGCCACTGCTCCCCAGCCACATAGTTATACAGATAGGGCGTGAAGAAACTAGGTTCATTATCCGCATGAAACAAGCCGATATCGAAAATCGCATTCAAGCGATCGAGAAAGCGGACATCGCCTCCAATGCGACGCTTCAGCTCTGCAACGTCGTGAATGGCGTTCATGCTGTAGATCCAGCTGCTGTCCTCGTACGAGGTGTCGGGCCAGTAGCAGCGGCCGCAGACGGTGGGGTCGGAGGGGGGAAAAGTGCCGTTGGACAGGCGGGGGGAGAGGAAGCCGGTGTGGTTGTGGGATGTGGTGTTTGGATTCCATTGGTTGCGCCAGTTGCGGCTGCGGTTTAGATAGCGCTTGGCTTCGTCTGCTTTGCCCAGGCCGAGGGCGACTTGGTACAGGGCAAAGTCGTTGGTTGCGTACTCGACGCTGCGAGAGACGGCGCGTGAGAAGCGCGGGGTGATGTAGCCGTGTTGCAGCCAGTCTGGGAGGGCGCCGCGGCCTTCTTTGGTGGATGAGTCGGGGGCTTTGGGGTCGAAGTTTGCGCGGGGGACTACTTCGGCGTCGGTTTGCATGGCTGCGAAGCCGTCGGTCCAGTTGATGGAGCCCCGGAGTCCTTTGACGTAGGCGTCGGCGAGGACGTTGTCTGCGTTGGAGCCGACTTGGACGCGGCCGTTGTAGTTGGAGGAGCGGGCGTCGGGCATGAAGCCGTCGCGTCGCCAGATGTCGATGAGGGAGCGGATGAATTCTTCGTAGGCCGTGGGCTGGAGTATGTGGAAGAGTGCAGTGTGGCAGCGGTGTGTGTCCCAGAGTGTAAAGATGTCGTCGTAGTAGGGCTCCGAGGAGGACCAGGATGGGTTTTCACCAGTGCGGTTGGAGGGGATGAGGAACATGCCGTATAGAGAGCTGTAGAGGAGTTGAAAGTCTTCTTCGCTTGAAGGTGTGATGTGAATTTTGCCAAAGACATCTTGGTTCCACTGCGATCTTGCGGCTTCTACAAGCGTGGAGAGTTCGGTTCGTTCTGGAATTTCCTTGTCGACATTTTGACAGGCTTTCTCGGTCGAGAGGAAAGAGATGCCAACGCGCGATGTGATGTTTGGCTTAGAAAAGGTAAAGACACCTCCTAATCTTGCCCTGCCGGATATCGTAGTCGGGTTACCGAAAATACGTGAGGCGCTGCCATTGCCACTGAAAAGCCGGGAGTGGATGGGGTGCTGATTGAATCCACCACAAAAGTATATCGTCCAGTCTGGTGACAGGTTCCATCCATTATTGTAGATACCATGGCCTTCATAGTGACCGTCTCGAAAGATACTGAAACTTCCCCCGGAGTAATGTTGCTCCCACTTGTACGGCCTGAAGCTAGGCAGCACGTGGGAGACATCAACAACAATGGACGACGTGCTGTTGCTTGGAAACGAATAAGAGTACAGGCCAGCATGTTCTGATGCTGCAAGCTCCAGAGTGACTCCATTCACCAAAGAAGTCCTATAGTACCCCACACTTCCCTGATCTGGCATGGCTCTTCGTTGGCTCAGATTCGCGAGCGGATCGGAAACGTTTCCAACGACTGGCATTTGTGAAACGACGCCATACTTGGGAGCACCGCCGGTTCCAGACTCGTGCATCAAACTAAAGCCCCAGACGTTGCCTTTGGGGAGATAGCCTGAATAAGCTTCATACGTCTGGTTTTCAACGTCTGGTCCCAGCTTCACCATGGCAAAAGGCTTAGCCACGACGCCTGGAAACCTATTGCCACCACGCTGTGTTCCTTGACTAGTGTTTTGGTGAGAAAAAGAGCATGGATGGGGTCTAGATACATACAACACGTTTACATATTGGCTGTAGTCGACATAGGCTGCCGTGAGCACAGGAAGTGCCAGCAAAGCTAGGCATCTTCTACCAGCAGAGCTAGGCATCATATATCCCTCGCTAGCATGCTGTCACTTAATAGCGAATGCCTTTACCGACGTACGATAACCTGTTCTGGGGATCTCCAACGTAGGTGCCAAGGATGGTGGTTTGGGAATGTAGTCGCAATGAGCCCCCTCCATCTACAGTAATTGAATTGGAAAAGACCATGAGGACCCCTGACTAGCCGCGTACCAAGCCCACCATGACTATATCGATGTAGTCTGAAGCCATTGACGCAGGGGGATTCGCGATACCAATAGACTCGGCCCAGGCCAATTAGCGTTTTGCGGCTGAATCTTGTATCTGAAGTCTCTGTCTTGTCAACACCAAAACCAATACTTTGTCATGATTGAAATATAAGAAAATAGGCCGGAAAATGAGTTGATCAAATCTTGGCTTTGGTTGTCACTCGCGATGCTGTGTGACCCTTCATAACGTGCGACTGTACTGGTCAGGTCCCGTTAGGGTGACCAATTTCGATATCGTGGTAGCCGGCCAATCACAGGCCTGAATGATAAAATCGAACATAGGCATTATTGTACTTTGCTTTCTGATTGCTTTTCTGTGATCGCTCTTCTCTTGCCAACCCGAGCAAGATGCCTGTGGTGATACCGCTGACTGTGCTGGGACGCGAGATTTCCCATGGTACCATGGTACTACCTGGTGTCGATGCCGATACCATGGGTCCAAGAAGGCGCTGGTTCTCCCCAAGCATTCTCATGTCCGTGGCTACCATGTCATTGTGCGTTATATTTCTACAGAGTTGCGTACAAGGGTACGATGAGTGGTTCCAGAGGTGACCCGGATGCCATGTCATACTGTTACAGAGATCCTTACAACTCCATGGCCATCCAATGCGGCCACTACTATGGTTCCCGGTGCTCTCTTCATGATTCGTACAATTCGGAATCCGCCTCTTGCCTCCCTTCTCCACTACCACACCCTACACAGCACCATGCCTCCCAGCTGCCGCTCCACGCATTCTCTAGCCTCCAATATCCCTCGATCTGTTGTGACGAACATGCACTCTCCTGGATGCGTCAATCCATCGACGTATTTTGCCTCTTGTGCCCTAGTGATCTTTCCCAAGTCTGCTGATGTGACCCATATTCGCCGTGTAGGTTTGGACACGAGCTTCATATTCTTCAGCACCGGCTCGTTTTGCCAGTACTTGAGGCCGAGCCACAGCCGTCTCCGCGCGGCGTTCTCTGGCACGTGTACGTCGTGAACTTGCTCCTGAGGCAGCGGTGATTTGGCAGCGCCCTTTCCTTCTATGGGGTACGCAAGCCAGGGCTCTTCCGCCAATGTTTTTGCCATGGCTTCCATTTTTTCGGGGTCATGTTGTGCTTGTAGGAGGAATGGCTTGGGTGGTGCTGGCCCGCCGAGTGTGACTGAGGAGAGGAAGCCTTCGCGCTGCAAACCCAGGGCGAGCTTGACATGCAGCTTGGAGACAGGGATGGAAGTTAATCCGAGCCGAGCCTTGGAGGCATTCTGCAGATGTGAACACACGGCTGCAAGGTTGACGAGGGACATGGTGGCGGATGTGGTGGGGGGGGGGGGGGGGGGTGGTAGTGACGGCGGTGATGGATTCGCCCTCGAATGGGCTGCGATGGGGCGGCGAGCGCGCTGGCTGGGCGAGATATTCCGTACTGATACGGCGCAGGATCAACTATCAAGCCCAGTATCGACGTCAATGCTTTCTTGCTTTGCGCTGCGTGTCAATCGCGCATCGAGTCGTTGGGGGCCTCTCGCGAAGGTCGGGGCCGCAAATTTCTGGATTGGCTCGGAGGTCCGAGTCACGGGTTGCGGACCTGGCCATTTCGCGGGCTGGCGGCTAGTCACTCTCCGCCCTAGAGTCGTGGGCGCTTCGACGACACAAATAGCAGAAGGCGCAGCGGCATTGACCAAAGCCGTCGAATCCTCATGAGGACATGTTTGGCAGCCTGGCCAGCTATATAGAGTCTCTGGTCGTGCAACTTTTAGATGTTTCTTTGCTTGTAACACCTGTTTGCTGCCTCATCACTCACCTTGGTGCTTGCTTATGGTACAAAGTGCCCCTCAGCATCCTTGGGCCTTGTAAACCTTGGGAGCTCACCAAGCTGACTGACTGACTGACTATTCACTGTTTTCCTGCCTGTCCACCTACCTACTTGTCTCCCCACTGTTTACTCTTGCAATCCATACACCATGCCCCCGCAGCAGGGAGAGGTGTCGCTTTTGACACTGTGAGCCCCCCATCCATCCTCTTTCCCTCAGACCTGGACTAACTCCATCACCACCACAGTTTCGCAGACATTCACTACTACATTTCCCCACCCTCCCAAATCCCTCCACACCATCGCTTCGACAAAGGCTCCTATGTCTACCTCTACCACAACCCTATGCACCAGACTGGCCGGATAGAAATCGCCAACCACGCGGGCACTCCCAACCAGGATGCCTTTGCTGGCCGTGAGTCCTTGAACCAAGGCATATGGCATGTGCATTGCATGCTAACAAAACATTTTCTTACCCAGAATTGGACACGATAAAGATTGAACAAACATACAAGCACCCATGCCTCTTCACAATCACAGTCGACGCTTTTCGCAGTCAGTCTGGCAGTCCTGCGTCGACCCCCCACCAGGATGTTTCACAATGGCACCTGCCCACACCAGATCCCAACAACCAGGGCAAATACATGTATAGACTCCACACCCTAGATTTATATTTCTGGACACCGGAAGACTCGAGCTTGTTCCTCGACTCGATTCGCAGGGTGCTGCAGCCACACCAGTTGCAGATCGTGAGCAACCCCAACGCTACACCCACTCATTCCGAACACAAAAACGACGCCCTGAGCCCAGTCATTGCAAGGCTGGAAAGCGTGGCTATTTCACACAACAGCCGAACGCCAAGCGTGGGCACTACGCAGTCGTTTCCAGGACCACCGGCAGCCCCAGCGCCTGCTTCCAGTCCGCCCAGCGAGCAACCACCCAACTATGCTCCCATGGCCTATAACCCTGCTGCTCCTGCTGCTCCTGAACCCATTGCCCATCGAGAGAAGACGCCTCCACCGCCGGACGCGGCCAATGGGACTGGACTTGGTAGTGCGGCCATGCACGATGCCCATGCACCGTACAGCAACCCTCTACAAGCATCGTATGCACCGCAGCCGACCTCGACTCCCTATATGCCGGGTCCACCAGCACCTGGCCAGGGCTTCAGCGGGCCTCCCAGTATGCACCGTAGCAATACGTCGGGGTCGTTCCCAAGTGCACCTCAGAGTCCTCCGTCCTTTGCGCCCCCACCGTCGGCACCCCCGCCAGGACCGTACAACGGGACACCGCCGCCCAATCTGAGCCGAGCGTCGACGATGGCGACCCAGCAATATGCAACCTATCCCAGCTCACCTGGCTTCCCACCTGCTCCTCAGTCACCCCCTGCGCATGGTGCTTTACCGTCGCCTGGCTTCCCTCCACAACACTATCAGCCAATGGCCTCTCCCCCTCCTGGAGGGTACTCGCAGTTTCCCTACGGTAGCACGGCCGGACAGGTGCCTGGTGCAGATGCACAAAACGTGCAGCAGCAGCTGTATAGGCCAAGCGAGAGTGAAGCGGCGGTTGTAGATCATAATGATGCAAACAAACAGCCATCATCGAACTTGGGGAAGCGGGTGGAAAAGGTGGAAAAGGGGGTAGGAAGGTTCTTGAAGCGGCTGGACAAGAAATTGTAATGTGAAGAGGGAGGACGGCGGGTAGTGAATGATGGATTGTTTTGTAGCCCTCCTGTGGCCAATTTAGCCAGCGCCGCGATTCCATGGCCGATTGTACCTCTTATGGCATATGTACCAGATACATGGCTCCGTATCATGCATCGAATCATGACCGTGACGGGGCGCCACAAATTTGACCAGGATTCATGTTCCAGCCACAGGCCCCCCACTTCCACTTCCACTTTCAGAGATGGCCGCTACCGGGGGGATAAATCAAGCAGCCCAGCCCAGCCTGTCATCATTCAAGCAACAGCAGCGACCAGCAGGTTTTGGGCATGACAGGATGCGAACGTTTGCATACATTGCATCATATCATACATCTCCTACCTACTCTACTATCCTGATGCCCTGAACGCAGAGCAGCTACGTGTCAAGAGGTACTCTCGTCGCACAATTGTGTTCAAACACCGGTGGTCAATCGTTGTCCAAACGTTCGTGGAATTCCCCCCTCGAATTGGGTGTCCCACACCTTTGGCCTTGTCATTTCCCGAAAAGCCCCAGCCACGTTTCCCTCTTTCTAGATCTTCTACATAGAGTCGCGTAGCCCTGCCTGCATCGCCGGCCCCGACATTGCCTCTTTTCCGGGTGCGGTCTACCTATCCTTGCCTTCAGCCTGGCGCCAAGTCCAACTCGAGGCGCAGTCCCAACCCAACATCTACTCTACTGACTCTACTCTACTTTGCCCATCTCACTTACCCATCTCATTTACAATCCTTCCTCTCTACTGCTTTCTACACTACTTCGCCGTTAACAACCCTACTTCCCCCCGTGGCAACGGCCGCGACCACCAGACCGAAACGTTCTAGCCCATGTACGGGTACCGGTAAGCCAATAGCGCGAAACAAAGACCAACCGGGGCATCAGGGTGCTGGTGGAAGCTCGGACAGGTCCCCACGTCGCCAGAGTGATCTCATAGCGACAAACGACAAACAAACAAAGCTCCTGGGAACAGGATTCCAGGCGTCAAAGAGGCTGACAGTGGGAAACATCTGGATCGCATCTGGACCATTGGCTGCCCTTGCATACCATGTGGTTGCCCTCACGGGACGTAACGGAAGGCGCGTTGGCGAGACGGATGGAGAACCAACACAAGACATTCCTCGTGGTACGCTTGCTTGGATCGTACGCGTTGCAACAGACCCCCAACGCTCGGCTTCTTTGTTTCCCACTGACCCCTCTGACCTTAGATTGGAATCATAGCCTTTGCCATACTCGCCATCTCCATTACCACCTATTTCTTCCGTCACAGATGGGGCCGGCGCTCCCACCTATCACCAAAACCAAAAGACGCTTCTCAAGGCAAGCTCCCTTCGTTGTTCTTGTGGAGAAATATTCGCAAGAGGTTCGGCCGCAATGGATACTCGACGAGTTTGCAGGATACCGCCTACCGTGGCAGCTCGAGTAGAGCAAGCCATGAGATGAGTCGGGCGGCAACCGACCCCGAGAGGCAGAATGGCGGCACCAATGCGGCTGGTGTTGATAGAAACACGTCGGTCCGCAGTGTCATGACATTGCCAGCCTACTCGCCCGCAGTAAGAGAAAACGAGCGCGTGCTGGCACGAGAAGGCGAAAGAGGAGGCATCGACTGCGTCATCGAACTTCCAGAAACCCTGGATGAGGAGGAACAGCAACGAGAGGAGGAGATGGAGTCGTTATACCAAATCAGATTGGCGCGACGCATCGAAGCCGCAGAACGCGAAGCACTACGACAGGCCAGGCGAGAGGCCCGAGCACGAGGCGACATACAAGCACTCGCAGATTTACGACGACAGGCAGAAGAAGCAGCAGACCGCACGATATCACAGATACTCATTGAAGAGCACCAAAACAGGGTCCGCAGTCGCGACCGACGAGTGTCCTCGGTAGCCTACGGTGACCTAGGCGTAGCCAGGCACGATGGTACACGCCTGCGGGCCAACTCGTCAGAAAGCGATCATCGGCCTCTGCTCGACTCTGCAGCATCCATCTCTGGACAGAGTGGGCAATCGCGTAGATACACGGGCAACACTCTCGACCTGACCGATTCCCACCGCCGCGGACTCTCCGTCACCTCCCTAGACTCAGACTACGATTTTGCAGACCCATCTCGTACTAATTCCCGCACCGATTCCCAGACAAATGCTAACAACGACGACTTTGAAGTCGTCCCGCTTCATCCGGAAAGAAGTCACGGCAGCAGTGGAATCCCATCTCCTCAAGCCGAGATTCCAGAAGAGGCACCTGCGTATGAAGATCCACCAAATTACGAAAGTCCTACCAATTCGCGGGCACCCCAATTGCCCACTCTGGAAAGACTACCAAGCATACAGGTTACGACGGAGCCTACGCCCGTCGAAGAGCAATCGCAAAACTCTTCGCGATAGTGCGCAAGAAAACACTTATGAGATAACGAAGTCATGGGAACCATGGCGTCTTTTTGCATTTGTCACATTTCTTCGGCTACATATTCCAAGCATCTAATACGGCGCAAGTAAACGGGAATCTATTGTAACACCTTTTCAGCATTCAATGGAGATGGAGCGAAAACCAAGTTTTGGTTGATACTTACCTTGAGTACAGAGTCAGTCTACTTACCCCTACGGCTAATTTGACTTTGCAATAACAAGAAAGAGTTTTGTAAATTTGTGTTATGGGATATTCAGCATAATTCGCAGCGATTCTGCCTTACTAACATGAAGACATCGGTCTCGCTTGTATTGCAAGTAACCGCTTCATGTCATACATGCGGCTGTGAAGCCGAGACGTTGAGACAGGAAGGCGATTTTATGCTTTTGGAACGATTGATCAAGAACACAGCTGATTCGAAAGAAAATCATTCATTCCTTGAGCCCATCGACATTGAGCCAGTATCGATCAAAACTATACATCAACTTTACATTGCACTTCCCTCCGGCACCCACTTGGCCGTCCAAATCCTCATGCGTTTCCCCCAAATGATCATAGGAATCGTAGCCAGACCGAAAGCCCCCATCAGCATACCAAAAATGCCAAACGGTTCAGCCGGACCCGCCTTCTTTACCCAATCACTCACGAAAAACGTCCATGCAAAAGACACAATCGATCGCACAAACGTAACAGCCACAAAGCAGTCTCCAGCCACGGAGCTGTACGACTCAATCAGGTAGTTGAAGCCTACACTGGGTGCCTGCATGAGCCCAACAGATACCATGCCCAGACCGAATTGCAGGCCGACCCAGCCGGTGGAAGAGGGGTTCTGCGCAGCAAAGCCGAAGACAAGGGCGCCCGCTGTGGCAATGAAGAGGGCAGGCAGAGCGGTGACGAGTCGGGATTCGGGCTCTGTGAAGCCGTGAATATTTTTTGTTGCGAGGCGTTGGGTTGTAAAGTCTGAGATGAAGTATGTGTAGACCTGTTGTGGACATGGTAAGCAGGTGAAGAGTGTTGTGTGGAAGATGTAAAAGACTTACACCGCCAAGGATAGCACCGATGATACCGCCAATGTTGATGAGACCAACGTCTTTGCCCCAGAGGTAAGGCGGGGCGGCAACCAGTTGAGGCCCGATGGTGCTCATGGTGACGATGAGACCGACCAAACCCGCATACCATCCGGACACAAGCCACACACCCGGAAGTCTCATGACCTTGTATGGCGCCGCAAACTTCTTTGCAATACCAGGACGGTACGAGATGAGTTTCAGAGAGCGCATGTACGAGTACGCTGGGTACGAGGCGGGCGCAGAGTTTGCAACGACAACAGCAGCTTCTTTGTTGTGGAAGCCAGACTTTTCGCCGTCCTCGGACATGGAAATGGTTGCTTGGGGGCGGTCGTAGAGCGTCTCAGCTTGGAAGACGAGGCAGAGCGCGAAGGTGATGGCGGAGAGGAGCACGTTCATCCAGTGGAGCCAGGCGAGGCCCATGGAATCGACAATGTAGCCACCTGCAACACCACCGACTGTCGATCCAAGCGATAGAAAGACCGTGTATAATGCCTGCATGATCCAAAACTAGTCAGCACCCATTCACACCAATCTTCCCATGTCAAGCTTGCCGAAAAAATAACCATACCATGGCACGACCACGCTGATGCACAAAGAAGATCTCGCCCACCACATCCGGCGAAACCGCATCAGCAGGCGCCCCTCCAATCCCCATAAACAGCCGCGCCACCAGCAAGCTCTCAAAGCTCGTAGCCAGCCCAGCCCACATGCTCGACAGCACAAGCAGCAGCAAACTCCCCAGAATCACAGGACGCCGACCAAATGTGTTGGCCAGCGGAACCCACCAGATATTAGCCGCACCCACCATCAACACATTGACAGCAATCAGATTTGTCAATTTAGCAAAGCCCACTGGTGGTGTCCCAAACACGGGTGTTGCTGCATCTGTAGGACGTGGGAATACCGTCAGCCACTTTGTTTCCTTTCCCCCCCCCCTCCCTACCTACTGCGCGTCACAAAAACCGGCCCAGACAAAAATGGAACCTAAAAGAAACAGGAAGCACGTACAAATCGGCAGCGCACTCGACATGGACGCACTCGTCACATTTACAACAAACGGATGCAAGGACAAAACGCCCAGCATCGCCAATTTCCTCCAAACGGGTAGGTTCAGCGGATCCGCGGGGTCGGTCGTGGGTTGCGGTACCAGGCGTATCTCGTTTTGCGGGATTTGCGAGGCGGTTTGTTCGAGATGATCTGTGGGTACATACTGCGGCGTTAGTAAGGTGGTTGGGGTTGGGATTTGGGAGAGGAAGTTTGAGAGAGGGGAGTTTGGGGGTTTGGGAGGGAAGGGGGGCGCACCAATTAGTGTTGAAGTCCCAGGTGGAATTGCGTTTTGTACGGTTTGTTTTGAGAGGGTGAGGGCGGTGCGGAGGGTTGTCATTGTAGCGGTGTTGGGGGCTGGGGGTTGATGCTGGGGGTTGAGATGGATGGGGATGGCAGATGGCAGATTGCGGACAAGTGATGGCAGATGGCAGATACAATATACTCCGTAGACACAGCGTATCTATATATACACTACAATCCCAAAGTAAAAAGCAGAGCTCACAAAATTCGTTGCAGTACACAGTTCCACAGTAAAGGGTTGGAAGCGTTTGAGATAAGCTTATATATATATGTCCATCTCTCATCTATCTCTACATCCCTCGCCCACCCCACCCCATCCCGCTAGCATACCCACCACACCTAGCATACACACATACACCCTCACCCATCCCAGCATCACACTCCACACACTCCACCTCCTCACACACGCACATTTCATCCGTCCAAGCACAGCACTGCTACCCTGCATCCTGACGCAGCGTTCCGGACTTGGCTTGACCTGGCTTGGCTTGGCTTGGCTCGGCTCGGGATGTGGAGTTCGAGTCAAAGTGTGGATGTAGATGTAGACGTGCATGTGCATGTGGAAGTACGGTAGGAGTTGGCTAGGCTTGAATGGGGAGAGTATGGTGGGTGGCGGTGCGGGAGTGATGGGTGGTGGTGGGGGGGGGGTATGTGAGATGCGAGATGTGAGATGCGAGATGTGAGATGCGAGATGTGAGATGCGAGATGTGAGATGCGAGATGTGAGATGCGAGATGTGAGATGCGAGATGTGAGATGCGAGATGTGAGATGCGAGATGTGAGATGCGAGATGTGAGATGCGAGATGCGAGATACAATACTGTTGCAATAGGTACCGTAGACTAGGGTGTGTGTGGGTAGGAGTAGGGTGTCCAAGTGCGGGTGGACCCGCGGTTAGTCTGCGCCACGGGGGCTATTTTCTGGGGCCGGGGCCTGGGGATGGGTGTGGGTCTCAAAGTTGGAAGCCAGATAGAAACGGGTTGGTTTGATGCGCGGTGCTGTGAGGAGGGGGGTTTATTATTTTTTGGTTAGTATTGGGTGTGAGTTTCAAGTTTTATCTTATCATTGGGACGTGCGGGATCTGGCTGGAGTGCATGGTGTGGTGTGGAGTGCGGATTCAGGGTGTCATTTCAGAATGTACCGGTACATAGGTACGGTACATGTCAAGGCTCGGGCGCAGATCAACAGCCGAGGGATACGGCAGACTCATTCGTCTACCTACCTACAAGATGCAGACCGCAGTCCCTCGAGCAGCAGCACAAGATTCCCCACGAGCGGCGGACACGCCTCGACCGCATCATACTGGCCCCTGAGCAGGTGAATCAACTCATCCATGACGCCGGCCAGATTGTCCAACGGCACAATGGTCTGTGAGCGCAGACTGCGGATCGAGGGGATCCCACGATCCAGCGTGATGAATCGCCGTGCGTTGAGCACGTCGTCTCCGTTGAGTATCGCATTGATCTGCAGATTGTCAACCGGACTTGATGCTGCGCTCGATTGCTTCAAGTAGCCGTAGGCCCATAGTATCAGGCCGGCGTGATAGACGGTGATGGCGTTGAAGTTGGACAAGAGCGGCTTGGGTAGGCCCTCGGCAGCACGCAAGACTTGGCCCGCATGCCACAGCGCCTGGCGCGCGGATACGCTGTCTGTCCAGTCTCGGAGTCCGGGGTAGACGGCGCGGGCTTCTTCCTGGCCCTCGATGCCGGCGAAGAGCTGGATGTTGTCGAGAGGGGCGTTGAGATGGACGAGGGTGAGTTCGAGGGTGAGTTCGGAGCTTGGGGTGAGTGGGGGGCTGCTGAGGCGGAAGTCCTCGAGTTGCTTGGTGAGCTCTTGGTAGCGCGAGGAGAGGATGAGGCTGTTGTTTGCTGCTTTGTGGGGGCATTTGGTGAGGCTGGCCATTTGGCGGTATTCCCAGACCATGCCCCACATCATGTAGAGGTATGTTGTGCTGGCGTGATCGTGATGTATGAGGTCCAGATTTAGGACGCATTCGATTGCCGAAGGACGTTTGGGACTGGCTTGTATCGTTTCCAGGTAGGCTGCTTTCCAGGAAGCAGCAGACTTGGCTTGCCAGAGAATGTTGGGACTTGGTAAGGGGAGTTGCATTTCCGAATAAGTCATTAGCGGCGGTTTGAGTAAAGCCATGGAAGATTGTCTGTCGAGCTCGAATGTACGATGTACCAAGCGGAGATAGGATTCTTGGTGTACCCAGGATAGCCATTTAGTCTCCAGTGCTTGGCCCTGTGCATCTGGCGAGGGTGCGATTTCCTTCCAGGTGGAATTGCGGAAACGACCGCCACGTCTCAGCATGGTCATCAAGGGTTGGAGGAAGCTTTCTGCAATCTCCATCTTACGACTGATGCCACTCCACATGCCAATCTTGAGTTGGAGGAAGAGGTTTCGGACATGTTGCAGATCTCTGATGGCTGTATGATCTTCATCAAAAGCCCTGCCTTGCTAGTCACACGGGTCAGCTTGCGTTATAGTGGTCTCGTGTTTCGAATCAACTTACACTAACTCGAGATGCCTCATGCAGGGCGAAGCCAAGCTTCCGCAGAGGTATATCCGGGGTCATGGCCGCTCCCGCTGACACTATACATGCTAAGAGTTCCGGACTTATTCTTGACGGCGAGAAAGTTGGCAGATGTAACCATGTCTGTGCATCCAAGGAGGGTGAAGTCAAAAAGTATTGGATCAGGCCGTCTAGTAGCTCAACACTTGGGAAAGCAGACGCGATCCGTCTCACGTTTTCTGGGCTACATGTACCAATTACAAGGGCTAATAGTCGGTCGCGGCTCGCGCGATTTAGTTTCTCTACAATTACACGGCGTTGCGTAATGTTCGAGCGATAGTTGCCATCTCTTTCATCTGCAAAGGCAAGATCCACTTGCTCTGCACTACTAAAATCTTTGTTTGGCTGTGGAAGATATCGCCAGATACTTTGTTTGAAAGCTTCTGTGCCTACGGGGACACTGCCGTTGTCAGAAAGCTGTATCTCAGGGCCCAGGGCTTCGGTCGATGGAGTGCCAGCTGCAAATGGCACTTGCAAATTGTACTGATCCAGAAGTCCAACGTCGACTTCAGTCAGTCCAGTGTCCAGGTCGAAACTAAGGTCCATAATTCCACGCGGAGGGGCTTGACCAGACATGAACAATTCGAAGGGAGGAGGATTACGAAAGCTGTCTGGTAAACCAGGGTTGTTTCCAGTCGTTTGATCAAATTGTGGGATGGATTGGCTGAAAAAGGCCAAAGAATTCGTCGAATCTTCGTTGTATGACTGAAGCATATTTATCGGGGGTTGCATCTCGCCTGCTTGGAGCATAGACCTTTTGCGACTGTGCGAATGAATATCATGATGCATCATGCTGGCTGTATCCGCCATTGTCAAAGATTGAGGATCCTCGAATTGCTGTGAGCCTCCAATACTTCTCATACTTACCATGGCAGACTGCTCAGAACTATCGTCCTGGCCAGGTGCTGACGACGGGTGATCAAAGCCGTTTGAGAGATCTAGAAGATCATGTGCTGCATGAACAGCATCTATCTCATGTGTTTCATCTTCTCCTGTGGTCGAGGCTTCGGGTACTCGGCAAGGGATATCTTTCTTCTTGCATCGACTACATGGTTTTTCATCCTCACATCGAAGGTGACTTTGTGAACAAGCCTCGCAGGCTTGTACTACCTGGTGTCTCTTGCAATTTCTCGCTTCTGCCGCTTGCTAGCAGACTCCGACCTGTGGTTTGTCACATGCCTCTTGAGGAGGTCTCTGTGCTAGGTTAGAGGAATGATAACTTGACACTGACAGGTAGTTATATAGTAAAGCTACTTACATGCGCGCAAAGCCTTTGGAGCAGACTGGACAAATGTAAGGCTTGGACTTCGTGTCTGTATATCATGAGTCAGCATAGGCTGGGTACTTTAAAAAAAAACTTGACTAGGTAGTGATGATGCATTGGCGATCCTTACGTTGCCAGTTGTGTGATGAACTACAGGCGGATGAGGACCAACTTCGCCATCACGGATAGTTCAAGGTGAAGTATTGACACCTATACAGTGTCCTAAGAATCATCAGACTTGCAGACTTACGCGCTCTCACGTGTCTCGTGAGGTGATCCGCCCTTGTGAAAGAGCGCTTGCATGTGGAGCATTGAAATAACCGCGCGGGCTGGTTTACTTCGGGCAGAATTAATTGTTCGTGGGTTTGGGTAGTTGTTGCTTGCATAGTGGAATCTACACTCAATTGTACCGAGCGACGACTTCTCGGGATAGTGAAGTGGAGGAGATTTGAAAGCGGTCGCGAGCGTGGAGGGGTTGAGACAAATGTGACGGGGTAGTTAGTGCGGATTGAAGTGC
The DNA here is from genome assembly GCF_022343315.1 of Plenodomus lingam. Classification (NCBI taxonomy): domain Eukaryota; kingdom Fungi; phylum Ascomycota; class Dothideomycetes; order Pleosporales; family Leptosphaeriaceae; genus Plenodomus; species Plenodomus lingam. Next base: position 1,634,955 of record NW_027093966.1, on the reverse strand, counting down.
ATGACGCGTTGGCATGCCTCGGCTAACGTTATCCGCTACGCTTGTCTCCCCCACATCGCGACGGTTTGCTGCGATCTACCAATATGGACCGGCTTAGTATAGATTTCATTTACTATGATCACGGCAGTTCATCACCTCCAGTACATCCTTGAGGCACATTGATCCGAATTGGATACGACTGTGCCTACCTAAGTCAACAACACCCCCACCACAGCCAAACGTTATACAGCCTAGACATCAAGCAAGAGCTACTATCGATCCAATTCTCTCTCAGCAAAATCACAATGTGGAAATATTCAATTCTAGTGGCCCAATTCTTTTCAATTGGTTCAAGAATTATGTTTGGTGAAGAGTGACAGACTCCCACTACTGGACAGTGTGTGGCGACATGGTGGGCGCTCCGTAGGATCTGAAGACGTAACTCACCTCAACAACATGGCGATAAACCCCAAGTCCATAAATTCACCGTAAGCTTACATTCACCCCAAGACATACATCGACTGCGACCCGGTACCTGACCTCGAACCGTGCGAAAAGCAGGTAAGCATTTTCGGTGAAAACCATTATCCATGCACAGCCAGTTGCGGAGTTCGATCAAATCCCTGACATACCGGTATATCTCGTACTGATCAGATTCAGCTGGAAGGGCCGACCCACGACCATGGTCAGCATGGGCCACCGTGCGTACATTCAAGGAGAGAAACTTACAATACCCTCACAAACTTCGATGTACGCCTCTGATCACTCTATGAATAGACATAATCTATCCTGACCGTACAATTAACAACAGAACACACGTTATAGGCTTCTCCACAAGGTGTCAAATAGCCAAACCACGAAAGTTCAGATGTTCGACTAGGATTACCTAGGGTCGGGAGACATAAGTTAGAACTCTGCGCGGCGTGGGGACGTGCTATCGGCTACTTCCTCTCGGCCCGCCTGGTGTATACTTTCTCTCCTTCGATGTTATGAAAGCCCCTGCTGGCCGTCCGCAGTAATATGCTGGTAGTGATGGTTTCCAACCTTGCGTCACCAGTCTGGTCAATCATGGTCTACAAGGTATGCATGGAAGAAGCCACCCTGGATCAATCTCTCTTTTGAAGACAAGGGCAAATCATGTATTGCAGTGATCATATGGGACTACTTCCCATCAGAGTAAACATGGGCATAGTATTATACACTGCAACATGTCCTTCGTAAATATGAGAGAGAGAAGACTCATTAATCTTTGTACTCGGTTTGGTCCTAAAATTAGTTGGCTCAACGTGCAGGTATCTCTACTGTAGAGTCTGTGTATATAAATACGAGTCCAAAGTGTAATAGGCAGTGGTACTCCCAATGTGTGCTTCTCAAGCCTGCAGAACAGACAGTAGTCGGGATGTGGAGGTTACCGTAGAACCCTGTATTGCGTCCCAGAACACCGATGATTCACACAATCAAGAGTGAAGAGCAATGTAACGTAATATTTATAGTTGATTGCGTGTTAATAGGTGTTGAATTGAACAGGAGAAGGCTCGGATCATGACCACGAGTCGAAAGCAACCTTTTGCGTGTTTCCGATGTGGAGGTTACGTGAAACAAATACCATCATGACGGTAGTATTACCATTTCCTCTCAGGGTAGTTGACTTGCCCTTATTTTTTTTCAATGCCGATTGAGTAGAGATTGCCATTAGACCTAGTCATGGGTCTGAGCGGCTATACCTAGGTGAATACAAGGCGCGATGTACTGCTGCCTAAGTGGCCATAGTGCTGGCATTGGATTGGAGCGATTGCGTTGGCGTTTTTGGACTGATTCAAACGAGGTGCAATTCCTAATTCAGTCTCATATCATGAGAGATGCATATTTCACTCCTAAGATTGTATCGATGTTCTGTAGCTTGTGTACACCGTACGCGTGGCTGACGGTCCAAATGAAGCCTAGTTCACACCATTGGTGACCAAATACCGGTACTGGGTTTCCGGTACGGGGTTTGCGGGACACTACATTTCGCAGCGTCAATAGTGCTATTGGCATCGATTGCATCATCAGGCTGCCAGTATGCGCCTAGTACTTGTGGGATTTAGTTGCAGAAGTCTCCTGTGAAGATGAATGTAGCCTGATGCGAAGCCTTTGTTGTTTCTGCATCATCCATAGCACCTACCATTGGCGACTTCCCCCATCCTGGGTTGACCGGGATACGTCCCAATGGGGACTAGTGGATAGGGTAGATATACGGTAGCCACCTTCGGGTTCTTCTCCCATAGATTCTTCAATCAATACTTTCATCACATCAGCCTTGACCTTCTACCAAAACCTTTCACCGTCCTGTATCGAGCGTTACTTAACCTCGACTCATCTGCCTTGAATACTTGCCACCTCTAGCCTTTTAATAGCTCTGAAGATATTTAGGATACATTAGACATACTCGTGCCTATTGGGTCTAATCAATAATGGATGAGAAAAACATGTACATTAGCTGCATCATGACGAAGTAAATTCTTATCACCATTTCCAAAATTACACTCTACTTAGATGTCAATACCAATATGAATGGTGCATGAACCGGCCCAGTTAATCTGACGATGCACCTAGAAACATCCCAACCAAGACATCTAAGCATCCATATGCGCAAAAAGGGTTCAGTACTAGTGCTGGCCAATGACCATGCAGCTGACGCAAGAACTCTCGCAATAAAATCGACAGATTTTCACCAAGTAATACATATCATTATCCTTCGAAACGCAAAACCAAATCTTGTCGCGCCTTCAGTCTCGTTTGCTGACATCGACATCACTTACCCTGACCCATCTTGTATATCAAAACTTGCCATCTCCAGCACAGAAACAGGCCTGAGGAAGATCATCTAGCAGAATAACAGAACACGGCTGTCTTACCTGATACAGGCCAACAAAGACATCAAAGTTGTCACAGTTCTGCAAGACACCCTCTAATGTATTACTAACTATTCAGCACCTGCCCGTTCAAAATAGAACAAATCTTAAACTCCAAGCACCTGCCATGAAGTCGCCATTGCCTGAGTACAGCGTTGAAGACTTATCTGAAATGACAATGTTCAGTCCTCTGCCCAATGATGACGAAGATGATGAACTCAGACAGCAAAGCGACAGTAACTTCAGCAACACAAATTGCTTTCAAAGTGGTGGCAGTGGGCAAAATACAGAACATCCGCATCTATTTGAAACTCATGTTCCAAGACGCTGTTCTAAAGGCCAGTCTCCCGAGGGAATAAATACTGGCTCGGATCCTTCATGGACATCGAGGAGTTCTGACGACAACGTCACCTACCCAGACCTCGCCTCATCGTTGGATTCACCCAGACACAGCAACCTAGATATGCTACAGGCTACATCACCGCTCACACTTAAAAGTCAAGCGGAGATAGATGAGGAGTGGAAACTGGCTCTTCAGTTGCAAAAAGAAGAGGACTATGCCATTGAGGAACGCGGGCGAAAAAAGCAAAACGACTATGCCCATGAGAATGATAGAAGACGAAATGCCGCAGACGATGCTCGTCTATCATTTAACTTTGCCTTTGCCCCATGGCGAGCGTCCGGTGCGCGCCAACGATTTTCAATCGGTTTTCCTTCCCCTAAGCGCACACTCATACCACGAGATACGGCTTCGGGGCTCGACAGTTCCAGGTTGGGCACACAGGCAAACCCTTCGAATTCAAATAACGGCACACTCTACAGGGAATTTGTGGACACGGTATTAAACGACAAAACTAACGCCCTTCTCAACACATTAGTCCGACAAGAGAAGGAGCAGAATCAAGTCCCCACTCGAATCTGTGTTGTTGACGGTGAAGCTTATAGTATCACCTCTATGCCCACGCTTTCTGCATGTAGTCACGACCCCAACTACTGTGCAGAATGCTACCAGCGCTGGCTCACCGCCCAACTTGAAGACAGCAGCTGGCACGAAGCCAGATGTCCAGAGCACGGATGCAACGCCATACTCACCTACCCAGAGATCCAGCAGCACGCGAGCCAAGAAAGCTTCGAGCTATACGACAAATTCCTCACGCGGGCAGCGTTGAACCAAGATCGTAAGTACAGGCCCCACTGAACTGTTCAGATATCTGGTTTCCTTTCGGGGCAGGAAAGCTAATCGGATGTATACAGCCGACTTCCGATGGTGCAGGGCCTGTGAATCAGGCCAGGTACATGATGGCGGCGGCGTGGAGAACAACATCTTCACTTGTGTTGCGTGCGGCGACAAAGTGTGCATCTTGCACAACACATGGCACGAAGACGAGACGTGCCGGGAATACGAATACCGTGCTTCAGAGCAGCAGCAACGGGATCGAAATGCACAGGAAGAAGCCAGTCTGGCGGCCATTGCTCAGTGCTCGAAGAAGTGTCCTGGACCGGGGTGTGAGTATAACATTGAGAAGAATGATGGTTGTGACCACATGACGTGTAAGTGTTTTTTTTTTCTCTTCTGCGAAGAAATGTAATGGCGGCTGACGATGGGTTTTAGGTTCGAATTGCAACTATCAGTTTTGCTGGTTGTGTCTTTGTGATTATGAGAAGGTTATTCAAAGGGGGAACAGTGAACATGCTAGGGGTTGCAAGTATAACATGTGAAGCGATGGTGTGTAACTGTGAGTCGCACTGCGGAAGGCATATATGGCGCCACTGTCCAGTACATGCTCGGTTTAGGATCTGTATCATTCTCGCCGATGCGAAGCTCATGTCGGCTGAGTAGTATCAAATCGAAGTAGACGGATGGCGAGTTTTGGGATATGACTTAGGGGACGAGTTGTGGCGTTGCGATGCTGCGCGGTGCCTAGGTGTGTTGGTGCCTGGGAGTTCTAGCCATATACCCAAGAAGGCGAGGAAGTGAAGAATGAAATATCATTAGAAGAAAAACAAGCGCAGTAGATCCATCTCACGTCCAAGTGGATGCATTCACTGCAATCACCGCTTTCACCCTGTCGAGTGATGTTGGTCAAGTTCCTCGGTTCCTAACGACATAACGTCAGGCGGCCACAACGCCTCCCGATTGGCCCGATCCAACCCAAGACTTAAATGTCGAATCACGCACGTCAACAAACACTCCGTCTCCACCGCCGCCCTCATTTGCCAAACTCTCCCTTTATTGGTTCTGCGTATCGTCCGTATACCGTGGTGCCCCCGTCCCAGACTTTCTTATGCCTGTGCTGTGAAAGAACAGACCGCAATTGCTCTTGTGGTCTCTTCTTCTCTCTCTTCTCCCCCCCTTCGTTTGCCACCTACCTGGCGCCGCCATTGGTGCTCATCGCTGGACTTTTTTCGGTTCGAGGCTTTGGCTGCGTGACTTTGTTGTTTTACTTGAGCACCCCTGACTATCAGAATTGCGCAAAACAGGGAGTTTGTTGTCCACTTGCGCCCACAACGATTGATTGATTGGAAGAAGAAGAAAACAAAGTGCACGAGACATGTCGGAACGAGTTACGCGATCAAAGTCGGGCATGACGCCGTCGTATGTATTTTCTGATTTTTTGCGCAGCAGCAGCAGCAGAAGAAGAAGAAGCACTGGCTAACATTGGAGCGCAAACAACAGCAAACCCGACCGTCCTGGCTTTGTAGAGACTCCTGGGCGCCGAAGGTCGACGCGTAAGTCGAACATGAATTCCTCGAATGGATCCAATTTCGATGGCGCATACGAATCCACGCCTGAGCCTGAAAACTTCCTCAAGGGGCCGCGGTCCACCCACGTCGACTCGAAACCTGACGACATCAACGCTGAGAGCAATGGTAATGGTCATGCGAACGGTAACGGTCACACCAACGGCCATGCGAATGGTACCGGCCACACGAATGGCTACACGCAGAAGAAGTCGGCCGAGGCCGTCGCATTCGACTACAGAATCGAGACGGAAAAGTACTTTTCGCCCAAGGACACGTCGGGCACTTCCGAGTTTGGCGGCGCAATTGGCATGAGCGCCATGATGATTGGATTTCCTGCGCTCATGTATTACATGTGGATTGGCGCCATCTTCTACGACGGCAAGTTCCCGTCGCGCGTCGAGGGACAGAGCTGGGCCGACTTCTTCGGCCACATGTGGTATCTGGTCAAGACGGAGGCCTATCCCAACAACAAGGCGTGGCAGATCTACTGGTTCTTCGGCCTCATGCAAATGGCCTTTTACATCCTCATGCCCGGTGTATACCGCAAGGGCAAGGCGCTTCCACACTTGGGCGGCAAACAGCTGGACTACTATTGCTCTGCCATGTGGTCGTTTTACTCGAGCATCGCCATCATGCTCGTCTTGCACTTTACCGGCCTCTTCAAGCTGTACACGCTCATTGACGAATTTGGCCACATTATGAGCGTAGCCATCATCTCAGGCTTCCTGTGCTCCGCCATTGCCTACGTCTCTGCCCACGTCCGCGGCGCAACCGTCCGCATGACCGGCTCGCCCATTGTCGACTTCTTCCTCGGCAGCGAGCTCAACCCACGCCTGTTTGGCATCCTCGACTTCAAAATGTTCCTCGAGGTCCGCATTCCCTGGTTCATCCTCTTCTTCCTCTCGCTCGGAACCTGCCTCAAGCAATACGAAGCATACGGCTACGTGTCCGTCGAAGCCTGCTTCCTCCTCTTCGCCCACTACCTCTACGCCAACGCGTGTAGCAAAGGCGAACACCTCATCATCACCTCATGGGACATGTACTACGAAAAACTCGGCTTCATGCTCATCTTCTGGAACATGGCCGGCGTACCCTTGTCCTACTGCCACTGCACCCTCTACATTGCCCAACACCACCCCTCGGAATACCAACTCCCCACTTGGTTCACCCTCGCCCTCACCCTCGCCTACCTCTACGTCTACTACATCTGGGACACGACCAACTCGCAGAAGAACCAATTCCGCCAGGAAGAACGCGGCGTGGTCGAGGAACGCACGACGTTTCCTTACTTCAAATACGGCCGCATCGCCAACCCGCACACCATCCCCACCGCGACGGGCAACAAGATCCTCGCAGACGGCTGGTACGGCAAGGCGCGCAAAATTCACTACACGTGCGATTTCTTCTTTGCGATTTGTTGGGGTCTCATTACTGGGTTTAAGAGCCCGTTTCCTTGGTTCTACTCCGTCTTCTTTGGCGCAATGATTATCCACCGCGCCCTCCGCGATATTGAAAAGTGTAGGGAGAAGTATGGCGAGGCGTGGACAGAGTATGAGAGACAGGTTCCCTATCTTTTTATCCCGGTACGTGCGCATTGTACATGTTCATCTTGCTTGCACGTGGCGTCACGGCGTGAGAAGAGCGTGCTTTTGCTTGGACTGTTGGCTAATTATCTAATGACAGGGTGTGTTTTGAGCAAATGCCGGTTTTAATCCTTGGACTTTATTCTTCCTTTTCTTTTCTTTTCTTTTTTTCTTTTTTTTCCTTTTTTTTTTTTTTTTTTTTTTGGCTCTTCTTCTTCTTCTCTTTTGCCGTGATTGTGATTTGGGAAATTGGAAAACAACACTAATCCCCTCCCACCACCACATCTTCACCCTCCGCCCCATCCCTTCATAATTCCCGTCCACGGTTTCCACCCCCCATTTGCATTTCCCCCACCCTGTCTGGGAGAAATTTCCAAGTTTAGTCACATGTTTTTTTCTTCTGCATTGACGGACCGTAGTGTGTACCGCCGCCGCCGCCGCCGTGCTTGCATTCTTGAATTTCATTCATACCAGGGGGCCTGAGATTTTTTTTTTCTTTTCAGGAAGAGGTATAGGAAAAGGACGCGCATGGACAGACGGACAAATGGACGGACGGAAACGCCTTCTAATGGGATTTTTATTAGTGGTAGTTGTAATGCACGAAGTACGATGGATGTTCACCAAAACACATATACACACACACACACATAGCACCACACAGCACAGACATATGCATGCAAAACAGTACCGACATCAACATGACAAATCCAATTACTATATCCCCGCACATCTATTCCAAAACATAAAAAACTCACGACAAAATCCCCCTCATCCCCTGCGCCGAGTACTCGGACTCTTCTTCTCCGCCACACTAGCATACGAAGGCGCAGTCCCACTCGACACGGCACGCGCCATATCCTGCTGATTCGCTGCCACCGGCTTCTCGAGCTTCTTGTCCGACTTGGAGGGCGTGGCCTTGGAGGACGAGGGCGCGTTCCAGTAGTACATCATTTGTAGGAAGAGGACGAGATTGAGGGCGAAGCCGGCGACGAAGCCGTAGAGGATGAGGGGGTCGTCGACTTCTTGGAGGGTGGTGAAGATGCGGGAGAGGGAGCCGAGGAGGTAGTTTACGACCTGTGTGGTGGAGGCAATTAGTTTTCTTGGGTTTGGCTGGTGGATGGTTTGGAGCTGTGTGCTCTCTGTCCGTCTCTTTCTCTCGTTGAAGTCGGCAGAAGGAAAGGCAAGCAGACGGGAAGGAAAGGAAGCAAGACCTACCGCAAACGCACTCAACTGCCCCGTCCCCCCTTCCATAAAAATCGTCATAATCTGCGGCACCTTGGACGCAACCCCCAAAATCCCCGCCGTCGCCTGCAACAAATTCAACCTCTCATCATCCACCCAACCCTCACTAAACAGCGCAAACCCCCCAGCCGCCAACCCACCAATCCACCCCGCAATTCCCAGCCCATTCCCACTATACTTGAGCACGAGCGTGGCAATAGCGATATTCTGCACGAGAATCAACGCCGTCTCGCCATAGGTGCTAAAGGGGAATCCGTGGCGGACATTGTAGCTTAGGCTGATGAGGTAGGCGCTTGATTCGAGGAGGTAGGAGAGGAAGCTCATGCCCTCTGCGGATTGGCTGTTGAGTAGTTTGAGCAGTTGGGGGATCTTGACGATGCTGGAGGCGCCGATGATGCCGATGCCGAGGCCCTTGGAGATGGCGAGTTTGACGCACGAGGTCGCGCTCAGGTCGACGTTGTAGATGAGGGTTTGGTAGCATTTGGGGCCGAGGAGTGAGGTGCCTAGGTTGGCGATGGGTTGGGGGAGGTTGTGGGTTATGGGTTGGATGACGGAGCGGAGGGCGTCCATGGTGTCTGGCTGGGAGGGATAGGACGTGTGGTGCCTTGGTGCAATGTAACCGTGTGTGTGGTGGTGTTCAATGATGGTAGGGGCAGGTCCACAAAACTTTGGGACAAGTATGCGACGGGAGCGAGGATTCATTCATCATGCTGACGCAAGGCTTGGCAGACACATGCAGGGGTTCGCGTCTCCCCCGAGTGCACACGAAACAAAAACCATGGGTTTGTATAGCAAAAAGCTGCGACTGCATTGTCTCACATCAGAGCGTACGAGAGAGTCTAGACGATTTGTTCATTGTACAACAGGTAAGAGCAAGTTGAAAGTAAAAGTAAGTCGCCATGACACCTCCAAACGCTGGCTTCCTCGCGTCAATCGACGCATATTCCATAAACTCCATTTTACATGTGATTTGGTCCCCATTGCGGACACTATGTCCTTTTGGACTTTGTGCGGCCGTAACAATCCCATGGCTCCGTCATCTTACTGTACCTACATGGGCAGACAAGTGTGAAATTCGAACGCGGAGAAGAGACACGACAAGAGCCTGACCCATGCTCCTATATTTGCTGAGGCGCTGTACCAATAGCCATTCCAATCGAGTGCGGAGGAGGCGCAGGTGCGCCATCCCGTCGCTCACTGAGATCCCCCGTAGGTGACATGGTTGGGTGGGGGGAGACTGTATTCATCGGAGGCGGTGTCGGATGAGGAGACAAGCCGGGAGGTGGATGGTATCCCGTGTCTGTAAACCTTCCCGAGATTGGGTTATACGCAGTGCTATTCTGAGGAGCAGACAGTGTATGTGTCTGTTGCAACTCGTAGTTGTCATCATCTTCTGACGAAGAGTAGTCGTAGGTGTCCTGCCGACGTTGCCGAGCCGCTTCTGCGGCAAAAGGATTCGAAGCCGGCATCTGCCCTTGATATTTGTTGACCTTTGCGGATATAGTGGAGCCCATGGTCTCGGTCCGGTAATTGCTCGAGGCAATCGTGTCGGTACGATCGATTCCATACTGCTCACCTTGCTCTTGACGTCTTCGTTGCGAATTCGAAATCTGTTGGCGAAAAACATTGCCATCGCCACCAGCAGGAAGTGCGGTAGTAGATGAAAACCCAGAGGCTTCGCCACGCTCCTCGTCGATGGGCTTTCCCATGGGTCGCAGGGGATGAACGTCTTCGTCAATCATGATCGCGGGTGCAGTTGGGACGCGCGATGCTTTACCCCAGGCACGCACCGGATACGCTCGTCCTTTGCGCCACGTCTCCGTCACGGGAGGAAAGTACTGACGGTAAGACACCCATGCGACCGCTATGCCTAGCGTAGCACCAGAGAGCACATCGAACGGGTGATGGCGAGCGTCCATGATTCGAGTGCCTGTAATCAGAGCAGCGCCCAGTGCGGGAACCATGACCAGGAAAGTCCTCCAGACCTCGCCCTTTGCGTCCATGACGTGCAGCTTTCCAGCCAGGTAGATTGAGAGATAGAACAGGCCAGCAAATGACACTACTCAAAATCAGTATTCAAAAGGTGGCAACGGATGGAGGGTGTGCATACCACTGCTGTGCCCGGATGGGAAGCTTTTGAACCCATCTTGTAGAATGTAATCATCTTTTTGCGTGCAAATGTCGATCGTTGCGAGCGTGTAGTTGACGGCCCTTACCGCCGCAATTTTGACCGGGTCTGCCTCACATCTGAAAGCGAGATCAGTAAACGTAGCATGAGTACATCCGCGTCGAACATGACGTACCGGCTCATGAGATCCGGCCGCGGCTTCCCAATTGCATTCTTCAAAGCCCCGGTGATTGTGAAGGCAGCAGCGACGCTCAGAGCCAAGCCGAGGATACCGCAGTTCAGCTCCCACAACCGGTCTTTGAACCTATATCTGCCCGACAGACGCTTGATGCCACTCCGTCCCGAAGGCATCGTCGTCTGGTGTGAGAACAGGCCATCGATGACGAGTGTGTAGATGCCGATGACGACGGCCGGTGCTCCAATGACATAGACGCACAGCCAGATGACCGGTACGCGCTCTTTGACGGCGAAGGGGTAGTGGAGGGTGTAGTTGTCGAGCGAGAAGTGTTGGTGGAAAGGAGGGATCTTGTCGACGATTGCGAAGACTCCGATCAGGACACTGCAACGGGGGGACGAAGTCCGAGTCAGCTGAGGTCAACAGCGGCAGGCGATGGGAAGTGCTGGTACGGCTCTTGTGTGCATTGTACTTACACGATGATGAGATAGTCGACGATGTAGCTAGGCTGGTTAGTCAACCGTCATGTTCCGCCAGCATGGCATCTTGTGTACGCACGAGAAGATGACTTTTTTGGACAGCCGCTTCTTCGAGAAGGGAAGGCGCTCAGGGAGCTGTTTCGAGCTCCAGTCGTCCATGGTGTGTCCGCCACATGCAAGCACACCGGCTCGCTCCGACCTGAGGATGCGGTTCTGTCTGTCCCCGGCGCACAGTCAAGGCAGGAGTCAATCGTGGAAAGGCGAGTGCGGCCGTGGAGTGGAGTGGAGTGGAGTGGAGTGGAGGGATGGGCCGTCGAAATGTACGGTATGCGGATTTCCGCAAGAAAGCACCGCCTCCCCCAAGTCGGCAATCTCAGAAGCAAACAAGCGAACCCTGCCAGAGAGACGCGCAAAAGGAGCAGAAAGGAGGTCGGCCAAGCAACGAGGGTGCAGAGTGGAAGGATGGGCTGTCTCTGGCAGCAAGACAACAGAGCAGTCGGGACTGGAGGTGAGTGGTGTCGGGGTGCACAAATGGGTGTTTCCCCAGAAAGGAGATCAACGGCCAAGGGAAGTGCTTGGTTGGGGTTGAGGTTTGCTCACGCCCATACACTTTGCACCCGTTGACGCCAGTGCTCAGCGTGGCTGTGAGGAGCGGACGCGCTTGGCTTCGCCGCCAGCCGCCGACCGATCTGCTCGCCTACCGGTATTGCCTCGACCAAGTCCATAAAACACACGGATACTGATTCTACTCTTATTACATGTACGGTCCACACAACAGGACGGATCACTCAATCGGTTGGCGATTGTCTTTTCCAGGTGCCTCGGGTCGCCTCGCGGTGCGTGTGCACGGAGGATTGTCATGGCGGCTGTCTGGGAAGGAGTTGGGGCATTGCCCTCTCTACTACCGTACTCTAAGCACCGTGCAGGTACTACCGGTAGTTACCACCGTACAACATGTCCCCTACATACAACATGTCCCCTACATACAACATGTCCCCTACATACAACATGTCCCCTACAGGGCCCTACAGGGCGCTGCATCGCTGCATCCACAACGGAGCGTCGAACGCTGGCACACAACACACACACACACACACACACACACACACACATGCCTTGAATGCGTGGCGCAATTCACGCGAGCGCTTGCTGTCGAGGCTAAGTTAGCGTAGCTAGCAAGGCTGGCAAGATGGTCTTATTTGACACCACAGACACACAACACCCTGCCTGCGTCCTACCGGTACCGTACCGTACCGGCTACCCATCTTTCCCACCACCACCAAGCCCCTCTCCTGTCCGCGATTGGACATCGGCCCGCCCCTGCCATTGGATTGGAATACAAACAATACCTCCTACTCTACTCGCACCTGCCTGCCAACCATGAATAGACTTTCCAACCCCTCGCTGTCCAGATCGCCCTTGGCTACCCTCTCCTCTTCTCTCTCTGGGACCACCAACCTTTGCCTTGCGATAGGGGCCGCTTCGCTTGGCAGTCTCATCGTCCTGCGATCTTTGACACGCTCCTCCCCGCCTGGCCAGATACAGATCATCCCCTCTCCAGCCGAGACGCTGCTACCCACCCTAGATGTCAAGGACCTGACAGAGCTGCCCTATCCTCCCCACGCTCTGCCTGGCTCGCGGGACGTCCCCTCTCCGCATGGAACCATTCGCGTGTACGAATGGGGGCCCGAGGAGGGGGAAAAGATTCTGCTCGTCCATGGCATTTCCACTCCAAGCATCGCCTTGGCCGACTTGGGCCATAAGCTTGTTCGCAAAGGACATCGAGTTATGCTGTTTGGTACGTGGCGAACAACCCTCAGGGACCCACCCGTCTCACTTTCCACTCTCATTGCCAACCTGGGTTTCACATGGCCTTTTGGCTGTAAAGATCCCTGGTCCCATACAAAGACTTTGGTATCCGTTCTCCTCACAATACCATCTGCGTTTATTTTATTTCATTCTTCTCTCCAATCGCGTCTGATGTTTTTTTTTTCAATGTTGCCCTTAGTGAAGAGTGGGAAGCGGTGAAGCACTGCGCTACGTGGCGGCAAAGAAAAAATAGGCAAGTTTTTTTTTTTCAACTCTGACTCCAACAGATCTCTTTGGCCGTGGCCACTCTTCCGGTCCCTCTCCAGACACTATCCGATATGACACTGCACTGTACATTACCCAGATCCTATTTGTCTTGCAGTCCTCAACACTGCACTGGTCAGCCTTTACGATCCTGGGTTACTCTCTAGGCGGAGCAATAGCAGCAGACTTTACTTCCTACTTCCCCGACCTAGTCAAGGGCCTTGTTCTCGTGGCCCCTGGAGGACTGATTCGCACGAGCCACCAATCATGGAGCAGCAAGCTGTTATACAACAGCAGCTGGATGCCCGAATGGATGGTCAGAAAGCTAGTCGCCAAACGGCTCTACACGGGTACCAAGTCCGAAGACAGCGTGGAAGGTCGCCCAGGCGCAGTCGAGAATGCAGAGACGACAACGACGTCCAAGAGCGACGCGAGCAGTAGCGCAGCAGTCTACCAATCCTCAAACACCATCCTCTTACCCGGAAGCCCCAACAGCACCGTCTCGGGAGTCGTAGACTGGCAAATCAAGCACCACGCCGGCTTCGTTCCAGCCTTCATCTCCACAATCAGACACGGGCCCGTGCATCACCAGCATGACCGCTGGCAAGTCATACGGGAGAACATGGAGAAGAAGAATGCCCCGCTCAGTGAGGTCTGGCTTGTACTGGGTGAAACCGATCCCATCATCGTCTGGGACGAGGTCTCGGAAGACGTGAAGAATATCCTGGGAGAGGAACATGTCAAGATCAAGACGATAGAGGGTGCGGGACATGAACTCGCTATTGAGAAGGCAGACTCGATTGTAAGGGTTGTACAGCGTAGTCTGGGGCATGCGGAGAAGCGTAGTGCCCGTAGTGGTGTGAGTGGTAGATCTTCGCGAAGAGAGAGGGAGAGATGAGAGGTTGATGTGGACGATGGAATGGTGGACGAAGAAACGGTGGACGAAAGAAAAGGATATCTAGCATACTGTGCATACGATACGAATAACGCTTGAAACGAAATCTCAAAGCTACCTCCGCCTTGCCAATGCTTTGCATCCAAGTGACGCCCCCTTGATCGCGCTAATCGGAGTTTGTCAGCATACTAGTTTGCTCCAACGACAACGAGAATCTTTCACAGCCCTTGAGCTGGCAACATACTACAGACGGACATGGATCTCTCCAATCCAGCGTTGCTGACGAGGAACCTACGAGGCATTTACGCAGCGTAAAGTCACATGTACCGACAGATTTTGCTCGATTGTTTTCGGAGAGAATGGCCGCCACAGAGGCGTGTGTCGCCTCGTGGTACGTACCCATACCACGTGTCTGCAGAGGTAGCCTCCTGTCCACGTCATGCCTCTGAGACTTCTAGTAGGTGCCTACGAATGAGAGAAAATACGCATCGCCATACTCGACAGTCATACAACATCGTACGCAGGTCTGAACGGTCCATTACATTTGGATAATTCCGAAACTCTGCTTGGCACTTTATGTGGAGATATCAGACTGTGCCGAGTTTGGTAATAGCCACGAGGGCGCGCAAGACAACATGGACAAAGGCGTGCAAGAAATGGGAATATATGAAGAAAACGGGCCTTTGTGAAGCAACGAGTGTTGTATAGATCCTTGTTGGATCATCTGGCATATCGCGTCGTCCTTGAATTTTGGAAAGCGAAAAAAGTCGAAAAGACCGAGGATTTACCTTCCGATTACGATATGGCTGTAATCTATTAAAGGCCCTTTCTGCGTGTGATGACGGAGAACCATGGAAGGACGACTTGCAGAACATGTGGGGTTCGTTGAGGATGCTGGTGGGCTTAGGTACCACTCTTGTTGCGGCTGCTCGGCCGACAGTATTCAGTATATGGTGCTTCGAAGAGGGTCGACTTGTGGGAGCAGGTGAGGAGTGCAGCCCGTGCATACACGATGTGTGCTCTAGTACTCTACTAAGCGTTGTGCTCAAGTTTGTGGATTGCGCAGCTCCCTCTAGTAGTGTAATTTTGCGCGAGTGTTGATAAGAGTGACGCGGTTGGTGCAAGCATGGACCTTGAGCAAGGGATGGAAGACATGTGGAAATTGTGGGTACAAGAAGTATAGCTTCTCCATGGAAGTTTGGCGGTTGCAAGTGAAAAAGTCGGTGTTACCTATAGGCTACTTGTTCATGATTCGTGGTGGCCGCGGATCATTATGTACTGTGTGTACTTGTTAGTCGGCTGAGTCAACTCTGGTCCACGCGGCTTGTCAACGATCGACCCTCGATTGGGGGGAGGGGTGTCTGCCATTACGAGTTTACCAGCAGGGTAACCTGGAAGAGTTAGCAAGCGCGCGTGGGAAATTACATGTCCTGCACCTAGTAGACGCGCCTAGTCTGGCGTCTCCGTCGTTCCCATGTCAAAACATGTGGCGCTCCCAGCTGCCTCAAAAATGGCAAAGAGGACTGACCGACTTGTTTTGAGGGGGAGGGGTAAATGCAAATGCTAACCATCAGTAAAGGTCACTGGTGAGTGTGTATGTGTGCAGACACGAACACCCGTCACGTCAAGCATTGCGCAATTCGAGCCTTTGTGAGACGTACATGAACCGTAGTAGGGGGTGAGAGTGTGGGAGTGGGAGTGGAGGTGGCAATCGCAAGAAAGCAGACGACGTGGTATGATTGCGACGCTGATGCCAAGGTAAACGGGCTCCAGAGAGAGAGAGAGAGAGAGATTGCGGCGACCTTTTACTTGGGCAGATTGCGCAAGCTGTGTTGCGAATATCGGTGGAGGCGCGCTAGGACGAGTGTAGACGGCACGCCCCTCCCCCCCTCCCCCCTGCCTTGTTCTGCCCCGTCAACTCTCAGTGACAGACAGAGGAGACAGGTGCAGAAAGCAAGCAATGTGTGTACTGTGGGTATGTATGTCTGTGTGTGTGTGTGTGTGTTTGGATGGGCGCAAACGTTTGCAGCATTCCCTCGTCATGTCTTATTTCCTTCAAAGACGTGACTTCACAGATCCTGCTCGGCCCCCAGCAATTTCTTTTCGTAATGGATGTCTGGTCTCTGGTCTCTAGTCTCTGGTCTCTGGTCTGGTGTTGCTGGTGGGCTGCTTTCATTCGGTCGGGGTTGCTGGGGTTCTAGACATGGCGAAGCCGCGACAGCACTTGAGGAAGCCGCGTAAGTGGGTGACGAAAGCGGTAAGCGCATCGACCACTCTTGCCTTCTGTCGCCCTCCATCAATCATTATCATCCTCTTGTCCCGAACGCACCTTGCTATCCTTCCCGCTCGCTTCACCACCATCACCGTCGACAACTGCGACTGCGACTGCGACTGCGACTGCGACTGCGACTACCACGTTCCTGCGCTGGATAGCCGCCTGCGACGAGTCCATTTTGCGCCCGCCCCGTCGACGAGCGCCTCTCCCCCCCGGACAAGACGTGTCTGCCGCCTTGCGAGTTGCTGCGCCTGCACCCACTCGTCACAGGGCTGTGTAGTGTCCTACCCCGGCCGCAGCGTATACCACCGCCCCGACTCCCACGACCGCACACCCAACACCCACACCTCGACTCCTAACCGCAACCATCATCACCCTCACGACTTGCACCTCGCTCCTGCCCACGATGGACCACCAACAGGGCGCCCCGAGAGCGCCTGCCGCCCGCATCGACACGGACAAGCTCGCTGCCGACATGATGGAGCAGTTTCGCCAGGTCCTCAGCACAAAGCGCATGAACGAACTCACATCCCGATCACAGTCCCGTCCGTCCTCGCCAGCCCCACGAGACTATGGCTCGCCGCAGCCACCGTCGCAAAACACCCCGCCATCTTACGCATCCATCAAGAACATCCCCCTTGTGCCTGAGCCACCACGCGATGCCCGCTCATTGCGCTTCAAGAATATGCTGCATTCGCTGTCGAACATGCCTGTTCGATGGGAGAACCCTGGGCTGCTCGACGAGGCACTTCGTGTCGTCCCACTCGAGCAGATTTACAACCAAGCGGAAGAGGAGAGCCAGGTTCTGCAGGCCGAGGCTGCGAGTCTGGGCAACGGCAAGAAGCCCGCCTGGGGCTACCAAGACTGCGTCATCCGAGCGCTCTTGTCGTGGTTCAGACACTCCTTCTTCAAATGGGTCAACAACCCACCCTGCTCGCGATGCTACTCTCCCACCGTGGCCATGGGAATCACTTCACCACTCCCCGATGAGCAAGCACGCGGCGCCAACCAGGTGGAAGCCTATCAATGCTCTCACGAAGGCTGCAAAAACTACGAGCGATTTCCGCGATACAACGATGCATTTGTACTGCTACAGACCCGCAGAGGAAGATGTGGCGAATGGGCCAACTGCTTCAGCATGCTCTGCCGCGCTGTGGGCTCAAGGGTACGCTGGGTCTGGAACGCCGAGGATCACGTCTGGACCGAAGTCTACTCTGTGCACCGCAAGCGATGGGTTCATGTAGATGTATGCGAAGAGGCATGGGACAAGCCCCGGTTATACACCGATGGTATGTCTTTGACGTGAGCCACATTCATCCACACCGTGACTAACAGGTATTAGGCTGGGGCAAGAAGCTCTCTTATTGCATCGCCTTTTCGGCTGATGGCGCGCAAGACGTCACTCGACGATATGTTCGCGATGCAAAGCATGCCGCTGAGCGCAACCGCGCACCAGAATCAGTCCTTCTTTACATCATGGACGAGATTCGGGCTTCACGACGAGCGAACATGTCCAAGCAAGACAAGTTTCGCTTACAGGGAGAAGATGCCCGCGAGCAAAAGGAGCTCCGTGGCTACACCATTTCCGCCATTGCACACGAGGTCTGCAAGCTCAGCCCTCAGGACATCATCAATGCTCAGGTCGCCCCCCGCCGTCAGGATCCGGATGCGCAAAAAGCGCTCGAGGGACGTATGAGCGGCAACACACAATGGATACAAGCTCGAGGCGAGAACGGACGTGGCCAGTCGAATCAACAACAGGATCCTCGCAACCAACACCCGCGATGAAACCCTCTCATCGTCTCACCTTATCTTCTCTTCTACCAGTGTCGATCACCCGTCCTGCTGCGGTTGAGGTTGACTGCATATTGCAATACACTGCACTCGGCCCACACATGGCACACCAAGACGCACTCTACCCACCCCGCGCCCTTCGCTACGCGGAAGGGACTCGCTTTTGTAACACTAGAAACTGGAATTTCGTAACGGATGGATTCATTTGCAACGGCGTTCCGGCAACCGCTCCGATCAGAGACACTAGTAACATCTAATGTCTGCACCCCCAACCTCAACCGAGGCTTTTTCTATCGTTTATATGCATTACTGGCGATTTCTCAACCACGTCTTTTTTCTTTGATACCGCGCATTGGCAGCTTCTTTCTTTTGCTTTGGGTGCGTGCGGTGTACGCACGGTTTTTGCGGCACCGAATTTTATACCACATTGTGTTTTCATTTTATTTTATTTTCGGATTACGATGGCGATTGTCTATTTATTATTCATCTTCATTTCACGTCGCTTTATTCCTTTTGTTTACGATTGTTCTTTTTGTCACAGATTCTTGCACGACTGAGTTGACGGTTTCACGTGTTTTGCGAAAGGTGATTGGCAGAGAGGGTGTGTGTGTGTGTGTGTGTGTAGTATGTGCATGGGCTTCTGTGGGGTTGTGAGAGCACATGCGGTGCAGTGTGTTGTACAACGGTGGGGATCCGCAGGTGTACAGCAAGATGAGGTGGATGAGGGGCAGGTGCCGCGCGTTCTGGAAGCATTTTCGCCGAACGCAGGCCCGCCACGTTCATGGGGCCGAGAGAGCAAGATGCAAGATAGGCAGAATTCAGGCCAAACTTTAGACTTGACGGTGTTTTGCGCCAATGAATCAGATTCCCCACACTCATACACACAGATCGTGATTTTGACTGCCGAGGTACCATTCCTTGTGTTGACCCTCCCCACTGATGAGAGATGGCGAGGATTCACCGGTGACGAGCATGATGGTGAAGGGGCAGGCGTTGGGTGAAAGGTTTGAACCGGGGACGCGCGTTCAAGGGTACGACAACGCGCATGGCGGGACGCGTGATCTCCAGAAGGGGTCCAGCCACACGCTAGGCCCATCTTGACAAGCCCATCCATGTGCCTTGACTTGACCGGCCTTGTTTGCGCTGCCAAGCTGTGTCGCTGCATCTTCACCCCGACTACACCGGCCCAGCACAACAGCAAGAGAAAAGAAGAAGTTGGTAACAATCAAGCCGAGAACATATCTCCAACTCGACTGACTTTCCTCTATGCGGGTTCTTATCGTCGAAACTCCCCCCCCTCCCCCTCCCAACATACAGTACTCACACCTCACCCACCAAAAAAGCGTCAAAAGTGAGATCAGCAGGATACGAAACCGACAAGTGGACCTTGGCAAACGACTCTTTGATCAGCGGTGATGTCCTGTTTCCCAAATCAGCTTAGACAGGGGGGGGGGACTGTGATCTGTGATTTGACGGAGCGCTTGCGTCGGGAAGAGGCCTCCCCCCCGGGCTAAGAATAGATGGCTGTGCGTGCTGATGTCGGACAGGCTTTTGACTTTGTTGGACTCTTGACTCTGTGGGTGTTTTTTTTGTGCAAGGGTGATGGGGCTGGGGGGTGGGGTTAGGGTTGGGAGGAGAGTGTGGTTGGGCTGTGCCGGTTTGTGCGGCTTGTGGAGAGATGGGAGGTTGAGCCACAGAGGTGCGTGGGTCTTGGCGGTGGGGGAGGGGAGGCTCTGATCTCGGGAGGGAGAGAGGATTGTGAGGGAGGTTCACTAGTGTTGGTGGATGGAGAAATGGGTTGGTAATCGTATTGGTATGGTAATAAGGGGGAACTGTGCGTCACTGGGCTTGTTGCAGGTTTGCAAGCATCCTCTTCTCGTGCTGCTGCGCCTGTTTGGTTTGTTTACGAGCAGCTGATACATGGTAGTATCTTTCTTTTCCCGTGTGCCGCCCACTTTAGTCATGCTGTTGCTGACGGGTCGTTTGGATCCTAGATGGGATGTGCTGAAGGATTGCGTTTCACCTTACTCACTACCTAATCGAGGATGCGTGCCTGTGTTATGCTCATCACAACAGCTGTTTTGCAACCTCGCTCATCTGGTGTTCCTCCATAGTGCAGTGCACAGCAGTGTGTCAATCAACACCCGCACAACACAACACAAACTCCCGTGATGCCGCTAGTAATGCATTCTAGTGTAACAGACCAATCTCCCCAACCTTGCAAAGGGAACCAGGAAAAACACGTCGTCATGGCGTGCTCAACCCATGGATACCGGCAAGTTAGATCTTGATCGATTAAGGCCGTTGCCAGCGACTGAGACTTCGCAGCCACGCAAACCATAGCATCAAACAAGGGCTTATAGCTACGCCAGCAAGCTCACCTGCCCCCATCATCTTCCTCTCTGGCTCAGTGGTTCGTCAGCTCTGTGAGGCTGGTGAGTTGCCAAAACCCACATCAGCGGCCACTTGGAGAGGCTGCTGTCCCGCCATGTGCACGGACGCAGAGGCTGCGTTGCACTCACAGCCCCCTTCGCCTGGGCACTGGCAACCTTGCCTTGGGCCTTTTTCAGCTGCTGCGCAACTTGCTTGTTTCGTTACAAAAGCTTCTGCTGGCCCGTTTTGACTGTGGCCCCATCCATCCATCCATCGGTCGTTGTCGTCTTTTTCTTTGCGTCGCTCGTCTAGCCCTGTCGACGTCATATCTCATTTCACATCTAGGCACGGTCGCTACTGCTCGGTTTGTTGACAACCTCCAACCTCCAACCTCCAACCCTCAACACCACACCACACCTACACCGTCTAGAAATCACGTTCGACAGTCGCAAATATGGGCAAAGCCGGGCGTTTTGCGTGTATCCTCACGCCCATGCTACTTACAGTGGCCTCGTTGATATGCTTCATCATTGTCATGATTGGTCAGGCTCCGTTGAAGGGCAACGATGCACCAAGCACTGAACTTGGACGCGACCTATACTTCTTCAAGGTATGGCATAGCCTTGTACCGCCTTAGCAGTAGTCGTGAGTACTAACAGTCTCACAGGCGGACACCAGTAAATTCACAGCCGACCCGCAAACCGTTCTCGACAATGTTCCAGGTGTAGACCACATCGACAACAGCTTCCTCAATGCGATCCAAGGCAGCGCATCCTCTGGTGAACTCAAGGACTTCTACCAAGTTGGTCTCTGGTCTTACTGCGAGGGAGACAGGGACAATAATGGCAAAGAGACCATCACCAAGTGCTCTGCGCGCAAGTTTCAGTTCCACTTTGACCCTGTCGAGGTATGGGGTCTGCAAAACACCACTGTGCAGGACGTTCTCGGCGACAAGTTCCAATCGGGCATGAACACGTACAAGAAGGTTGCCGGATGGATGAACTGGGCTTTTGTCATCACCGTCATCTTGACCGCCGCTGAATTCGTCATTGGTTTCTTTGCCATCTTCAGCAGGTGGGGTAGCCTCATTACCACCATTGTGAGCACCGTAGGTTTTACCCATGACACATTCATCCCACCCGGACTGCATGACTAACAACACACCCGCAGGCCCAAACCGTCTTTGCCATTGCAGCCGCCGCAACCGCAACCGCACTCTACGGCACCCTCACCGGTGTCTTCAAGTCGGTCCTCGAGCCCTACAACATCGAAGCCTCCATGGGTAGCCAGATGCTCAGCGTCCTCTGGCTCGCCGTCGCCTTCTCAATTGCAAGCGGCTTCTTCTGGCTCATCAGCGTATGCTGCTGCAGCGGCAAGTCGCCACACAAGAAGGTCGTTGTGGAGAAGACGCCCTACACATATGAGCGTGTTGCCAGCCCTGCCTTTGGCCAGCAACAACAGGGCCACACTAGCTATGCGGGTGCGGCCCACAAGGGTCAGGCGCCTCCCACCACCTATGAGCCATTTAGAAGTCGCGTGTAGAGGAGCAGGGGTGTTTCTTTTTCTTGTATCCTGACCATGGAAACATTGCGGTTTTCGACAGCTTGCCGTTTGTTCGTGTGTGCATGGGATGCGGTGTCGTCGATGGGGTCCATGGACACCCGCGGACAAAGGTTAATGACTTGTATGATCAATCCTCATCCCCCGCTTTTGGGGTTCTTTTTTTTATACCATGGCGTGAAAACTTGATTTTTATCTTTGGGAGGTGGGAGGGGGGGCATAGATGAAGTGCAATGTATAGAAAATATGGTCTTGGGATGTTATTAGCATAGACCCAAAGGATATTTGAACCTTTTTTTTTGGATACCAGTGTCTTGTTGACTTGTGCTGTTGTTTGCTCATTGGTGTAGTGGTGGGGGTTTGGGGTCGCAGTAACTTGTGTGTGTGTGTGACTGGGACTGGGACTGGGACTTGGAGTCTAGGGGGTGGGTGGGTACTCGTGATGGGTGTGTACTCTACAGCGAGTGCAGACTACAGCCAAAGAAAAAAAAACATGATGTATTACAATCATCTCACAATATAGTACAATCATCTTATACATCACCGCATGTGCTTGATTGCGTCAATCATGTCAGCCGCGGTATACGGCTAGTAGGTTAGTTGGGTGTGTATCTTGCTGTCTGCGTCTGCGTCTGCGTCTGTGTCTCTGTCTGGGTTTGTGGGGTTGTGTCTTTTTGGTGTGTAGACTGGATGATGGTCTGACTTGTACACTGATTTCTCTAATACTCTGGATTTGTTGGGGTTGTGGATACTGGTTGTGGGTGTGCGTCATGGGATGGGGATGGGGATGGGGATGGGGATGGGGATGCTGGGATATAGTGTGGTGGGAGGTACAAGATTGTAGCAGGGGAGTAGGATTAGGAGAGGTGAGATTGTGGACATGGTAGGATTCTTATAGAAGCAGACTGTCGGACTTCCATCACACTCGAGCGTCAACCACCGTACTATTCCAAACCCAAACTTCTTCCCCAACCTTTTGACAAAATCCAGCCTTCATCACACACACATACATCCGTACGACAGCATCCCCACCACCATGAAAGTACCTAGACCATACCCATCGAACAACAGCCACACACTTTGAAAAAAAGATCCGTCTCCCACATCACCCCCCCACACGCAACCCTTGCACGCAGAACAAACCCAACATCAGCAACACAGACAGCCAACTACTCCTCATGCATACCCACAAACCGGGGCGGGAGGTCTAGATCCCACGAAGGCCGTTCAACCAAGACCACTTCTGGGGTGTGAGAAGCGTCGTCGTCGCCAATGGGGACGATGCCCAGTATGGGGCGGTACTTGAAGGTATGCCACCAGGGCTGCTTCCGTGAGTCTGGCGCGTCTGCGACTTCGCCGCCGTCTGTGGGTGCGTCGGCGTCGGCGTGTTGACTGTTGGTTGTGGAGGTTCGGCGGAGTGTTGCTAATGGCTGGCCTGCGCCTTCCTCGTTATCGTTGTTGTCATCGTCGTCGACGATGGTGGTAGCGCCAATGGCATTAACATCTACCCATTTCGACGGAGCCGATTCGTCAGCCGGTGTGCCCTGGAACTTGCGCATCTTTGTTACTGGGGCCTCTGTTTGCGGGACTGCATCGCCGGCGCCACTGTTGTGCTTTGCGGCTTCCCGCTTTCGCTTCTTTGCGTTCTCGGCATCTGTCATGGCGAAGTCCTTGGAGAGGTCGAACATGAAGAGCCACTTCTCGCCATAAAGCCATATGCGTTGTTGCGAGTCGGAAAGATCCCATATGCAGCCTTTGGCGGGGAGGTCGAGTTGCTTGTATTCGCGTGGGTAGCTTGATGGTGGGTTCCGTCTTGACCAGTCCGATAGGCGGCCAGACATGACATCAAACAGACAGAACTGGTGTTCTGCCGATACCAATAGCAGAGTGTAGTCTGACGTAGGAAGATCGTGCGAGTGAGGATGGGGGTTTTGTCTTGTGGCGTGAACGGCAGGGTTCCCGTTTGGTGTTGGCTTGTCTGATTCATTGGAATCTGGTCGGAATGATAGGAGAACTGGCGTAGAGTCTAGTCGTGGAAACAGGTGGCCAGAGGGGTTCTGAATCCAGCGCTGACCCAAAAAGGTGACTCGTTCCATCGTCTCGTCTGCCTCCTCATCGGTTTCCATGTCGTCATCAGCAGCCAAAGCAGAGTCGTCAACGTCTATTTCTGGTGCTGTAGAGTCCTCATGACCCTCGATGACCCATGTATCGACGTGACCAGCAAGGTCAACTGCAGCGAAGACATTACCATCCCTGGTGAAGTCGGTGTGGGTGATTGCTCGTTCATATGACCCAGACGGACCATTCAGCGGGTTCGGTGCTGTGTCAGAGCGAGGAAGACGTTGGAGATGCTGAACCTTGTCCAATGCACGGGGGGCGTCGGTGAGATCGTCGGATCTCATAACCCTTACAAGCTGTACATCGTTTGTTGCTGTGACTGCTGCCACCCACTTGCCATTGGCTGCAACGTTGACAATGTTCGCACCCCCTATCGAGGGCATTTCCAATTTTCTGATCCGTAGGGCTACACCAGCGCCGGCCTGTGGGTGCAGGAGCTGGAACATCTTCACCTCGCTTGCCGTAGCAACGACCAGAAGCCCACCATCCCGCGAAATCGAAACCGATGTAATGTTCTCTTCTCCCTGTAAGGCAAGTCGTGCGACAACCTTTGGCTTATCTGTGCCGTCATTCTGAGGCTTCACTCGCCATATCCGTACCTCAGTGTTCCACCAGCTGACCAAGAGTCGTGCTCCTGGGGCGCTCACGAGCGGTGGCGTGGGAGGTAGAGCGGGGAGCCCACGGCTCAATTCCTTGCCAAATTGACGAAGTGGAACCACAATCGGCTGGGTGTCGATACCTGCACACATTTATCAGTTTCGGGAATCATGAATGGCGATAAATGACAAACCTCCTGAAACCACTACGCTCAGCTTGTTGCCCTCGTATGTTGCCATGGCTTTGACGTCATGTTCGTGATGTCTTTGGTGTGAAACTTTGCGCCACTTTCCACCCTGTCCTTGAGCAGCACCCTTCTTGCTGGTGTAGAAGCATGTGCGGCGGTCCATACCGGCGCTGAAAATGCTCGAACCGTCACGCGACACGGCTAGATCTAAGACATCCGCTTCGTGGCCAGAGATTCTTTGTGTCTGACTGTAATTCTTGCCATTGTAGATGCGGATGTCGCCAGTGGAATCACCAGAGATGAAGTCGCCAGATGGCAGGCATTTGACCTTCCACACGAGAATCTCCTTCGGCCCACCGGGCGGTCCACTACCCAGCGAAATGTTCCTGATCACGTTGCCGTTCCTCGTGTCGAAGACCCGGATCATACTGTCGGCGAATCCAGCAAGCACGATATCTTGATCTTTGTATGCAATACTGAGGGCACGCGCCTTCTTGTTGGTGGCGCGCGAGACGAATCGCTCGAAGGTGAGATCATTGTCTTCGGTCGATAGGAGAACAATGGTCCCATCAGCGCAGCCAGCCACGAGTTTTTGATGCGCAGTATATCCAGCATCAGCACCCCTCACTCTTGGTTGCGCTGCGAAACACCAGACCTCGCTGTGATTGCCATTCGAATGGCGCGCAGGCAAACCGGTCACCAGGTCCCACTCTGTGACGCTACTCGAGTAGCCGATACTGAATAACCGCAGTCGACCTGGGACTTTCTTTCCCTGTGCATCCTTCTCATCCGGTTCCTGTGTCCATGCCAGCCCCTCCACGCTCCTATCTTTGCCGCCGTGGAAAACCTTCTCTTGCAGCCAAGCTCCATTCGCCGGGTTCCATATCTCTATGTTACCATTTGCGCGCCCAATCGCCAGCCTCAGAGATTTGGGATCCTGGTGGCCATGTTCAGACTCTGTGTGCGAGAATGCAAGCGCGTTAATTGCAGATGGCGGGTAAGGCACGAATCGCGATCGATGAATGTCCATGGCCGCTAAGATGTTGATCTGGCGGATGTGATGACCGGGGAATCAGATTGCACGCGGATGATTTGAATGGCGCAATCAAGCAATCAGGGCGGGCACGGCTAGCATGGTGACAGTGAACTTGTAAGTTCTATCTCAAAGCATGAGAACTCGAACTCTTGGCTATAACTTTTTAAATGGGTCCCGGCGCTCGGCCAACGTTTTTCCGAACTTGACAACCACCTCCGTTTCCATCTCCGCATAGCCATCACCATCATGCACCTACAGCGTGCCCATCTCAGCAAAACTATACGCCCGTCGTCCAGCATGTAGTTGTCATTGTCCTGGAGCTTTTCAAAGACTTTTTTGACCTTTTATGATCGCCTGATGATCCACCGTGGACCTACACAACCCCTTGCCCGAGCCCATTCTCGCACCGCCATACTCTTCACCCCAAGCTTGAAGCCCCCCTCATTACACTGCCGTATACCTATGGGCCCACACTACATTGGCGACGAATCTTGGGCTGCTGAGATGGCCTATAGTTTCTTGAAATCATGTCCCTTAAAGGTTGCTGAAGGAGCACCGAATGCCATGACCCGTGTCATGTACCAGAGCAAGAACATATCCAAAGGCACATGCGAGCTTTGGCAGTCGTTCTGGCTGCTACACAGCATCTGAGGATAATCAGAGCCCTCGGGCAATGGTGCGACCTTCTGCTGCTCTGTAATAAGATGGCAGAGGCCCGAAGTGCCGGCTTGCTATGTGCATCGCCAATAATGTGGCTTCGCTATAAAGTTAGCAGGAAAGCGAACAGTTTTGCGGTATCGTAAACTTGTTGATAATGAAGTGATCAGTGATGCTTAGGTGAGATTTTGGGAAAACTTGACGGTTAAAGCATGTGAAACTCATTGCCACAAATGCGAACTTGTGTGTTTAGCGGCACCCTCAACAGACGGCCCTGTTGCAACCAGGGTTTTCAGAGAGAGTTAGAGAAGGCTTAATTTTGGAATCGGTTGTACCGGTTGTTGCTCCAGCAATCTCCCCCGAGTCAGCACTGGCTTCAACCAAATAGGTACGGGCTTCGTCGGCGTTTCAACAGCAAAACGTCATGACCCAACCGTTATGTAGAAGCGTTGGTGTATATAGCATAGTATACTCTCTGGGGAATGGCATCTTGTGCCTGATGCGGTAGCAGGAGTGGCATCAAAGTTCCAATAGCGCTGAATTAGCCCGAGACCATCATAGCGCAGTTTAGCTTTCCGTCGAACGTTTCGGGGGCTCGATGATCAATTACTGTGTGCGTATAGGATTGTGGCCTGTGACTTTGGGCGGAACGCGTTGCAACACCACATTTTCAAGGGGCGCCACGCTTCTAGCACGCCCGTGTGCAGCTCTCGTGATAATCTCGCGATGAAGCAGAGGCGGAAGTTTGGTTCTTCAAGTCCAGAGCTTGGGCCGGCGGGCGGGGTTAAAAGGAGTTGCATTTAGGCGTCAATTGCGCTGCGACCCCCTCGTCGCTATGGAACACAGCAGCGTCTTCAATAAGTTTGAAGCCGCAGATCCAAGTGCCTCCTCACCCTTCGCATGGGACAAGCCAGGCCAGCTGTTTCGTTGAATATTGAGACATGCAGCGTGCTTGGTGCAAGCCCGTCCAGGACGGTTTAAAGAGTTTGCTCAACGGTCGTGCAAGTATGCATACATCTCTGACAGAGCATGCCGTGCCTAGGTAACGCAACAAGCGATAATCGCTGAAGGTTAGGGGATCCTTTCTCAACGGATCGAGGGTAGCACGACCGAAGCCCGTCTTTGCATGCCTTGGCGCCGCATCTGCGGTTGCTGTGACAAGCAATTGACGTCTCGTCATACCGTTCTGTTGCAACCAACGGGAAAAGATCAGAGCCTGACGAAGAGAAAGAAGAAAAAATTGTTAATGCAAGGTGGTCCCTATCGTCCATGGCTCCACAACACGCCAGATTCTCCTCGTCGGGCTGGCTTCTCGGCTTGCTATCGGATATTGGAGAGGCGGGCGTGCGCGGAAGAGAGTTCAGAAAGAGCCTGGTTCCAAAAAGTTTCGTCGACGCGGTGTCGCGTGCGCTCAGACTTGCGAGCAGCTCGAAACGCGTGCAGGTTCGCGACTTTGTGACATAATCATGAGGCGTGGCTGGGGTGAATCGTATCGTACGGTCACTTGGAGGGGGGCAAGCGGCCGGGCTGCTAGCTGCAGTATGAACCTGAAAGTGAGACGAATTACGCCGAGAACCTGCAGTAGCAATATGTTTTTTCCAGCGCTCAGATGATGAACGCGTAAAGATCGCTTGATTGATTGTCACTTTGAGCTGGCGGCTCAAGCCCAGCCCCGTACCCAATCCGAGTTGAATCATCGCACGTCTATTTGAGGGGGCCGGGAAACGCCATACTGGGAATTTGGTGCAAGTATGCCGCCTGAAAAGCATACTTGTTGGCCAGGCTTGAGGCGCATCTGAGCCGTAAGCCGTGGGAACTTCCTTACTGGAATAAGCAATCAATGGTATGGCACTGGCACACACACACACATCACACACACTCCCAGCGCGAGTATATGCTTTGTACACAGCATTGATTATCAAGCATAAGACAAACACACAGCCCGCATCCGAGGTTCCCTTACCCAAGCACATGTTCACGACGAATTTTGTCGAGTTTGTCAAAGTATTCGAGCCGTCCATTTGTGTCAAACCGAGACCTGGTCTGTCGCTTGCAGCTGTCACCACAGGTTCAGTACATTTGTTGCGTCAAGTAAAACACTGCTTCTTGCAGCACCAAAAGCCCAAAGCGCTGTCACAAGTGATCCGACATGCATGCAGCGGGACCAAACTTCGTCAGAGCCCGCCGACCCTAATGCATCAACCCCGCAAATAGCCATAGTCCAGCAAGGAAAGTCGAATACGGTTCGATATCTCGAGACTCTGATGCGGCCTGCCCAGGCGTGTATCTGTCTCCTCGTGGATTCGCCTATTTTTACGGTCGGCAGCAGGATTGGCAATTTTAGAACGACGCGGTAAGTCGTTAGTTTGGAGCGCGTGCGGGCCAGATTACCTCCGTCAGTGGCAACCATACCATACCAGCTCGTGAAGGCCGTGTCGTCAGAATGCAGCGGCTATGAAAGACTATGAATGAACAGACAACGGCGGTGCCTGACTTCAGCAAGGGAGCGGGTCTCGTGCTACTCCGGCTACGAACGTTGGTACCGACGTTGTGCATCGAGCTACAGTACTATGTACTCTAGTTTGGCCTGCGTGAACTTTTTTAACGTCTCCACCATGCGGAACAACGTGAGTAGAGCGTGGGGCAGTTCGGTGCAATATTGCCAAAGGGCTGAAGAGACTGCCTTCTGGCCGAGGAGAGAGGGATCTGTCTATATGATACTACCTAGGACGAGCATTATGCCACCTTGCCAACATGCTTCATTGCTCCTGTGTGCTTGGGCAACGCGTGACAAGGATGCATGGTGCCGGCGGGTTGCCTTTGTTCCTTTAATGCGCTCAGAGTAAAAAGGAGGATTGCCAGTGAGCAATCATGACGATGTGCTAGCAAGGAGTGGTGTTCCGTGTGGCGCATCGCGCCCTTATTATACGTCAGGGGAAGCTGGCCTGGAGGACAGCTGGACAGACAACCATGGATGGCTGGGGGTTGCTGCACAAGTCAGCAACGGGCCAAGTGCGGCAAGAGAGTGGCAGGCAAATGTGAGAGTTTTGGAAGCTGGGGGTACGTATTTCTAGAAGGTCGTGTGCAAATGTGCATCATGATCCCCTGAGAGTCATGGGGGAAGCATTGCAGGACGATAGTTATATTATGTATGTACTAAGCCCTGTACTATATAGGACCTGTGTGCCAGAACATGGCCAGTAGTTCAGGAGGAAATGGGCATTGGCAAATGCAGCCCCACGCATGTTGGTCAGGGCAGAGAAAGAGAAAGAGAGTGTGTGTCTGTGTGTGTATGAGAGCCCCTTCCATGGCGTGCTGCAGCCGGCAGAAACGGACGTGCAATCTTGGGAGCTGAGAGCCGGGCGCGATACTATTTGGAGGCCTTGGCCGTGAGCAAAGCAAGAAGTTTGCAGTGCGCAGGCGAGGGGCAGATTGGCCAGCGATCGAAGGCTGACTGACCTGCACGCTTTGGTAGCTGCATGCTTGGTGCTGGGGCTCACCGGAAGCGCGCCAGGGCTGTGATTCGAGCGGGCATGGGCGACGACGCTTTGATGGCGCGCTTCTCATGCGTCGTGGAGCTTTCCAACGCGAGGTGTCGCCCAGTTGCTGCAAGAGTTGAAGACGATCGCGTTCCCCGCGTGCCAGGCTCCAGCCAAGTACATGGATGGAGTAGTAGTAGTAGTAGTAGTAGTAGTAGTAGTAGTAGTAGTAGTAATGTAGTTGTGGTGGTGGTGGTAGTAGTAGTAGTAGTAGTAGTAGTAGTAATGTAGTTGTGGTGGTGGTGGTGGTAGTAGTAGTAGTAGTAGTAGTAGTAATGTAGTTGTGGTGGTGGTGGTGGTGATGGTGGTGATGATAGTGGTAGCGGTAGTAGTAATCGTGGTAGTAGTGGTAGTAGTGATAGTGGTAGTGGTCGTAGTAGCAGTATACCTAGTAGTGGTATAGTAGCAGTAGTAGCAATTCCATAGCCAAATGTTCATGCAACCACCGCCCGCAAGTGCACCCTCACAGCCGGCAACACTGAGAGGGTACAGTCCCACGCTGGCCTTTGGGTGGTTGCTGCTGCCACCTAGCTACATACAAATGTCAAAGGGTACAGGCACATAGATAGCACATAGATGGTACATACATGGTACATACATGGAGTACATCCATCACATCACCCACTCTATATTCTCACACCCACCTGTCGCACAACACCCCCACTGGCAGCGGCGGCGCGACGGCGGACAGCAGCGCGGCGGAAGAAGCGGGAACTGCAAGACGCGTGCGAGCGTGTTCCTGACTGACGGCGTAGCCTGAAGCAAAAAAGCCATGATGCTCCACGACGGCGCCGCGCGACGCTTCGGTTGGGTGGGCTTGTTCCTTGGATCCTGGCCGTACCAGGTTGTGGCCGTCGCACTGAATCCGGGATTAGCTCCACTTTCTCATCCTGGGCGGTCGCCCACTCGTCTTGTCGGACCTGGAGCCAGCTGCTTCAATTGTCCTCCTCACCTCCCCCTTCACCCTCCCTCTTATACTTCCTCCTCACCACGGCGAGCACGGAGTCTTGGATCTGATGTGGTGCTGATCTCCCTCGGCCCTAATCTTTCCAAATATCCCTCCAGCTCAGCTCTCCTTCTCTTCGGTCGCCCCCAACTCCTGACCGTCTCTCCTCGAACAGGATCGTGACGAGCACCCAGAAGACTCTTTCTGCGTCTCAGCCATCCTTCGGACCCCCCGCCAACCTCCCGCCCACTGCCTCTCGCTGGCCGTAGAGATTGTCGAGCCTCAAAAGCAACCTGCTCTGTCACCGCGTGTGTGTGTGTGTGTGTATTTGTGTGCCTCACCGCTTGCACAGCCGTCGACCCAACTCGTGTCTGACCAGCCTCTCGCCTATCTGGAGAAAACCTCTTCTGGTCACTCACCCTTCTGCTGTGTCTGTCTTTCTGTAAGTGAAAATTCTTTTTTTTTCCCTCTTCATGCTTGTTTGCTTGCTGGCTCGCCTGAGTATCTGGTCTTTGGATGATGGCTCTGGACATTTGGACCCACGCTGGCCTCGGCTTCTCCTCTCCCTCTGAAATGAGGCTCGTCAACTGCCATCCGACAACCATGTCAGCACACCCACACCCACACCCACACCCAATCAGGACGCCACAACCCTTTATGGAATCGAATGCTAGCTATTGTGTGGCAATCACGAAGGGAGAGGAGAGAGTAAAGGGCGGGCATTGCAGGAATCAGAAGGAAAAATCTGGGGTTGCAGGGCTCAAAATGGGTTATGGGGAATGGAGTTCCAGCCAGGGCGTCTGATTGCATGCCGCCTGTTTGGATTGCACCTCACGACTACGTCGAGTAGATGTGTCTCGCCTGGCTCTCGATCATACCTCGCGAATTTGCATGCCACAGCCATGGTCATGTCCGCCCTCGATCACGATTACCAATACTCTTGCTTCAATCGCCGGACAACCCCCGAATTCTCGCTGCATTTCCGACACGCGTCTCTGCTGCGACTAAGCCCTTTGTCGCATTGCAATTCTCTCGCACCGTGATGCTGGACATCGCGTCTCCCCTATCCAGACACGGCTTCGTCAAGTACTGCGACTCTGCAATTTCCGCTGGCGGCTGCCTCATTCCACCACACGCCATGGACTACCTCAAGAAGCCAGACAAGGAACGACAGTCGCAACATTCTCTGCTCGTCCTATTGCAATGCTATCATTGTCCTCGTAGCCACAATACTAACTGTAATCTCACCCAGGCACCTTCACCGCCAGTCCAGTCGCAGACCGCTTCTGTCTCTTCACTCTACAATTGAAGGACGCCATGTAAGTCTATATCTATACCATCACCACAACTACAGCAACCTGAATCTAATATTGGTCTAGCTCGTGGTTGCTAAACACTGGGATCTTCACATTCCAGTTCTTGGCGATTCACCTTAGCCTCACCGGTGGACTCGTTAGCTCGTGCTCTGCCTTCAGACCTACCATCTCACAGTAGTGCGCTGCACGATCCGATACCGCAACCTCAATTGCCTTCAGGTCCCTGTATGCAATTAGGAAAGGCTTCGATCTGTCCGACCTCCTTTGCTGCTTCTACTGTGTTCTTGTACACCACATTCACTCACTAACGTAATTGCTTTTAATTTTACAAACGTACGTCCCATCTAGCGGCCTTGCTTGACACAGGGTCCCGTCTCCCTCGATACAATAAGCTTACAACAGTCCAGGCTCGGTCTGCTATCACACTATCCCGCCTGTTAAAGTACCAGGGATCATAGGCCAGCGCTCTTCTTTTATACTCCAACTAATCACTGTCTTTCTCACTGTTGCCTTGGAGGCTGCCACTCACTACCACGGTTCATCCATTGAGCCATCCGCCCATCGGACCACGTCTATCCCGGAGAGTCGACGTTTACATCTTCGATCTAAGCTCGAACACATCACCAAAATGGCATACCAACAACAATCACAGAGTCGCTATGGAAACTGCGACTCCTACTTTGTAGAGTCGCACGATGATGGCATCTATGCTATCCGCGCCGAAGCCAGGGAACGCCAGCGTGCGATTTCTAGGATGCAACAGCGTGCGTTGGCCGAGGAGCTGTCAAGGCTGACGGCCGATGAATATCAAGAAGACATCATGCAGCACATGTTGCACATGGAGGTTCGTGCCCTCCCCGCTGTGTGGTCACCGTCGTGTTTGCTAATACAGAGACAGTCCCAAACTATTCCTGATGTTAACTCAATTGACATCCAGACCGAAATCCAATGGTTTATGAGGCCCTACCTTCTTGACTTCCTTGTCGAAGCTCACGCTGCCTTCCAGTTACTCCCTGAGACCCTCTTCCTCGCTGTCAACCTCCTTGACCGATACTGTTCTCGTCGTGTAGTCTACAAGCGCCACTACCAGCTTGTCGGCTGTGCTGCTCTGCTCATCGCCGCCAAGTATGGTGACAAGAAGGACCGTGTACCCACTGTTAGGGAGCTAAAGTCGATGTGTTGCTCGCTCTACGACGATGAGATGTTCACGCAAATGGAATGGCATGTCCTGCAAACCCTTAACTGGGTCATCGGCCATACCAGTGTAGATGCTTTCCTCCAGATCGCTCTTGCAGAAGCTCCATACGATGCAGAGGTAGAGCACATGACCCTTTACATTGCTGAGATCGCTCTGTTCCACAAGGAGTTTGTCTCTACTCGCCCATCGGTCATGGCTAGGTCCGCACTCGCACTGGCACGTTGTGTGTTGTCTCGTCCTCAGGCACGGAACTCCGACTGGGCTGGTGCCTATGACCCTCAAACGGTTATTGGATTGTCCAACCACTTGTACCAGCCATCTCCAGTTCTCGCTCGTAAATATGCATCACTGCATCTGTCCAACGTCTCTGCCATTGTTGATGAGTTTCTGCAGCGTCAAGCACAAATTGCGCGACGCGCAGCCGCTCCACCGACGCCGCCACCAACAGTGACCATCGAGGAGCCGAAGAAAGGCTCTGAGGCATACGGCCCCTCCACTCCCCAGAAAAATCCCTATGGCTCCATGATGCAGAACGGTTGCATGACCCCACCCATTACACCAGAGGGCGAGCAGTACGCATACGGCCACGTTGTCAAGTCCCAACCAATGTCACTATACCCGACTACACCAACTCCAGATCACCCTGCCAACATGCAGCAACCAAGCCAATACGCCTACTCTACATACCTCCATCCTCAGCAAATGTAAAAGATACCCCAGCTGCGGAGTGACCGTTCTTCGATACCGAATGCCTTCGTCTGCCCTGGACTGTTTCCGTCACAAGCATGTACCCAAAAAATGACACGTGTCTGAAGCGTGAAGCGATGTCATTTCCTTCTAGCATTTGCAAGCGCCTGTTTTTTTTTTCTGCGATATCATCGAGGTCTTCACTTCAGTTTTGAGTATTTCCTTTGTCACATACACTCGACCAATCACTACAAACGGTCTGAGGGGGCCCGGTCAGATGTGTTTACCCCGTTCTGGATTTAATTATCCTTTAATTCTGGGTCTTCGATTCTGGGCCGCGAGCGCTAGCGGAGGACAGGTAACTACGGGCTAAAATTGAAATAGCAAGCACAATGAAGCTTACTCGCGTCTGTTCTTTGCTTCTGCGAGCAGAGATACCCTTTCTTTTTCCTTCTGAATATATCTTGTCTTCTATCGCAAACAAAAAAAACATAGAACATGCTTCGGCATGATTTACAGGCTACGCTAGGCTAGACTCAGGACTCATCATCAAATTGTACGTGATGGTCAGCCGGAGACGAGCATAAAAATATAGAACATGGTCGCCAACATGAATGTATTGGTCTTCCGTTCATGCCTGCTCCCAGTTGGTGCCTTTGACATGTCCCTCCAATATCGTGTTTCAGTGCACAGCACTTCCAATCAGAGACTGGGCGAGTACAAACACGGTCGTCTTGGACACAGCATCATACACCCCGCGCCGCAGAATGCCCCACTCCACGCATGTCTCGCAACTGTCAATGCAAAGAAGAGTCTAAAAGATTGCCCTACCCAACTTTGAGAGAGACAAGTTCTATCGTCTCGACTACCTACCCGATCAGCATGGATATGGTGAGTACAAGGCGCTTGCCTCATCCTATCACTTGTTCCCCCTGCAAACTAACATAACCGCTCAAGCTCTCCATTACCACCTCCAAACCAGCAACCGCGGGCTATAAACCACTCGCTTCGTATACCGACGACGATACTACGATTGCGAGTAACCTCCTCTACCCGCGATACGCGGATACAGATCCTACATCGGCACCCCCCTCACCTGCCTCCATCGAGTCATTTGACATTCTAGACAATGTCCCTTGGCGACGAAGTTACATCTCCCTCGGACCTTCCAGCAGGCACAATGAAACACTTGGACGGCGACTGAAGCGAAACCGCGCTCGTTTGCTTGCCATTCTTTTACTATTCACCCTCGTCGCGGCGGGATGCACACTCGGCGCCATCCTGGCAGCTAGACATGGGAAGCCATAGACAGAAAGGAAGTCGGTTCTGAAACGAAAATACCTCACATATAGACGAGGACTAGGGATTCAGCTTGCACTGGGACAACTCATCCATCTCATGTGCACGCTCTGGCCCTCTCCACCTAGCCTAGGACTCACAGGCATGGCAAAGAAAGCCACCCATAAGCCCAGTAGCCCCCCGATCATGGCAAACAGAAGCGGGGGAGGCATGGCGTAGGAGTTGCACACTTCCAGGTCATCCGTGGTAAAATGCGATGCGCAAGCGAGCAAGCTGGCTACGATCCCTTGCGCCTCGCAGGGATTCACGTTACCTTCAACTTTTAGCTCAAAATATCACCAACCAACCAACCAACCAACCAAAACCACCACGGCGTGCCGTGTGAGGCAAAAAAACTCCCCAAAAAAGAAAAGTAAAAACGACGAGAAACTGGCTTTCGCAGCGTAAATCACCATGGCTGCACAAGACCCTGGGAAACAAAGAGGGATCAACGCTGTTTCTGCGTATTGGCTGTTGGATGGTGAGATGGTATACATAGGGGGGGGAGGGAAGAGATTGGATGAGACGGGCTGCACCAGTGTACCGATGGTCTGATGGTTGCGAATGCGTTGGCACCGTTGGGCTTGGTTTCCGGGTAGTCTATTTGATGGCTGGTGGCGGGCGGCGAACGAGAAGCCGCCCTGGCAGCCTGAATTGAGTGAGTGGCTGCGAAGTGAGCAGGATTCACGGTAGTAACGTTAGGGCTCTGATTAGGACTCTAGGCTTGGGACTTTGACACTTGTGAACTCTATGATCATGGATGGTGTGCGTGATATCCTTGTTTTTCTTGGATGAAACACGGGATTCATTTTAGAGGGACAAGCCAGGGCTGGAGTCGATTTGGCAAATATAGGCCATGATAATGAGGGGTTTGGAGATTGGGTTGAGGTGAATGGTGGGCCTTGGGGATGTGGGCTCAGAGGTGCGTGATCCGAGGTCACGTGCGGGTTTGTCTTAGGTATCGCGACCTGGATATTCCTTGGCCGAGGTACACGTGCATCAGTGTACTCCCAGTACACCACTTGGATACCTAGCATCCGATATCAAATCAACGGTTTCGATACAACGGCTCGAAATTGCCAATTGCTTCATAAAATAACCAGGAAGCAGCATGTCTGCCTAATAGAACCCGATGTCTGGCGTCAAAGACCTGCTCCCATCTCATCACATCCAACGGCCCATTTCCTTGGACATGAACAATGCCACTCCCATCCAAACAACACTTACGCGCACAATGACCCATCCTCCCTCCATCCCGACGGCTCCACACCGGAGACGCTCTGCAAAATCGATGCTGTCCAACTAGTCTGGCTGCAAGTCACCATGGATACCGCACTCGTCGTATGCGGTATGTGAGTGTAACGGTGAACCAGCGGATGTCCCCTGATACATGCGTGCGTGCAACATGGAACGTTGTGATTCGGCTGACACTTGTGTACAATAGACTTTGCACCTACGATCCTATGCAGATTCCTTGCTGAACGATGGGGTGCCCAGTTTATCCTGTTGTGTGATCTTGTGTCTAGGGTCTTCGTGAGCGCGTGGGCTCTTGTCGTTGGTGAGTGCGACTACGGCGTTGATCGGACTGGGAAGCGCGGTCCTAGGGCTTCTTTTTTTGGTAGGACACTGCATCCGCTTACTGCCAACGCAGATGATACTCACTGGCCCCTTTTTGAGGGTGTGGGGTGGGGAGTGCGTGTTTCGATCTACGGTGTTTACCCTGACTACAGCGATCATGTGCTATCCAGGTTGTGCGGCTGCTTTCAAATCCAGAAGACGTCTTTTGCCTCCTTTGCGCCCATAGAAATCCCAGTCTCTTCAGAGGATGTCGAGCCGCTGCTCGGCAACAGAAGCAATAGTCCAGCCCCAGTAGCAAAACGCCTTTGCATCGCCGTCGAGCACATTCCCAAGCATTACCGATGCCGTACGTAAAATAGTGAAACTTGTCCCAAGCTGTGCGAATTTCCAATTCCTTTCATGCTCCTTCTTCCTCATGGCCCTGGTGAGCTCATACACCAAGTTGCTCCTCTAGTACATCTCGAAGCGCTATGAGTGGATTTTTACCCAAGTACGTATGCGGTGCGTCAAGCCAGCAACAAACACGGTAAACCGCATCATGGCGGGCTACATACTCTCCGCAAAAGCCCTTGTAAACTTTGACCTGCTCGCCATTGCAATCTTATAGTTATAGGAAGTGTGAATGTGGAAGAGATATTTATTAAAGCTATTGTACAGGAGGCAGAAATAATTATATACTACGTTACGCGTTAGGTGCTAGTAGATACAAATGATAAACTCCCTATTGCTATCAATACTAAATGGGTCAAGGTAGAAACTTTTCGTAGCCATAACAAGACTAAATAGTAAGATATTTAGGATAACTAGGAGGATTTAACTTGAGAATATTTATTTATTTAATATAATTACACATTGTGTGTAAGACTAGGCTTGCTCACGATAGAGGTCTATGCGGCACAGTGGACAATAGGGTCGAGTATTGTATTAAACGAATCGATACCTTCTGTATCGATCCTTCTAGGTATTTATACTGCTCCCTTACAACGTAATAACCTAGTCCAAACCGCCCAGGTCGCACACTCTAACACTGTGAGTCCGGGTCCCTATTATCTACTCTGCTAAAAAAAAATCTCTATCCTGACCTACACAGTCTTACACTGCCTATCTCTCACTCCTAATTGCCCGCCTTTCCAACATTCACAATGGAGTCCATAATGACAACGCTGCCAAAAGTATAGAGCTAGACACCATCCCCATTGCAAGAAGATATTCTAACACAGTAAGCCCGTCGTCGCCTTACTCCACACTCAAACCCCTACCAGGGTCACCATTGTGCTTAAAAAAAGTTCTCCAACATATTCCCATACCCCCGACGCCATCGTCCAGGACAACATGCTCGTATCTTGAACTCCCTCCTGATTACAAGCTGCTCGCCGTCCAGAATTGGTCTCACTACACCATCTTGGTCTTTGATATCTTCCATGTCGCATATGACGCATCCACCGCCCATCACACAGTAGACATTCCCGTTCTCCTTGTCGACTCGAGCAAGCGTCGTGTTGCCCGGATCCCGAGCGCGGACGAGCTCCAGAACTATATCAATGGCCAAGTCGCCAAGCTACATAATTACAATGGCTGGGATGCAAAGCCTCCGTATTATAATGATAAGACTGGTGCAGTGCCAAAATATTTTAGTCCCTGTGATAGATCCCTTTTGTAGGCTGTGTTATGTCGGATTCTGCGCGATAGGCGTTTAGGCATGTTGGATGAGGGAAAAGAGTGAGAAGCCTCTTAGATTAGAGTAGCAAAGCTGTAAAGTCTTGCTCTATCTACAGCACTACAATGTCTTACAATACTTTAATTACTTTGATTTCCTTTACTTTACCTTACTTGACTTTAATTTACTTTACTTCACCTTGACTTCACTTCACCTTGACTTCACTTCACCTTGACTTCACTTCACCTGGACTTCACTTCACCTTAACTTCACTCTGCCTTAACCTGTCCTAATTCAAAGCAATAACATAATATACACCAAGCTATCCTAGCTCTAGTCTTACTATTTAATGCTAATATCTGTCCTGTACAGTTTACACACTATCTGTATGCAGACAGGAAGCTCTTATAATACCAACTACCACCACCCAAATCCAAATCCAAACCTAAACCGCACCACTCCCCCCCTCAAACTAGCCACGCAAACAGAACTCAACGCCGCCCGTATCCTTAACCAATGACATACAGCACGCAATAATGTATACTAGGGGTCCAGCATAGCAAAAATAGAGCGAGTGTAGATATGTTTCTACGCATGCTTTTGAGGCGAACAGCGCGCGGAGGGGGAAGAACGGATGGGAATAAGGAAGGCGGGTGTAGTCGCAGAGGAACACGGTAAGGCGGAGGTATGATTTGAAGATACATAGGTGTATGAGTGGATAGATGAACAGCCTAGCTTATTTTCCCGAATATTTTCTGAATTCACCACACCAAAGCACTAAACACCACCCCACCCCACCCCACCCAAAAATAAAAACGCCCGCTCAAACAAACCCCCCTCCCACTTGAACATCCCCCCCATCCCCCACAACCCCTAATCCCACTAAAACCAAGGACTAGCATCAAGCTCCGTCACCACATCCGCGCGCCCCGCATCAACGCCATCCCGTTTCGACGGCATTGATGCTGATGTCGACGTGGGCGACGAAGCTGCACTGCCTTCTACAACCGGGGCTTCAACAACAAGCAAAGTCTCGCTCTGTGCCTCATGCGCTGCGATAGGTTGACTTGCTCTGCGCCCATGGGCATGGCTGATATGATTTAAGCTCGATTGTCTTGTGCGTCTCCTTGGCAAGGGTGGGGGTTGAATATTGATATTGGGATTTGCCTCGGAATTCGGATTCACATTCGCAATTCCACCAACATTCGAATTCGAGTTCGAACTCGCCGCACTAGATTTCCTGCGCCGTGAATCCAGCGTCTCCGTCGTAGCCGAGCTTTTCCTGCGAAATAGTGATTCCTCGCTGTCGGAATCTCTGAGTGCGTGCGGGGCTGGGTCTGGGGTTTCGAGTTGGGTGGTGTGGGGACTTGGATGTGCGTGTGTATGTGAGGCCGTAGACGAACCTACTCCCACGCCTGTGCCTGCGCCTGCGCCCACCCCCGAACCAGCAAAGTACTCAAAGCCCTCGTGAGATTTCTTATGCGCAAGCGTCGGTGCCGTGGACACGGGCTTTCGTTTTGCGAGGTTCGCAAACGTCGATGCTGCTGTGACGGCGACAGGGGGTATAGACCATGGTTTCCGGGATTCGGTTTTGGGCAAAGGGAGTGGAGTTCCAGGGGGAGGGAGGGGTTGGCCACGGCCCATGGGTTCAGTGTAGTGTGAGGATGTAGATAGGGCAGGGGAAGGAAGATGGGGCCGTGATGGGTCCTGGGCAGTGGTGTTGATGTTGGAATTGGGGGCTGTAGTATCGCCGTCTAGACCGCCCGAGGATATTGGCCTGTTGTTGGAGTTGGGTTTGCTATCGGGTGGTGGGTTTTTCGGGTTGGTGCGAGAGGGCTGGGGACTTTGTTTGGAAGCAAGCCAGTGCCGTGCTGCTGCTGTTGCGGAGCCGAGGTTTTGACCGAGTGTTTGCTTCTTGGTGGCCATGTTTGTGGCTCCTGCTGCTGCGGCGGCGGCAGTAGCGATTTCCTGAGCGGAGAGCTCTTTGGATCGCGTGCGGTTGTGGGATTGCTCAAAGGAGGGGGAGGGCGCAGACTTGGTGCTGGTACCGGAGATGGAGGCCGTGGATACGTCCTCTCGGGAGCTACAAGAGGACTCTGTAGCCTGAGTTCCAGCCGTGTCTGAACGAATTGGGGACTTAATGGGTGATGTGATAGGTAGAGATCGGACACTGGTCGGAGTGAGGGAGCTACGATCATGGAATATCTCTGCCGAAGCGTTCGCTGAGTCGACTTTGACTTGAGCTGCAGACGAACTTGATCGTAAGGGCCGAGGTCGAGTACCCGTGGACTTGTAGTCTGTAGAGGTAGATACCCCAATTCCAGTGTCCTCCGAGTCGACAGTCGAGTGTATCGACATGTGCGAACTGGCTGAATCAGCAATCTCATCGAGTTTCTCTGTATCTAGTACAGCGTTCTCCAGCGCTGTATCATCCTGCTTGATGTTATGCAAGCTTTCATCGTCCTTGGTTTCCTTCTCCTCATGCCATATGCCTCCTCGAATGACCTGTGATATGGTATTTGTGAAGGGCATATCGTCCCAGTTTGGCAGAACCAAAGTCTCATTGACCACTTCTCGTATGCGATTCTCCATGACTCGAAGAACTGGGCCGTACGTGATTTGCCGAGAGCTTACAATCGGTTCAAGCGACAAGTCGATTTTTGGTGGCGTCTCAAAGGTCATCCAAAGTCTGTTACTTGGTGGCGGCTTGATCCTCAGGAGAATATGTCCCTCCAGCTTCTTCAAAACAGTCGCGAGCACGAGCGTTACCTCGCGCGCCTTGAACCGAGCCCCCAAATCGATACGCACAATGGCAGATATTTCGATCCTGAAACTGCCCTTGTAGCTTACATCAGCTTCTACTATGAGATCTCCATCAACCGTAAGTTCCTTGAGCTTTGGATTAGTGATAAACGGTGGGAGAGTGCCCATGTCTACTTTCCGTAGCGTAATGCTGCTAATCAGCGCAGGCTTAGGCACGCGAGCAATTTTCTTGTTGATTTTGGCAGCGATAAAGTCTTTAATTTGTGACGTCTTGTACATGGCGAGAAAGACTCGTCCGATGAGGGCATTGATCCAACGTGTATGCAAATTCTCTTCCGAGGCGTGCAATTGTTGTACGAGTTTGACAAGATCTGGCGTGTCAAATTTGAGCGGCACGGGGGCTGGTGCGGCGCTATCGCCTACGTGGTGTTCCTGCGCCTGTAGCATGGCATGGTAGAAGTCTTCCTTTTCGGAGCAGTTGTCGGAGAAGAGGTAAAATGACTTCGCTTCCGCAAGGGAGTCGCCTTCGAGATCTTGAACTAACCGAATGCCTGTTCAGGTCAGAGCTGCACTGCAAAGGGTGAGACAGGTATATGCAGCTTACAGTTCCGCTTGATCCATAGCTCTCCCTCAGGTATGGGCTCTCCACCAGCGTGGACGTCAACTTTGTAATGAGCAAGGGAAATGACATGGCGCACTTCGATCTGATCGTCGTTGTCATAGAGCATCAAATGTCCCAATCTATCTTTTGTCAGCCTCGAATCCCATTAGAGTCCCGAAGATGATCCATACCGCAAGACAACATAGAATACGTTGCGAGCCTTCTTATTCTTGGAATTCGCGGTCTCAATAGTAGGACTCGTGTTCTTATTCCTATCGAAGAGGCTTCTGTACATGGACTGATATACGCTTGGGCTCTCGACCGCTACCACGGCACCTGCTGGTGTCGTCCGGTCTGGCGGCTTGCCATTCACGCCGCCTGGCACATACTCGCGGCAGACGGCAAAGTATCCAGCGCAGACGTCTGGCACATGTGTTTTCGCCTTCAGCTTCTCCAATATCTCGTCGTCGATTCCTATTCCCAAGCTGCCGCTCTCATCGTCCTTCTCGCTGGACGAGTTCGAATTCGTCGTATGGTCGTTGCTGGCGCCCGTCTTGTCCGCGGCTTGGACTGCATCGACGAGTGTTGTGCCCCAGAACCAGGCAATTGTAGCCAAGGCAGGTATGAGGGTCAGGCCACCGATAAGATAACCCCATATGAACGTCTTCAACAATGCTCCGAACCCCCAGCCCTCGCTCATCTTGTAGGCTGTCCTATGTTTCTTTGTCCACCATCCTTGTACAATGGTATTCTAAAAGAGGTATGATCACGGTGTGGTATCCTTACAAGGCTTGTTGAAGGACATGGGTTGTCGAACTTGGAGATCACCAATGATGCGACGCGTCGAACGCGGTACGGTCAGGTAGGTAGCGAGGCTTACTAGCGAACGGATGACGAACGAGCGAACGGACTCTTCGTCAAGAGAAATGAGAAAAGACAGATACAGACAACGGGCGATTTTTCATAAAGGAAATAATTCAACAGCATCAGACAAGGTGGTTTCACTGGTGAGACATGTTCCAGCCGTTGGCTGACAAAGTTGCGCGGGGAGGGATCAGAGTGGAGTTACCACGTGTGGAGTTCGAGTGACGGTAGATCGACGCTATCTAACGTGATCCACCACCGAGCGCCCACCCCCACCGAGCGCCCACCAACACCAAAATCCACCACCCACTAAATAAGGATATTGCGCCACCTATAATAGCTATTATTACGAGATTTCTTAGAGTCGCGATTATTAGATCTATTAGAGTAGATTAAATATTTTAGATTATATAAGCAGCTTTTTAGGGGGTCTAATTAGGCGCCCACGCCGTGAAGTTGCCTCTACTACTATATCCTCTTCTACTAGCTCCTTATTAACTACCTTAGCTAGTATAATAGTAGGAGGCTTAAGGATTTGCCTCTTACCTATTTAGGACGTTTTAATATTATTTTAGAGTTACTTTTCTAGTTA
Source organism: Plenodomus lingam (assembly GCF_022343315.1). Taxonomy (NCBI): domain Eukaryota; kingdom Fungi; phylum Ascomycota; class Dothideomycetes; order Pleosporales; family Leptosphaeriaceae; genus Plenodomus; species Plenodomus lingam. The sequence continues at coordinate 1,591,086 of NW_027093966.1, read as the reverse complement.
CTTAGTAGTTTTCTACTTATTATATATAGTAGCTTTTTAGGTAGCTTTCTTCTCCTACTCTTTCTTAGTAATTATTTAATTTAGGTAACACTCCTCTATAAGTTAAGCTTTAGCAAGCTTCTATTACTTATAAAGCTTAATTACCTTACTTTTTTAGTATTATAGCTCCTATTCTTTAAGGTTCTTTTACTCCTAGAGCTTAAATACTTGCTTTACCTTTAATAGTAAAATAAATTAGGCACTACTACTATAATTATTATTAGGGGGTAATAATAGAGGTTTACCACACTTCCTATACTTCTTCTTATTAGCTAGGGCAGCCCTTAGGTGTTTATTTTTATAGTTAAGTAGAGTATTTCTTACTAATATAGTATAGATTATCTAGCTAAGCTTCTTTAACTATTTATTATAGATATTAATTATAGTATTATAGAGTAACTACTCTATCTTTCTTTAATTACTTACACTTAATATTAAGGTTATACTATTACTTAAAGAAGGCTAGTTACTATTATTTATAGGTGCTTTAAACCTTAAAAGGATAATATTAGGGTTAAGTAGTAAGATACCTATTACTTTAAAAGCTATTAATATTAGCTTTTCCTTAAAGGTATTACTCTATATAGTATTAAATAACTAGTAGAAATCCCTCTTAGTAATGCTTATAAGCCCTTAGGAGCTATCTAGAAAACTAGATAGTTAAGCTTTATATAAAGCTATAAAGGGAGTAAATACTATAATATTAAGTAGCTAAAGGGTGTAAGTGCTATAAAGGGGATATATTATAAGTAGGATCTTATATTTATTATAGTACTTAATAAACTCTATTATTATATAAGATCTATAGCTATTAAGGATAAGGAGCTAGTATAAAGTATAAGCTTTAGCTTTTATCTTATAATTAAACACCTCCTTAAGCTAGGATACCCCTAGGGTATAGCTTATCTACCTACTTAGTAATCCTATAAAGAAAGCTTAGTATTATAATAGGTTAAAATCTTATAACTAGGTATCCTATAGAGCTCTAGATTAGGACTAATAAATAAGAGTAGGGGTAAGAGTAGTACTATTAGCGTATATACAAGCTATAGTAGTAATCTACTCCCTATTACTATTCTAGAGTATAGCTCTAATCTTTCTCTACTTATAGGCGCTCTTATTAAATATATATTTAGTTTTTAATAGTACTTTAATAAGAAAACCCTTCTTATCTATATTATAGATATACTAACTCTTAATATTATATTACTTTATTTTTTAGTATAAAAGCTTAAAGTATAAGCTATACTTAAAGGTAGAATTAGCTTTAAAGTAGTTATAATTAAGCCTAGTAGCCTAATAGGAGATAAGATTAATATTATAGTAGTTAATAAAGCGCTATACTTAATTTTTACCTACTAGATTCCCTATTATTTTAGTTATAAAATTTTAAATAATAGTCTATATAGGGGGTAATCCTTGCCTATAAAGCTCTTTAATATACTTTATAAGCTTACTTTCTTATATAGTATTAAGTATTTAACTATTTAGTAGAGTAGTAGTATATACCTACTAAATTTTCTAGTAGCGTTTAGATAAGGTTAACTATAAGTAACTATACTTTTCTACTATTTCTAAGTATATAAAATCTTCTCTAAGAGTTAAGGATTTAATTGCTACAAGCGCGTTATTAATAGGTGCTATAGTTATTAAGAAATTTAGTGTTGAAAATTTAGTGATTTTGGTGTTGGTGGGCGCTCGGTGGGGGTGGGCGCTCGGTGGTGGATCACGTTATCTTATCTAGCCGGCCCGAGCTGCTATGACGGCATCTTCGAGAGCTAAAGAAAGCTTGATGGTCTCTACTAAAGACATTCTATCCTACCTTACCCTCACTGCTTGTCATTACGGGCAAAACAATACACCATAGTTGTCTTCTTATATGACTGATTATGCTTGATGCTTCATAGTGTCCAATATACATGCTCACTCAGTCTGCCTTCCTGAACACGACCTGTTTTCAAGTCTGAACCACCGCCCACATGACCATAAACTCCCTTCACCAGCGCTATGCGAAATTCCAAATAATGAAACGCCTCACCTCCAAACAAATCTCCCCCAACTAAACAGACCAAGGATCAAACTTAGCGCACTCTTTTCCCCTGCTGTCTGACCCCCTCATCACCCTCAGCCTCCATAATACGTCTTCTACCCATATCCCTCACATTGCCTTCTCGTACTGTGCTCGCTCCCACACTACTCCCGCTGACACCTCTGCTATGCCCACTATCCCTGCCTCCGTCTGCTCCGACGCCTTCAAACACTTGTCTTTCCCTGGCCACGCCTGCATGTTGAGGTGGCATTCTCGACGAAAACTGATGCCAGCAATTCGGCGCCTGGAGAATGTACTTCTCCATCGCGATGCGGAACCTGTTGCGATAATCCTTGGGCGACGTAATAGTTGGTTTGTTCTTGCCTCGGTCCTTGATCCAACTCTCAAGCTTCTTGTCCCATGTATATGTGCGGATGCAGTCGATGATGCCTACGATGATCTCGCGATTGGTGTCGTCGAAGCCCGCCATGAGGGAGTAGTCCATGACATTATTTTGCGAGAGGAAGAGTGTGTCATTGAACACGCTGGCTTTGAGAAGTTTCTTGGTATGTTCGCGCACAAAAATCGGCGTCTCGGAATAGATGATGTCGACAAGGTTCTCATCTAGAAGGACTTCGTCGCGTTCTCCCGTGGCTTGGATCTTGCGGTTCCTCATCGAGCCCTTGAGATCATAGCGTCGGTTCGGCTCACGATCATAGAACAGGTTCTCCATGACCAACATATACCAGTCAAAATCTCGACCCGTGGGCGTCTTGATTTGTACTTGGAAGAGACCAAACATTTTGGCGATGACACTTGGGAGAGACTTGAACAGATTCTGGTGTGTGAAGGCGAAGTAGTTGGGGCCAAATTTGAAGAAGGCTTGCACTTCGATTGGCGATAGCGACTTCAGCACGAAGCGGTCGTCGAGAGTTTTCAAGAAGATAGACTTGGACTTTCCGCCCTTGGAATCCCACTTGGAGCAGCGCGACAGCGATTCGACAAATCGATCGGCAACCCCGCATTTTCGGCGGAGCGCGTCAAAGGACTGCGCATAGAAGATTTTGCATTGCGCTTTTACGCCCCTGTTGGTGAAGCTGTAACGGATGTTGTGGTTCTTCTCATGCAGCAGGTTTCGCTCAATCGAGCCTTCCAAGGTCTCCGCGCCTCCATCAATATCGTCCTCGCGGAAAGTCTGCAGTTTCGCAACATAGTCAGGGCAGGAAAGTGCCAGCGCGATGATCGAACTTGGCTCATCTTCACGGATGATGATGTCAGAGTCTTGCCAAACATGTTCAATCTGCGAGAAAGGATACTCGAGCGGTGCCCAACCACTTGCAGAACGCTCAGACCAGAAGCTGGTAATCATCTTCAACAAAGTGGTCTTTTCGTGCCTGGGTAACTCAAACGAGCTGTCAAGCTGGGAATCGCTCATGTTCAGGAGCTGAGAGCCAGCAATGCTGTCGGGTAAGGGGATATCTTCAGGGGTCGTTTCGGTATCACTTGCTTCGTTCTCAGCATCTGAGGGGGTATGGGTCGAATGAGGGGGACTTCTCGGCGACTCAAGGCCTCCTTCGTGTTGCAAACATGCACCGCTTGGGTGACGCTCCTCCACGGGTGATTGCGAGGCTGTCGTAGTACCTCCAGTAGCATCTGTAAAAGTGCTGTCCCCTAGAGTACTATTGTCCATGCTCGCACGTGGCAGCGATTCCGCCGCGTTCATGTCCTCATCAGACTCATCATGATCTTGTACTGCGTCATGAACGTTCTTATATACCTCTACAATTGGCTTCGAGGATGCGAGTGGGTATGCGCGAACCTGTCGATTCCGGTCATTCCGCCGCTCACGCATGCGCTCCTTTTGGAATTCACGCTGCAATTGCTCAAAATGCTGTGCAATCTTGGATACCCTCGAGTCATTCTTGTAAGGTATAGATCGTGGTATGCGTGAGCCTGCTTTGACCTGCTTCAGGAGCCCAAGACCTAGTCGCTCGCTCATTCTCTCCAATGTTCTAGAGTGTTCGCTCATAGTCGGTTTGGCTACATTGGTGCCACAATTGAATGGCGAAGGAGCCGGGAAAGAGGCAATCTGCTTCGTGACATTTCCAGGTTGTGACTGTGTCCGCGTCAGAGTGGTAGGCCTGGCGGGGGCCTCACGTCGGCTGGGTTCTACCGGCCGTGGAATCTTGCTTTCCAATGTCGTGCTAGATGTTGGGGTGGCTGATGGAGAACTAGGCATATTCTCGATTGCTTCAGCAAGCGATTTATCAATGGGATTCACCTTCGGTGGGCCTGTGGGTGTTGGTGAGCCTGGGTCAAATTGGCTGGAGTCAGACATGTTGGTTGAGACTGGCGTGATCTGGTCTCCAGTAGTTTGAGCCGCTTCAGGGAAATTGGATGAGACCGCCAGGTCTAGGTGGCGGACGTCTTCTCTCTCTAAAGCTTCGCGAGGCGTCTGAACCAGTAATGGCTCCAGAGTCGGCTTCGAAGGAGTCGAAGTCTTTTCAGTATCCGCTGGTGCTTCGCTGGTCGAATGGTCTTCTTTTACGACAGAAGTCAGCATATCGCGGGCCTGTTCAGCAGAGATGTCGGACGGTCTAGGGGTAAGTGCAAGTCCCTCGCCCTTCTCATCAACGAGTGGCTCTTCAGCACCAGATTCAGCACCTTCTTCGACCGAAGTCAAGGAGCTTGTAGATTCATCTCGCTCAAGAAATTTCTTCAGCTGTAGTCTTGCCAGTCGCCGAATATCATTCTCCGAGGGGAAAAACTGTTGTTCAAATTCGGCGAATGTCTCATCCCAAGCGACCGCTTTCTCTTGAATAGCGCGGATGGCACGATTCATGGGAATGATTTCGTAGTACTTTGAGTTCATGTACTTGTCCTGAAGCTTGGCTTTGAGCCACTCGTGCTCCTCGTTCGCACGCTGCAGGAGCGATTCAACCTCTTGTCTGCAAACGTCCACTGTCCCTGACATGACATCGTCGATATGTATGCCTTGGATACGAGCGCGAATCGAGTCCATGAAGCAGTCAAGTTTCTCCTCTATCATTAGATACTGGTTGTTCTTGAGCCTTAAATCGCTGTCCACTTTCCAAGTAACATGCTGTTTGGGCGCAAGGACCTCGTACATCGGTACAGGATCGTATTGGATACGCAATGCAACATTGTTGTAACCGAAGTAACGCACGTGATTCTTGTGGATGTCGTGAGGACACACTCCTGCCCGAGGATGTAGCTCCGTGCTCCAGAATGTTAGCTCCAAATACTTGGCAAAGGAATACTTCCAGGTCCATTCAGACATTGGAAAGACTTGCGTCTCTTGTCCACAAATTCTACAACAGCTCCACATGAGAATGGTCTGATACATTCCTTTTAACTTTGGTGGGTGTTTCTGCACTACGACAGTCATCTGTCCTTCCCCATGTACGTATTGGCGAGAGTGATCTATCATTCTTTTGTCACAATTGCCCATTTCGCAAGCGACACCAGCGGATGAGCAGAGATCCTCGACATATTGGCCTAATGTGCAGTCTGGTGTAAATCCGTCGTCATAATCATGCTCCTGGTAGAAGCCAAGTGCGATAATCTCAGGTCCAATGCAAGGCGTTGATGACTTCGTATTGACAACACTGTACAGGACAGCAATTTTTTGGTGGTTGAAAGGATCATAGAGATCCCTGTTTCCAGACAAGTAGGTTTCCCATAGCCGCTTTTGTGTCATGTAGTTGTGCATCGCTTTATCATATTCTGAGGCATGAACTGCGGACAGGAACTCTCGAACTTGCTTCGAGGCCTGCTCCACAACGGTATGGACCATCTCCGGTTGCACCAGCTCAAACTTCTGTCCTGACTCTTCAGTTTTTTCCAAGTCCTCAGCCTCTTCAGGGTCACCCGCGGTATATTGATTCTTGAGCTTGCTTAGATGGCGGAGCTTTTTCTCGTACTGACGGGCCTGTTCGAGCAAATAAGGCTGCATAAATTTGACAAAGGGCGAAGAGGATAGTATCTTGGTTCGATGATTCTCCACCATTTCGCTATAATATGACGGCGCTGCGTCTCCTGACTGCGCATCATTTACATGCTCGTGCTCCTCGGTGGATGATTCCTTGCATTGCCCATCCGAATTAGAAGCTTCGGTTCCCAGCTTTTCTTCCTCTTTATTCGATTCGATTGTTCCAGTGGAAGGAGTTGTGGGCGTGTCTATGAATTCATCCCGCATTAGACAGGTTTCCAAACGAAGATTATATACCACGTAAGACATGAATTCGGTGATTCGCTTCAGCTTAACCAACTCGGTGTTCTCGGCCCCTCGCAGCACAATGGTACAACCTAGTTCTCTCTGACAGCCTGACAAGAAAATGTACGTTTTTCTAGTATTCTTATAGACGTAGGTCTTTACGTCGAAGCTGCCACAGTACCCAAGATGAGATGGCTCGATGGCGAGCTTGTCCACTGAAGAGATCATCCGGGAATTCGTACATCGAGCTACTGCATTCAGCACACTTGGCTTGACGTTATAGACGACAGCTATTCGTTCCTTCTCTAGAAACTCTAGTGCGAGCCCAGCGACGTTGCGTTGCACTAGTAGGACATGGGGTTCCAGGGCTGCTATTCGGCTGACCAAATTGCGCAGATACTCTCGTTCCTGCGCTATGACTGGGTCCAAACTCATAAAGTGTGCTTGATGGCGTGCGTACTCGATTGCGAAGGTTATAATCACGATTCGTGGGTTCGGTATGCTTCGAGGCATGCTACGAAGCGCAACGTTCTTTGTGAATACCACGCCAGAAACGTAGGCGGTGTCCCGCGGCCTGCCTCCAGGAATCTTTTTTAGCTTGATGTAATTCCGAACATCAATATCATCACCTCTATCGACATCAGGGTTGACGTCATCTGTGCATTGTCGCAATATGGGAATGAGAGCCTTCTCCCAGCTTGAGACATGGGGCACACCGGCGTCCTGCAACATCTGCCTAAGGAGTTTGCGCGCATGGTCCAGGCTAGCTTTGTTGAGCTCGACCTTGGGCGTGATGCCCTGCATAGAAGCACTTCGAGTCATTTTGGTGCCTGATGGAGTGCCCGAGGGTGATGGCAACAGTTGCGGCGTGCCCAGCTGAGAGCTGGGTGCACTATTACCATAGCCCGTGTAGGGTCGCAGCAGGGTATTGCTTTTTGACCGACGTGGTGACGGCCGGTGAGTGATGCTGCTTACGCTGAGGTTTCTGCGTCGCGGTTGTCGATTGCCAGTCCGACTGGTGATGCTCATGCTATCCGTATCACGGGCGTGTACTCCGCCCACCGCCTGTCTGTCTCCGAGTCGCGCCTTCCCTTTTCTCATTGCCGCCAAAATACCGCCAAGCCCCGCTCTTTCACCTTCCATGTTCGAGCCAGTGGCAGGGTCTTCGTTCAAGGTCGCAAACAGACTAGCGGGCTCATCTTCACTCGATCCTTCATCCGACATGAATGGTGCCAGGTCGGGATCAATGATGTTGTCATGATGGAATGCAGACAGGCCGGGCTGGCTTCGGGTAGCGTCGTGATACTGATGGAATGGGGCGCGGTCGTCATGTTTGACATGGCGCATGTGCTGGTGCCTCGAGTGATAGCGCTTGTGGCTGGACGACCGTGGCCTTCCACTGAGGGAGCGCAGAGACCGCGAGGAGCTTGGTCTCGCTAGAGTTGGGGCGCCAACCTCGATGACATGAGAGCGACGTTTCTTCTCGCTGCCAGTCTTCCTGGACATTGGGATACTGATGGTGGGCGTCCCGATCTTGGTATGATCGCTTTCCGTAGGCTCGGGCTCGTAATCGTCATACCCCTCTGGCTTCTCGTCCTGTTCGTACATGGACAGTTGATCACCTTCGTCGGTATATTCCGACGAATCGTCATCATGACCATATATGATAGACTCACATGGCCTACAGACCTTGAGTTTGCTCTGCTGTCCAAATATTTTCCCCGACACAACAGAAGTACATTTTGAGTCGAATATCTGCCCACAAGTACGACAGTGATGCTTGCGTCGAAACGTCGTAAAGGCATCGCCGCAGTTGAAGCAGTCTTTTGCATTTTCGTCTCTCATCCAAAACTCGCGGTCCAGTATCTTCCGCCGCATCTGAGTGAAAGTGCTCCTAGGCATGCTATGTGTGGGAGGCGCAGCTTGAGTTTGCCGCCGTATTTCTTCAATGGGAGCTGCCACTGGCGTGCGCACCGTAGAGCTGCTTACTACAGAGCTCAAGCCATCCGAAGACGATGCTCGTGAAGTTCTGAAGCCAGGCAGATGGGACGGTCCGACCTTCAGGAGAGGTGGACGCTGTGCATCCAGTGCATGAGCGGGTGTTCGGGCACTCGAGGTAGTCTGGGGAACCGGTCCACTTTCTGGTGTTTTCTCCATCGGGTCTTTGGCTTTGCTTGGAATGGCACGAGTGGATTGAGGCTGGCTTTCCGTGCGGGAGCTCACCCTACTCAGGCTGTCGCGGGATATCTCCGCGGGATATTTGTAGTTGGCACTCTGGCTCATGGTGCTTTTGCCTTCCACAGCCAGTATACTGTCATCGTCGCTGTCGTCGCGTTCGCGCCTAGAGGTCTGCTTCCGGGTAGCAGCCTCTTTCGCCGGCGCGAGCCGTGGAGAACCTGCCGCTTGTGCTCCAGGTAAGGGGTCTCGTGCTGGTGTTTTCCAGGTCTGATCGACGGTAGAGGTGCTCTGAGCTTTTGCGTGCGTACTGACAGGACTGTTGGCCAAGTGATGATCCTCCTCCTGCGGTCTTCCCGATTCAGGACCGGGTGTCAGTGATGACCGAGATCGTGTTGCGCCAAGCGAAGTCCTCGAGGCATTCAGCGAGGCCTTGCTGGACAAGGTCGTGTTTGATATGTTAGAATCCCGTGAAGGGGGCAGGACTTCGGGGAAGGAGGACGAAGAAGGCGATTGCAGTTTCGATGACGGAACAGGCATGACTATGGGCGAAGAGGCAGAGGTGTCGCCTGGGCTCCTGTTGACCGCACCTGGCCTTGAAGATGCGGGCGAGCTCGTGGGCCCTCCTCCTCCTCCACCAGCAGCCTCTTGCGATTGCTCTCTTGCCCCACCAACCGAAGCCCTCAAACGGCTGTACAGACCGCTGAAGCCGCCCTGGACCAGCTCGATGCCCTTGGGCTCGCCAGCTCCAGGCGGTGAAGAAGGGGCGGCGAGTTCGTCGAAGGTAGTCAGTGTATCGGTCTGCGATGCTGTGGCATGTATCTGGTGGAGGGCTTCGGGCAGCGAGCCCTGGGCATCTCGCGCCATGGCCAGGGATTCGAGGACCAGGATGCGGCGGCGGTGCAGTAGAACGTTGCAAGGATTATGCAGGTGATTGAGAGGCTGCCGACTTGGTGGTGATGGAAGAGCGGCATCAGACCTTCACGATGAGACCATGGCAGTTGGGCAGTGTGAAATGTGAAGTGTGAAGTGTGAAGTGTGAAGCGTGGAGGAGACGGGATGGACGAGAGCTAGGCTGGAAAGTTGTCGCAGATGGGGTACCTAGACTACGTATATATGATGTGCTGTCTAGATAGGTAGGTAGGTAGGTAGGTAGGTAGGTAGGTAGGTAGGTAGGTAGTTCAAAGAGTACCTAGGTATGTAGGGTAGCTAGAGGAAGAAGATCATATCCAAGTCAAAAGACCCGATGTGGCTTAACTTACCTACCTAGGCATCAACCTTGCCTTTGGAGTTACAGCAGCCTGAAGCCTGAGGGGCCAAGGAGGGGCACGCGGTGAATGCTCAGACACTCCCGTTGCACCTGGGCAGCCAGTCCTTGCGTTGCGGTCGATGAGTCCATGCCTACTCTAAGCCCATGAGCCCATGAGCCCATGAGCCGAGCGATGACGCGCTGCCCAAGGTGCCCGCGGCCATGTGGGCTGCCAAGAATGCGGGGTTAGTAAGCAACGGGTTCAATGAAGGTTGCTTCCCATGGTTCTGCCCCCCTCCGCCGCCCACCGACAAAGTTTGCCGTACCAACACACAGGATGGGCGAGTGAGTGACCCGAGCCTGCTAGGTAGATACAGGCCAGGTGTGCACATATATGACTTTGGGTGATGAGGTATTTGGTCAAGTCGATAGCTGGATAGGAGTCATTTACCATTACTTACTGCAGTAGTCCTACTATGTTCTGCTCCTAAGAGTATGCTTTTCCGTGTAACATAGTATGCTAACTCAGCTTGCTACCCGTACCGGTACTGATACCTCTCTCTCTCTACCACGCACGGCCCAAGGAACCACCTCACGTTAGTTCAACCTGACGACTCTAGACGCGTCGCGCCTCCCACTCGCGACTTTGGCCGCAACATATGGCCATTCGTCTCAACGGGTGGCTCAGCGACAAGTTCGAAGCGCAGCTTTTGCTAGGCAACAATTGGCTGCAGAACAAGAACAGCGCAAAGGCTGCTGGCATCAAAAGCGAATATTCCTCTGCTCGTGGCTGGCGCGGCCTATATCACGACAACGGCTCGTGCTTGGACATCACCCACTTTTTCCCTCCTGACACGGGCAGTAAAAGTGCCCTGCAGGTGCTGCAACCCAATCCCCTTATCCTCACCGATGGGAAAACAAGAGTAAACGCCCATCTCGACTCTGCTTGCATCCGCGCCTTCTTGCACCGATTCCCTCACCTCTCGCATCTGCCAGCGCAAGCGGTACTGCTTGTACGCAGCTACACGATCCGCTACACCTCCTACGGGCCACCCCGCCATCGCCTACGCCTCATCCTGCACACCGTCGATTGGATCGCCATCAGCAACGAGCCAGTACGGGCTGCTGTATCTGTACCTTTAGAGCAGGTGAACGACGTCAGCGCGGTATTACAACAGCTGAATAGTACGCGTGCAGCCGAAGATTGCCGGTGTTTGCGACCTAGCAGACACACTGCTATTGGAGCAAGACCCCGGGACGGTGATCCGGGCCAAGGAGAAGAAGGAGAAAAAGACAACCAAGGCGACCAAGACGAAGAAGAAGGGATCATGGCGCCCACAGTGGATGAAGGCGCAACATCGTCGCAGTCTCAGCAGTCATACACGCAGGCACACTTTGCAACCCAAACGACGCCTGCCATGCGAGCTGGTACCAGTGGGCACGAGCTACGGATGCTGGGGGTCAATAGAATGGATCCTGTAATAGTCGGCAACACGCGCCAAGAAGACCTGCCGCCAACGTCAGCGCATGTAAACTGTCACAAGTTACTGGATATGTTGAGGAAAACGGGCATTATACAGCCTCCTAGCCCAGATGAGAAGGGGAGCTTTCAGCAGCCTAAGAGCATCTCCACCCAGGCTAGCCCACTGACGCCGTCGCGTACTTTGGACACCAAAACGCAACGACAAACGCCTTCTGTGCGCAATGATCGGACTCGTAGACGGAAGTCACCTAAACGAACTCACTCGCAGAGGCATGCGACGGAAACTGAGGCCCGCTCGCCCATAACTGCCGATTCTCCCAAAGGAACATGGGTCGCGGAAGAAGCGGGCAATTGGAAAGAGCCCAGCGAGACGAGTATGGAGTGTCCTTGGATGAAGGGCTTCGTGTTCAACAGTCACTCTGTAGTCCCCGATGCATACCAGATGAAGGTCTTAAACAGATCCGAGAGTTGGTACAAGACTCAGCCGGGAATAATGCCCTTTCAAAAGAACAATATGCCCATGAGACATTTCAGGATGATCCGTGCTCTCGCCGAAGAAAATGCTGCTGCGCAAGGGCAAACTCAATCGGACGAGGAAATCGACGATTCTTCACCCGACTCTGATTCCGAAGGAGCTGCTGTTGTTTCATCGCCAGAATCTCTCCCCAAGACATCTCTTGATGATATGCCTGGGACCAGCCAAATATCATGGTCTGCGTCCTCGACTCCTGAACCCCCACAAATCCCGGCAAGTATCAAGCCTGGTTTGCCTCCGGATTCCAGTCTGGAGATGGGAGAGTCTGCGGAAAGCGCGAAGAATGCGCGGATTTTATCCTCTCCTGCCATCAGTCTCGTAGCAGAAAAAAGTACTAGTGCTCCGCCATCATCACCCCCAGCGATGGAGATCCCAGCAGACTCGGATGACGAAATGGAGATGGAAACCTCAGTCCCGCAAGCCTTGAATGAGACCAGGACTGTACATGTGGCATCATCTCGCAGGGGCCTCGTCAGCTCGCAATCCCCACGATCAAAGCTAGTGGTACAGGTGCAGGAGACACCGCATGCCAGGAGCAAGCAAATACATGTTTCGCCAGAAGGCAAAGAGTATGTCTCGACGGAAGAGACAAAGAACTCATCATCAATGTCAATTGTCTTTGACACACACGACGAATCCGTCTCGACTGCTTCTGCAAAATACAAGCGTGATCAGATTATGACGACAAGTGATGCGATTGGCAGGCCAAAAGAACTTGATTCTAGCCCTAGCGAAGAGCCAGGCCACGCAGACAGAGCTGAGCCGGCACGACAGTCAAGCCTGAGCACTGAAGGAGAGATTGTAATGATAGAGTCATCGCCCCGTACAGAAGCACAGATGGACGCGGTCGACGGAGGCAGCATTTCAGGGCATACGGCTGAAGTCCCGGATTGTCCGAGTCGCATGTCAGTATCAGGATCTACCAAACGCAAGCTGGCCGAATCTCCTACCAAATCCAGTAGACGAAATTCCAAACGGCGCGAGATCAAACTTGTTGGCTTCGGGAACTACTCACCACCCTCCACTGATCCCGCTTTGGCCCTGCGCAAGGACCGCGCGGACTCACTTCAACGATTTCGAGAGACCCGAAAGTCGAGTACGAGTTATGAGAGCCGGGCAGGTAGCCTGGCCAATCCTGACGCTGACTCAGAGGCAATGGACGTGGATGCTTCAGGCATGGCTCTGAGCAAATCGAATTTTCGTACCATGTCGCCTCGTCACCAGAGCCTATACGACGAGCCTAGTCCCCTTAGGCCACTGCCAAAAGCAGACCAGGCACCTGTGAAGTCTTCTCATCCTTCACGTGAAGTTGCGCAGTCTCACACGCCGACTACGGGTGGTTCATTACGTCGGAGTGTGCAATCTAAGTGTACGAATGTTGATGGGCAAGTAACTATGGTATCTGAACCCTCTACAATATTTGAAAAATTCCGGGCAGCGTACCCGGAGTATGCAGGCAACGAGAAACACTTCAAAGGACAATGCCTGCAAATGTATCAACTTGACCAAGAGGACAAGATGGTGCCCAAGTGGCAATGGGACGACTTCATCATTCGTCATAGGGCCGACTATCGCCAGTATTTATTGGAATGTGTGGACAATGGGGAGGAGCCCGAGCCATACTATCGCTTCTACAAGGATACTATTCGCGACACCTTATACAGGAAATGTATCGTTGATAGTAGAAAGAATCTGTTCAAAGCACTGGAGGAGCTGGGGGCTGAGCCTCCTGCGTCCCATGCTAAGGAACCACGACAAGACAAATCATCGCGGGCGTCGCTACCAAGTGCTTCTACCCACCACATACGTACACCACAACTGCCTGAAGCACCGCGTCAACGTCCCCGTCATTCCCTCCCTGTGATTGCTCACATCGTTCCACGTACATCTATGCCCTCTCTCCACACACCTGCATTCCGGACCCCACCCGCCCCGGCATCAGCGCGCAAACCCACCTCGAACCCACCCTCCTCAGAATCTCCAGTATCCAAGTCCGACAACCTACTCTCCAGCCTCAGTCGTGCTCCTACACCGAGTAGCTCACGCACTCCAGAGAGCAGCGGCGATCCCTTCCGCGACTACTTTTTTGCCGTCCAGCGAGTAAAATCTCTCACAGGGAGCGACACAGTAAGCCCTGAACCGAATGATATTGGGAAGCAGTGCAAGGCTAATATCGTTTTATGTCATAGGTCGATCGAAATAAACCGTGGCCGCAGAGTCTGGAAGGCAGGCCGACAGTTGCAGATGCGCCGAAGCAGAAGGTTGATGTTTTGACCTGGGGTGATGTCCTTTGAAGTTACGACAGAGTTGCTGGGGATTGAAAAAGAGACTTGATGAGCAATTTACGGTTCAGCCTGGAGTTTGGGAGCCTGACGAATGGCATCCAGGTTCAGAAATTGGAGGTTGGTGTTTTGTTACTCGGTGCAGTGATACCCCCCAAAGCCTGGAATTGCAGTTCACACATGACTGGAACCTTTGTCTGTTTCAGCTGCATTGCATTGCATTGGGAGTCTTGGGATGCATACGCATGTACACAGTTCCTGTAAATCGTGCATTGGGCGTGAGAAGAAGAGCGATATTGGGGCGCTCTGTAGTGAAACCCAACTACCATACTTGCGAATTTCATATTGGCATCATTATCACTCTAGCATCTACGCATGCTAATGGAATCTTCAACGCAACAAGGCCCATCCAAACATTTTAAGGATACCACTGCCTAGAGTTTTAGACAAGGAATATGTAGCATGTGTAGCCAGTCTTTCACCCTCAACGCTATCCCATCGTGGCAGTCTCACCATCATAATGTCAGTCCACTGTACCTACCACTCGGAAACAGACTCGTCGGACTGTCACTACGGTATGTATTCCCACGTTTCTCTCCTTACTCAGCCTCAGCCACGCCGGGCTGCATATCCATCGGCATCAAGGACCTTTGAACCACCGATATCCATCACATCCCCGTCATGGCTGACTGCATGGCGGAAACATTGCAGCCAACGAAACGAGCAGCCGGCGCCCTCAGGCCCAAGATACCCATCCATCAGCGTAATGTGACGTGCGCTTTTCCATCCCATATGCTGAAGTTTTATCTTGTAACAAGGCGACTTCTTTTTCAGTGGAACAGGCTGAGAAGATGCTAAGACAGAGGGGAAGATTGGGGGCGAGGGGGAAAGATCAGAGATATTACGTTACGTGGCATCGGACTTTGGACTACGGGTCTCCGCAACGGTGTGGAAGAGGGGTTTATATTTTTACGAACGACGGGGTGGGGAGAAAAGCAAAGTGTGGCATTGATGATTGGAGTCTTGGACGAGCAGAGCAGTGGTGTTGGGTTGTGTGCATGAGCATGAGCTGTGAGGTTGATGTTAGCCGGGGAAGCGGCTGAATCATTGGACCCTGCCGCCGCGCTTGAAATAGATTGGATAGAATGGGGGGTACCAGTACGATCTTTCACACCCTTAGTATCCAACCCTTCGATTCGACAAGGACTCAATGTCACTTGACCCTGGATATTTGCGTATATACAGGCTGCTCGGAATTTTCGGATCACCCATGTACGAGAGTTACAGGCTTCAGTGCGATACGGAGCCTGGTTGCGATGCGGAGTTTGCTTGTTTCACTGCGTCGTGTATGCAGGCGTATGCTCAGCCGGCCATGCTGACTGTGAAGCCTCGAGGCGATGAATTTTTATGCGGTCAAGGCTAATGGCTTGGATAGCGATTGAGCTGCAGCGATTCTCACGATTCCGTATTGCTCTTCGGTGAGACATGTCTTCTAGCGTCGACCGTGGCTAATTTCATGGCGCGTCGAGGATGTTGTGCAGGCTAGGTATTCTCGGTTGTAGTAACCCACTGCGTGCTATCTCATTCTCTGCTTATCATATGCTAGCTATCAGGATTTGGTGCTGGAGAACGACTACGCGGGTCTTTCCCATGCCTCATGGGGCACTGATGTTCAAGACTGCCCGTCTGGCACAAGCTGAGCAAGCCATGACCAACAGCGCAGCCAACTGAGGCTTCCGGCAAGCGATGGACCCAATTCCAAGCTGAGCATCCTTTCATTCTACAGGCTGAGTGTCCGTCATGTCGGCTCTGACACGCTGCGTCCTCGTGGCGGCGGCACGGAGTGTCGGTATGCGGTACTCCTTTGCCAAAGGAGTACGAGTATTGATTCTGATCTGTGCTTATGGTGGCATCAGTCGTCGTGCCACCGTCGAGCTCGCAGATCTATATGTAGTGTGCGTTACTCCCATGTCGTTCATAAAAGGGTTGAGGAAGTCTTTATCGTACACCCTTACCTAGGTCCCCTGTCACTCTGAAAGGGACCTTTCCGACATACAGCTCTTGCCAATATGGCAGTCTCTACGTTGTTGTTAGCTGCTGTTTTTCTGGCTGCATATGCACTTTATAAGTACTGGGATATATCACGTCGTCATAGAATACCGAAAGGCCTCAAGCCTCTGCCAGGGCCTAAAGGTATGGCATGCAACTCTACTTCTCATTGGCAGGCACTTTTTGACGAGAGTGTTGGACCCTGATCTGCCATCAGCCTTGAATGCGAGGAAGCATGGCTGATACATATTTCTCTAGGTTATCCCATCATCGGCGCGGTATCCGAGGTCCCTGAAAAGAACAGCTTCATCAAGTTTGCCGACTGGGGCAAAGAACATGGTCCTATATACCAAGTCAACTTGGCTGGAGACAACCATGTCTGGATTTCGACAGATCAAATCTCCAAGGACCTCTTGTCGAAGAAAGCAGCAATCTACTCTGACCGTCCACATATACCCGCTCTGATCGACGACAATCGCACGAGTGCACAGTACCTTCCATTGCTCAGTAGGAATGGTATGATGACTTTATCCAACGATAGATTCACAATCTAACACCATCAGATGGCCATACCCGCCAAAGGAAGTTTGCAAACATCATCATGCGCGAATCAGAAAAGGCGCTCTTTCACCGATACCCCGAACTAGAGGCCAAACGTATGCTGGTCGAACTTCTCGACGAGCCTGACCGGTACAATCATGCTCTCGAATCTTTCATAGCCCGTGTCACTTGCCGGCTGGCATGGGGCCACAGCGAAGGCAGCGATGAACTGAAGCAACGAGCTCGTGAACTCCTCATTGGCGTTTCCCCGACTGGATCGTTTGCTAACAAACTCCCATTCATCATGGCTCTTCCGGACTGGCTATCCCCCGCAAAGGCGTGGGAGAGACGACGTGCAAAGACGGAGCGGACATGGTTCCAGTGCATGCAAGATCAAGTATCAAAGGACATTCGAGAAGGCAAGGCCACGCCCTCATGGATGAAGACGTTCCTCGATGGTCGCAGCAAGTGGGGCTTCAAGTCCGATCTAGAGGGCGCATACGCAGTTGGCATGCACGGTATTGCCGGTGCTCTGACGATTGCGGCGCCCATGCAGACGTTTTGCCTCGCCATGACATACTATCCACAATTCCTGCCCATGCTGCACGAAGAGCTTGACCGTGTCTGTGGAGATCGACTCCCTCGCTCCGAAGATCGTCCCAGTCTTCCTTTCCTGAGAGCGATTATTCGCGAGTGCATTCGCTGGCGCCCACCAGTTCCAACTGGTATTCCGCATTACCTGTCCCAGGACGACGAGTACGATGGCTATCACATCCCCAAAGGCAGTACGATTCATCCGCTAGAATGGTAAGTTGAGATGCTCGCTGCCATGTTCTTCCAGAGGAGAAAAAGTTGACATTATACGTAGGGCTATCGCGCGTGACCCTGACATGTTTCCCGACCCGGAAGCATTCAATCCTCTTCGCTGGGTGGACCCAGCATACCCTACCTACCAGGAGCCACTGACCAAATTCCCAACCATCATCAACTCGACGCAGTTCGGCTACGGCCGCCGAACCTGTCAGGGCCAGACGGTCTCTGATGAAGATCTCCTCATCGGCATCGGCTCCATTGCCTGGCTCTTCAACATTCAACGCACACCAGGCGACAACTCCATCGTCGGCGCAACAACGCCATCTCCTCAAACCAAAATGCGTGAGAATGAAAAATGCAATATCGTCAGCGAACCCGCCAAACTCCCCACCATGGAACAAACTCTCCTCTCCAAATATGATTACCCGGGGTCCGGCCACTTGGGGTCTACTTTCATCCAGCCCTCTTCCCTAAAACCCACCTCCACCTCCACCACAACAGCCTCATCCAACCCCCCCACCACCCCCCTAGAATGGGGCGACACAACCCAAAAGCCCGCCGACCCCACCCTCGACTACTCCATCCTCCTCATCGCCAAACCCATCCCCTTCAAATTTCAACTCACACCACGCAGCGCCCACCGCGCCGCCAGCGTGCGCACTCTGTTTGAACAGGGCGTTGCCAAAGGCGAGTTTACGCACAGTAGGGAGTATTGGGGCCCGGATCAGGGGCGCACGAGCCTGCTGGGTTGGAGTAGGGTGTGAGTCTTGAGTCTCGACATGCTGTGGACGGGCGCAGGATGCGCAGTGTATGTGCATAGGTGCATAGGCATGCAGCCATGACTGTGGGTGGTGGACCCTGCGTGCTGTACGGCATGTGGTGTATGGAGGCGCCTGTGTGGCTGCGAATGGCTTACTATGCGGTTGTGTATATGTCCCGGTGGGGAGCCGGTCGTGGTGTTGTTACGTTAGTTCTGTGGAGAGCGTCGCTTTAACACTAGCAGTGCCGTTCATGTCCCCCTTTGTATTTGGGACGGAGTACAGTTAGATTTTTCGTTTGGGATGCGGCGGGATGCACGTGTTAACTCTAGTTTGACTGCTTCTTGTGTTTTCCTTTGCGAGCATGGGTCTACCTGGGCGGTGAGGGCGTGAGGGTTGGGTGTTAACATGCACCTATGGTAGCCTGTAAGTTAAACCTCATATTACAGTGATATATTGCACCCAGTCTTTTCGACAACAATTCATGTTGCATGTGAGAAGTTTGAGATCCTTTGCCCTTTTCTCTTGGGATGAGACTGGAAGTGTCGTCTATGTTCGTCAGGGAGATTTGGCGCATTGCATCTTTTGATTCATTGACCAATATGTTGAGCCTGTACCTACGTTCACATTCTCTGCGTGAGGAAAATGAAGAGGGACTTTAGTTTCGTATAGGGACCTCACCTCGTCGACATGTTCATACTTGAATACTATTTCGCGAAAAGTTGGCGCCAGAACCAAGGTCACGACTCACGATGATCAATTGATAAGTCCATCGCGCACTCACGTGACTACGCTGACATCATCCATCCATCCATCCGTCCGTCTATCCCTCCCCTCCCAATCAAGTAGTCTGTCAAACCTCAGCAAAACATCAACCAAACCTTCGCCAAATGTTCCCACGATAGCTCCCCTTCCCCAGCTCCCTCGAGGCCTGTCAATTCTCCTCCCCTTCGCCATTTCCAAACAACTCAGACAAACCATGCTCGGCTTCCACTTCACAGCCACGCGCACCCAAATCGCCGCCTACCTCTTCGGCGTCGCCCTCTTCAGCATCTCCTTCCTCGTCTTCCTCAACAGCAGCGTGTCCTTTGTCATCACGCAGCGCATAGGGGAGTCGCGCCATGTAGGTGATGCCGTGGGCACGCTGGGCTTTGTGGACGAGCTGGTCGCGCTGGTGGCGTGTCCGGCGTGGGGATTGTTGAGTGATCGCGTGGGCGTGCGGAGTGTGGCGGTCATGGGGTATGCTATTGTGGGAGTGGCTCTGTGGGTGTTTGTGCAGGCGCGCAATGTCTATCCGGAGTTGGTGTTGGCGAGGGTGCTATTCAGTCTGGGGGGGAGTGCGACGTAAGTGAACAAGTGCACTTTTGTCGCATGGCGCATTGCGCGTGCGGTGTGAAGCGGAATTGGGATGCATGCTGATGTTTGGATCAGCGCGACTATGGTCACAGCGATTCTGCCTAGTATGACGCATGTTGATCATGTCAAACCGGATCCGAGATCGCCTACGAGACGGAATGGCAGGTCACATGCTGTTGCGCCCTCCATTTCGTCGGAACTGACGATTACACCTGCGCGGTTTCGATCGAGCTCAAGGGATGCAATGGTGGATGCGCCAGCTAGGAAGGACACGGGGGCTTCAACATCCCAACTGGCAGGCTTGGTGGGTGTCTTCACGGGCTGTGGTGCTCTGGTAGCGCTTCTGGTCTTTCTACCACTTCCCACACGATTCCAACAGGCTGGTGAGAGTCCAGCTACGGCCGTTGCAAGTGCTTTCTATGTGGTTGGCTCCATTGCATTGCTCGTAGCACTAGGATGTTTCTTCGGCCTGCGCCAACTCCCCGGCGAAGAAGACAAAGGCTGGAAACGCCTTACATCAAACGACGACACCAAAGTCCCAGACCACCACTCAACCCGGCATGTCGTCCTCTCCTACCCGCGCCTCTTCCTCGAGAGCGTCAGTCTAGGCTTCCGATCCCCAAACATTGGCCTCGCGTACATAGGCGGCTTCGTTGCCCGCGCCTCCTCGGTCGCAATCTCACTGTTCATCCCCCTCTTCACTAACCACTACTTTCTCCAAATCGGCCAATGCACCGTCGACCCCAACAACCCATCAGACATTAAAAGCGCCTGTCCGCAAGCATACAAACTCGCCGCCATGCTCACCGGAATTAGTCAACTCATTGCACTCATGTGCGCCCCCCTGTTCGGTTACCTTTCCGGCCGCTACCCAGAACACAATATCCCATTGCTCGTCGCCGCGATTGCCGGTATAGCAGGCTACTCGGCCTTTGGCTCCCTCGAAAGCCCAGACTACAAATCCGAAGATGGAACTGGTGCCATCTTCCTCATCGTAGCCTTACTCGGCATCAGTCAAATCGGCGCAATCGTATGCTCCCTCGCCCTCCTCGGCAGGGGCATCAACAACGAAGAATGCACTGCTACGACCACCGCAGAATTCTCCCACTCCTCCACCGAAAACTCCACAGACCCCCTCTCCCACCCCTCCGCAGGCGCCACACCCTCCACCAGCGCCCCCATCTCCCCCGTCCGTGAACACCCAAGCCAAGACCAAGAACACGCGCCTCTCCTCCCGCACACCCGCAGCTCAACACGGCAAATATCCCGAGCAAACGCCCACTCCACCTCGCTCAACCACATCAAAGGCTCCATAGCGGGCACGTACAGTTTGCTCGGCGGCTTTGGCATATTGCTGCTTACCAAGGCTGGAGGCGCGCTTTTCGATGCCACGGCGCCCGGGGCCCCTTTTTTCATGATGGCGGGGTTTAATGCCGTGTTATTTGCTGTTACGCTCGGGGTAGGAGTATGGCGGGGTGGGAGTGAGAGGCGGGGGAGGAGGGAGTTGAGGTGATGGGTGTTTGGGATGGAGATGAGTGGGATAGATAAAGGTTATATCTTTTGAAGTAATGAATCCATGATGATAATATCCGAGTTGAATTGGAAGAGATAAATACATGATCAACGTGTAGAATCAGAATTTCGCATCCGAATTTCTGAAGCCACGAGAAACAAAATAAAGTCAGTGAACCTTATCCATGCACTTCTTACTTGCACACAAACATGCAACACACGATTCACAACAAAAATCAAACTTCCCCTTGCAAACTTCCAAAAGAGTGACTTTTCATTAATTCCCCAACTATTTCCATGTCTACCAGAAGAGCAGAAAGAGAAAAAGGAGCGACTACAACTACAGATTAGGTCATTATTCCCTTCCACCCTTTCTCCACCCAGCATTACAACCACGCTGCCCTTATTCCCCTCCTCGTCCCTCAACTATCAAAAACCAACGTAGAAAAAGTCCTCATCCTTTTTCACCCTGGTCAGAAGATTAGAAATTAAAACACACGGCACAACGCCCTCTCCATCCACAGCATCTAAAGCCAGCACAACGGGAAAAGCAAACGTTCGCCTTCTCCTCTCTCTCCACACAGGCTCTTTTCAGCTCCTACATTACCCCGGGAGCACAGGAAACGTAAACGCAACTGGACCGTGCCCGGGATGGAAAATCAACTCCTGAGCAAATTGCTACTGAACGTGTTTACAATGCACCCATGCTCTTAGCCGCATAGCCGTCTTGACTCTTTTGCGTGCTGGAGGCTGGGGCGCTGGAGACGGGTGTGGATGATGAGGATGCGACTGCATACTTGGAAGAAGATGACGCATGAGTAGGTTTAGTGTAGGATGACTCATGAGTAGGCTTAGTGTAGGACGACACAACAACAGGCGTGCTAGAAGATGACAGACTAGCCGATGGAGGCGAAACTGCAATCTTAGTGGAAGACGACGCCTCAACCGAAGACGAAGACGAAGACGAAGCCACAACATGCGTGCTAGTAGACGGTACCACCACAATCTTCGTCGACGACGATCCCGGGCTCGAAGCATGGCTCATAATCGTGCTGGAAGAGGATAGGTTGAGCGGCTTGGTGTATGACCATACGATGCTTGGATACTCCATGGCTGGCTTGCTGGACGACTTGGCGATGGGCGTGGTGGATGGGGAAGCGTAGCTTGATGCGTAATGGTGGGTTTTGCTGGAGGATGACTTGGAGGTAGAGTGGGCGGGGGATGAAGCTTTCATGGAGGAGGATGTGGCGACAGAGTAGGCGTGGGACGACTTGGAGGCAACGTGGGCGTAGGATGAAGCTTTGCTGGATGCCTTGGTTGAGGAAGGCTTGACGACAGGTGGGGTGGGGGCTGAATGCTTGCTCATGCTGTGACTGTGAACCTTGCTGGAATACTCGCTCATGGTCTTGCTGTGAGCGTTGCTAGAATGCTCGCTCATACTCTTGCTGTGAACTTTGCTCAAAGCTTTGCTCGAGGACGGCTTCACGACAGAATATACATGCGAGGTCACAACCACGGGCTTGGTGTACGAAGCCTTGCCCAAGGACGACATGACAGCCGACGAGGCAACGAGAGGCACGCTAGCGGTTCCGCAGACCGAAGTGGTGCCAGTCATGATAGCGGTGGAGAGGATATGGGTAGAGAGTGTGTAGACGGCAGTGGAAGCACTGGAGGTTGCGATTGTGACTTCACTTGAGCCGGTAACAGTGGATGAGACGATGGAGCTATGGGATATAAGTTTGATGCAAGGAAATTAGGGGAAATGAGGCTGAACGTACGTGTGGACGGTGGTTTTTACGTATGTCTTAGTCTTGGTCTTGATCTTGGTCTAGGGTAATTGTCAGGTCATTCTGTCATGTTGACGAATTGGGACAAAGGAGACTTACCGAAGTGCTATAACCGATGCTGGTGACTGGGGATTTGTGCACATGTGTGGTTGGCTTGTAGACCACAGTGTTGTAGGGAACGACAACAGTCTTTGTGGAAAGAATGATGGACGCTCCTGTAGAGACCTTGGTCCAAGTATAGATTTCTGGAGGCTGTTAGTCTGAGATATCATGTTAAGATGTTCATCCACTTACTTGGTGTGCAAATTGTCACTGCAGCAGAAGATGACAAGATGTGAGGGACATAGCGTGAAGATGAGGTACCAGGCGCAGGCTGAGGAGTCGAAGAAGCAACGGGCGCAGGATGAGAGGAAGAACCACCATATGCAGGGACCGACTCCGATGCCATCTTCTTCTTCAACGTAGAGGAACAAGGCGAGGAAACAGCAGGACGCGGCGTAGAAGAGGAGCAAGGCGTAGAAACAGCCACGGCAACCGGGGGCGTAAGAGTACAAGGAGTTGATACACCGGCAGGAGGGCCGAAAGGAGCAGCAGGCCACCCATGATGGTGATCACCTTGTTCCCAATAGGGACCCTCGTGTCCTCCAGGACGGGCAACGGTGAGGGTGGCGGTAGCTGCGAGGGCTACGAGGGAGGTTTGGAATCGCATTGTGGGTGGTTTTTGGGAGGAAAGCGTGTGGGGAGGCTTTTTGGTGGTGGAGCTACAACGAGAGACAGATCAGAGGGAGGGGTTATTGATTGATGGCTTTCAGAACTGCACGTAGGTGCTTTTATATGTACTTGATTTATACCTACTTATTTGGGAACCTAGAGAATGCGCTTCGGCGAGTCGGCTTCATCTCGTAGTGTGCTAGCCAAGTTTTTTACAATCATAGCAAGGGAAGTGACGTGTAGAGTAACAAGTCTACCCTAAAGTTGATGTCCATCTATGGACAGTAGATTAGGGAGTGAGCCAAGGTACTGGAGATCGTCGCCTCATGTTGGGCCACTTGTGTACCAGTGTGGAGATGTGGAGCTCCTCAGCCTAGACATAGTGAAGGTGGACAATGATTTGCTGTTTTACTTGGTTGTAGAGTAGGATCCGATCTTCCCATAGCTCGTATCAAAGATGTTGAGGCACGGTATGGCCATGTTCGGCAGATGCTGTCAGCCTCAACGTTCACTTGGATGGACATGCCGAAACACTGTCAGGACCATTGTACTCGATTGACAAGTGTGTTTTCTTTTTCCCAGCTATAGGTATTCGACCTTTTTCCAATTGATGGGGCAGGCACTGTGCTCTAGATGCGAACTGTCGCCACGACTCCTGACTCGAGTCAACCCCTAACACACAGATTGACGATCCCTGTGACTTTGCATACTGTTCGTTGAAGTCCTACCATTATCCAGACCTCAAAATCCGCTATAACGTCAGAACTGTATCTCCGATCAGCCATTGTATGCGAAATCCTGTCGTCACCTACACCTGTAAACACCAAGGATGTGAAAGAAAACAACGGAAATCTAACAAATGTTTCCTACAAATACTTGATAGATAGCCGTTGGCGTATGCCTAGTATGTGTGATCGACAGTTAGCCTCAACGCGGATGCCTTTTGTCAGATGTTATGCACGTAAACTGTGGTTCACGCCTACGGCAGGCAATGGAGTGTACATTAGTGTGATCGCCACGGGGGCGCTAGGACAGTAAACAAAAGCCACTCCGGAACTGAGTGTAATTCTGGTGGCTGGGAAAACCAGGGCAACTGGGTATTGAATGCTATTAGTGAAGATATGAGAGAAGTTTGGAGGTTGGAAGTGGTCCAAGAGTTGATGTACAAGTGACGTCCCCTCACGGTCTCCACATGCAGTCATCGGGCCGAAGTTCTGGCCGACTTTCCCATCTCGACTTTTTTTGCAATGCAGCCTCGGCCGCCGTGCGCATATCAAGACGCCATTGCGACACGACTTCATGACCTGCAGGCGCATGAAATATTTGAAAAGAACCGTCACTGGCTGAAATCTACCAGCCAACCAATTACAACCCCCTACAATACGCCTTCGTCATTACAGCTGCGCTCGGGGGTCCGCAAATTCAACACCACCGGCATGGGAAGCTAAGCCTACGCCTACCAGTAACCGTGAATAACGCAAACCCACCTCACCCAGCTTCATGGAAGTGCTCCCGAAGCCCTCGAATCGCCCAACATGAATTCCCCAGCCCCCTCTCCACCTCACGGATCCCCACGACAACCGCCATCATCTCCACAACCGCCGTCACCATCACCGCCCCAGCGCGACCCCGTCACCTACGAAGGTACACCCATAACCTCGCCCCGATCCCTCCGCCAACTCTCCGTCTTCCTCTTTGGTAGCGCCTGCCTCCTTGCCTCCACCGCTATAACACGCAAAGCCATCTGGCGTCGCCAACTCCGCCAGACGCCCAAGTACTTCGATGCCAACACAAATCCCCACGAGTATTTTTCCCCCTTTCAAGACGCGTGCCAGGCTTTGAATCTGGCGACGCTGAATTGTGCGAGTGTGGGGATTATGGCGCTTGGGGGCGCCATGTGGACGTTTGATATTGCGGGATTGGCGGAGGCGAGGAGCGTGTTGAGGCGGAGGTTGGGGTATGACCGGATTTATAGAAGTGAGGCAGATGTGCCGAATAGTGTTAGTGAGATGATTAGGCAGAGTGGCGAGATGAGGGTTAGAGAGGAGGAGAGGGATGAGGGGCAGGGGGGTGAGTTGAGCGGGGATGGGGAGGACAACAAGCAATAATGATGGTGTGATGTGTATGTGTACGAGTGTATGAATACTGTGTATATGGGTAGTCATGATAGAGGTGTCCTGATGAGACATATTATGTCTATATGTAATGATATCATGGCCGGTAACACGACGCAACAGCCCAAGCATCTCTCTACTTCCCCTCCTGACTCAAATTCCCCTCATCTACACCAAAACATTAGCACAAAATACCCTACGCAATCAACCCCTTACTCACCAACCCTAACCCCAACCGCCCCATCCCTATTCGCCCTCCACACACCCTCCCCTCCCTCAAACCTTTCCAACTTCCAAATCTCCGCCCTCTTCTTCGTCTCCTCGAGCGCCTCCTCACCCGCTCTCCACGCCGCCTGCCGATGCGGCGCACTAACTGCAATCACCACGCTTTCCTCTGCTACCGGGCATTCGCCCAAGCGATGCACGATGGTGATCTTCGTGCACTGGTGCTTGGCCAGAATGGTGGATGCGATTTTAAATAGGGTGGAGAGTGCGAGCGGGGTGTAGGATGTGTAGGCGAGGGAGGCGACGGGGAGCTCGTTGAAGGTGTTGCGCGTGGTGCCGATGAAGAGCACGGTGGCGCCGGCGGAGGGGGACCGCACGAAGGCTGTGGCTGAGGTGGTGGAGAGGGGATGTGGAGTTAGTTCGACGTGGATGGTGGGTGTGGTTTTTGTTACGGGTTCGGTGGGGATGGAGGGGGTGTAGGTGGAGGGTTCTGTTGTTGACATTTTTGGATGTTGGAGAAGGAGGGGTTTGGTGTTGTGGCTGCAGGCGAGAGGTTTCAAGGTGTGGTTTTTTTTCGATGTTGATTGGATTGGATTCGGGGTGGCTTTTGTCTTCGAGGGAAAAGTTTTTGTATGGATCGAGGCTGTATATTTTTCAAAGCACAAGATTGACGACTTTGATCAAATGATTATCTGTGGTGTTGATTAGAGCGAATTCATCCACATCTCGTTATATTGTGGCGAGCAATCTGAAGCAAGCTTAAATGATATATACCTTCATAAATAAACAGTGACCTGCCGGCAGAAAAGATTGTGTACGAATGTTGAAAGAGAATTAGGAGACTCACTAAAGATAAATTATCAGAGAGAAGGGTACGATGACAGTGACGAGAAAGATACACATCTGGAATAAACTGGACATGCAATGCAACCACTGTATAACTTACATTTGATTCGAGATCTGACACGAAATTTTAAGTTGTCGAATATTGGGGTGATTAGACGGTTGACATGTACTGACATGCAGTCATAGAAGATGTCAAACTAACGTCTGGTTGCCCGCATTCTGCCCCACCGTGATCGCATATGATTGGATAGACCATCACCAGTGGGCAGAAGTCACTTTGACAGTGTTCGAGACGTCACAGGGCAACATTGATGATATTCGTAATCTAATAATGGAGTAGCCAATAGACTCGTACTCAATCGCCACCATATCATCACAACGTACATCCAACGACATCCAAACCGTTTACGAAAAAATCACTCCTTCTTGCTGCAACAAGCTTCTCGTAGATCTAGTATCTTTGCCTGTGATTGGGAACCGCAGGTCGCGACATCATAGCTAAACGAGCAGGATTCATTCCAAATGCCTCGGGCTCAGATTGCTTGGGTTCAGCTTCAGCCTCAGCATTCTCCTTCTTCCCGTCCTTGTCACGAGCTGCCTTCTTCTCCTTGCGCTCGCCCTGCTTCATCTCAATTTCAGCACGCTTTTCACGATCACGCGCACGCTCATCGTGGAGCTTGTCGTTCTTTGCTACAATTTTGGATTTGCGGGCCTCGCTGTTGCCACCGCCGCCGGCACTGAAAGCATGTTAGAGACGCACTGGTGTATCCATGGACAAAGATGACCTTACCTCAACTCGACGTTGATCTTGCGTCCCTCGCTACCCTTCTTGCCGTCTGGGAAGAGCGAGTGGTGGAACTTCTTCAGGCACAACTCCATACGATCGTAGCGGTCGAACTCGACAAAACATGTACCCATGAACTTGTTATTGTTCTTGTATGTACGTAGACGGATCTCGGTGGGCTTGCACTTGGCAAAGTGCTCTTCGATTTGCTCTTTGGTTGCACTGTAGGGTAGGTTGCCTGGTGGTGATTGTTAAGACTTGAACAAAACACTAGTGATCGTGGGAACATACCAACAAAGACAATGAAGCGACCCTTTTTGGCCTCTTGGGTCTCATCGACATCCTCTGCACCCTCTTCGGTGTCCTTCTCTTCTGTCGAAGCGTCACCGTTGGCCTCAGCAGCAGACCCATCTTCAGCAGAGGCTTCTCCATTGGTCTCAGACTTGACCTTCTTCTTATCCTTTTTCTCCTTTTTGGAAGCCTTCTCCTCCTTGTCCTTTTTGGACTCCTTCTTCTCTTTTTTTGCTTCCTTGGAGTCGCCATTGACACCGTTCGTCTCAACGTCGACATTATCTGACACACCATTGCTCTCCTCTGCACCAACAACAGCATCGTCAGTGGCGTCTTTGGACTTCTTGGATTTCTTGGACTCCTTGTCCTTCTTAGACTTCTTCTTCTCTTTCTTCGAGGGTGCTTCGTCAGAAGCTTCAGGCGCGTCAGGCATTGGCTCGTCGTCGTTCAACGAGGTGAAGTTTTCAGAGGCCTTCATCTCATCGATCAGCTCCGCTTCATTGACTGGGGAAGCCTCGGTAGCGTCGACATCCTTGGTTTTTTTAATTTTTTTCGACTTTTTGTCCTTTTTGTCCTTCTTTACTTCAGTCGCAGCGTCTTCTACTGAAGCCTCAGGTTCAGCGACTTCTTTAGCCTTCTTCTCTTTCTTTTCCTTTTTGGCCTTCTTCTCCTTCTTCTCAGCCTTCGCCTCTACTACAGGCTCCTCTGGCGCTGGCGCATCTTGAGGAATTTCAAACTTCTTCGACTTTTTGGACTTTTTCGGTGCGTCCTCTGCAACCTCATTGTCGCGCTTGCGCTTCTTTTCTGCTTTCTCGTCTTTTGATCGCGACATGGTGGTTGGTCAGAAATGGTTGAGGAAATGTCGAAGGAATGTCGAGAACACGAAGAGGAATCCCGAACTTTTTCTGAGTACTGCCGCGGGCGGTGAATGCAGGCGATGCTTGGCGCGGCGCGACTAACAGAACAACCACCCTCGACCAAGCACCAACTCCAGCTGCGAGTGAAAATGCAGACCTGTACTCGTCGGATACGGCTTCCCCAAAGTGCGCTCAAGGCACCGAGTAAATGCGCCAGTGAACGCCCTTCTCCACGCCAATTCTCGTACAAGCACCCCCGCCAGATTCTAATCGCACACAAGGGCTCGCCTCGGCCACAGCTTCCTTTTCTCTACCCCTCAGGCCAACACTTTTCCAATGGCCAATTGCTGCGACTGTTCTCGATCAGTGCAAGTCACAAGAAGTTCATCAAGGAGACGGCGAAATTAAGCGTGCGCTATACTGTCGTAATCTTTCTCATCACATCGTGCTTCAGTATCGCCAGTCTCGGCATACTGAGCGAGCAGCAAGAGCGGGCATTTCCCTCGCCGCATGAGTGGAGCTTGATCACCAGATTCAGATGGAGGAGGGGCAAATGGTGGATGGTGCCAGAGAACAATGAGGAAGAGGGCTTCCCCAACTGGGCACGTGTGTACTCTGAGCTCCAATATGCGCTGAACAGATTGGAGGACCCAAACAAAGATGGTGCAGGTATTCAAGAGCAGGAGGAGGGAGGCATATTGGTTCCCGGGCTAGGCAAGGCAGGATTCGATGTCTCTGCTAAGAGCGAAGAATGGCGGCAGGGCTACTACGAGGTACTCATGGGCATGGCAAGCGCAGCGGAGCGCTTGGACGGCTGGGTTACCACGAAGTCACGGAGAAACGTATGGGCACCCGAGTTTGTTCCATCGGCCACGAATGCGCGCCCAAAAGCAGTCCTGCCTGGCATGCCTGAAATCCCTGACGAAGAGCATCGTGTACCTGCTGCCGACGTCCCTGAATCATTTTATCTCAAGATCATCACGTCAAAGGGATTCACAACATATCAGCGACTCTCCGCTGCTCTTGGCTATGCTGATTGGTTGAAATTCAAAGAATTACCAGACTCGGCGGAAGACATGTATCGCTGGGCACTCGATATTGCAGTCTCAGGCTTGCCAACGTCCGAGCCTGACGCAGTCATCAATAGCGAGACTGGCATCCTTTCAGCTACAGCACCAAAAGAGGCCATCACGCCCAACATTGTGTATGCGGCGACCAATCTGGCTATCTTCCTAGCAGAGCAGCGCAGGATTGCGTCTGCTCTTCCCATCTTCATCTCTGTTCTTCGTGCGCGACTCGATGCCAAAGAGGCTCGTGTGGAAACCATTGAGCCCAAGAAAGACTCCACCTTGTTCGGAACCCTTTTGAGTCTCCTGAAAGAGCCAGACTATCCCCCAGTCCCCCCATCTGGTGACGAGCCATTGCTTCGCAAAGAGGCTGACCGCTGCGAAGAAGCAGCTTTGCGAAACTACATTGGCGAAATCCTCTTTGCCAGCGCTGGCGCATCTGCGTCGCAGCGGCAACAAGGGCTTTCGTGGGTCCGCGATGGTGTGTCTACCTCCAAGATTGCACAAAGCCTTGACATTGTACGTGCGCAAGACGAAATACGAAAGAAATGCGAGAAATGCGAGGAAGTCGGTCTCGAGTCATGGGGTAAGATCATGACCTACCTCGCTGCCGAAGCTCGTGAGAAACTTGATGCGGCAACAAGCGGAGGGCTTATAGGTCTGCTGTGGAAGATTCGAGGCACAAAAGCTCTCGAAGAAGCGGTTGAGAATCTCGAGGGTGAAGAGGAAGGAGTCACGATGAGGCTGAACAAGCTGAGAAGCAGAATGTTGAAGGAAGAATACGCCGAGCTGGATCGCAAGTATGCAAGGACATTTGTGTTTTAGATGGTCCGTTACCAAAGACACGATATACATATAGTACAGTCCCATCCTCATGCCCCTTGATATCTCACATGAGTCAGCAATTGCACTGACCCTATATGTGTTAGTATACACAGTATGTATATGTATACACAGTATGTATATGTATACACAGTATGTATATGTATACACAGCCACTGCCACATACATATACTCGAGTTGCCAACCCTTGACCCCCCCCCCCCCCCCAGCCAACAATCCAACATCGTATACCCAAACTCGAGCAAATCTCGGCTCAGCCGCCAAGCGCCCGATCTGACAATGCGGAGTTGCGCGGCCTCTCTCCCCGCCCATTGGCTCGGCAGCATCCGGTTGCGCCGCATTCAATCTTTCGGCCTGGGCACACTTGGCTCTTCCCAACTTCCTCCTCGACTGCACACGGCCTTGGCGGGGGGCTCTTGGGGGGGAAACGCGACTCGGACTTGCGACTAGAGTGGAGTCCGCTTCAGCGCTTGGTTCCGTTTCCAACGCCGCCAATGCTTGTTAAACGTGCCCTACGACGGATGAGGAGGAGGGGGGGAAATGGGAGGTTCCCAGGGGTTGGGGGGTGGGTGGGCTTGCTTTGTTCTTGGTGATGTGGACGACGTCAAGTGCTTGTTGGCTGCTGCGCCTTCTTGTGAGACTTTCATTCCAAGGTTGGTCGTTGTTTGCGATTGTTTGCTGCTTTTTTCCTTTTTCCTTGATAGAATCTCTCCTCACGGCTTTTCCAAGCGTATTTCCCTACTTGTCTGATTCTCTACTGTCTGTTCGTTGTGCGTTCCAGTCCATCTGTGACATTCGCCCATGGAGTCTCAATAATCATTCCTCTGTCTCTCTGTCCCTTCCTACCCTCCAACAATGGACAAGAAACCCATCTTGACCTCTACATTTCTCTCTCGCCGCCGCCGCTCCTCCCACACCCTCCGCCGTCTCCGCCGCACCCCCGCCCTACGCCTCCTCCTCCTTCTCCTCCTCATCTGGGACTCCCTCCACTGCATAACCCTCTACCTCGCCCAAAGCGCCGCACTCAACGCATCCCCACCCCCCGCAAACCGAAAGCACATCTACATCGCCGCCCAGCACTGGAACAATGCGCGACTGCTGCGCCAGCACTGGAACGATGCGCTCATAGCCCTCGTCCAGGAACTAGGAACATCAAATGTCTTCGTATCCATTTATGAAAGCGGGAGCTACGACGATACCAAAGATGCGCTGCGCGAACTCGACGCTGTGCTCGAGGGCCTAGGCGTGCAGAAAAGTATAATGCTCTCCGACATTTCGCACGCCGATGAAATCGCCCAACAGCGGAGTCAGGACGGGTGGATTAAGACTGCAGACGGACAGTCTTATCTCCGTCGAATCCCCTTCCTCGCAACCATAAGGAACCATGTGTTTGAGCCGCTGGAACGGCTGACGGGCGAGGGCAACCACTTTGACAGCATCTTGTTCCTCAACGATGTCGTCTTTACGCCCAGGGATGTGCTGATGCTGCTGGATACGAATGGAGGCCAGTATGCAGCAGCCTGCTCGATGGACTACCAGAAGCCGCCATACTTTTACGATACCTTTGCACTGCGCGATATCGAGGGCGATGAGACCATTATGCAGACTTGGCCGTTTTTCCGCGCGCGCAAGAGTCGGTGGGCTGCGGAGCGGTATTTGCCTGTTCCGGTGAAGAGTTGTTGGAATGGCATGGGTGAGTTGGTTCCCTTGTTTCTCAATCCTCAACACTCCCACAATGTCTCCAAAACACATCATCTCGCCAAATGCCATCAACCCAGCTAACCAAAAACCCCGCCACAGTCGCCATGCCAATCTCCCCCTTCATCGCCACACCTCCCCTCCGCTTCCGCGCCATCCCCGACGCCCTCGCATCCACCCACCTCGAAGCCTCAGAATGCTGCCTCATCCACGCCGACAACCCCCTATCCTCTTCCTCTTCCTCACCCTCCTCCCAAGGATCCCCCCCACCCCTCCAAATCTACCTCAACCCCACCGTAAAAGTCGGCTACAACGGTTCCTCCTACAACGCTATCAACGCGCCCTCAGCCGCCCTCTCCCCCTTGCGCATATTCCTCGCCGTATGGGAGAACCGCGTACTGCGCTGGGCGACTACGCCGTTGGTGAAGCGGTGGGTGGTGGGGCGACGTGTGGCAGCGTGGATAGGCGGTGCGGTAGGAGGAGCGGAAGGAGGAGGGAAGGAACGTACGGAAAAAGGAGGGTTTTGCTTGGTAGACGAGATGCAGATTCTCTATGAGAGGGGATGGAAACATATTTAGCATTGCCTTCAGGCCGGAATAAAACAACAAGATTGAATCATGGCTTCTCGAGGCGGAGAGTATATTCATGGGTGATGTGATGTCTCTACCCCCATTTACATCTACGCCCCCTATATCATGATACCCTTGCCCCCCTCGTCTAACCCAGCATCCATGATTTTTCGCATGGTGGCTGAGCGGGGAGTGCATGGCCTCGAGGGACCCGAGTCCATTACTCATCTCTGTTTTAAACATTGTGAAGGCGTCTTGAAAACATCGCCTCTCAGGCAGTATCACTCGAGAGACCAATATTCTCAAAGAAACTTCGCCTCGAGCAATACCCCTGACTCCTCCATAACCCGCCGCGATCAAGATACGAGGTACCGAGTACTTTAGAGCAGACTCGAAAACTCTGTACAAGTGACTCCTCGCTGGAAATCACTCCAAATCACAGGCTGCGTAGAAATACCGGTAGTGAGGCCACGGACGGTACGTCAAACACGCCCATTAGGGGATGCGATATGGCATAAGTTTTTGTGGTTTTTGAACTGCCTTTTGATTGCAGTCATGTAAGAAACCCGGCTGGAGATTTACGGGAGGAGATGAAGGAGTAGGTATGTAGGAGGGCGGGTTGGATATCCTCATAATCTCATATCACACCAGCTCTGCTCATTGGAAGATAGCCAAGTACTTGCTACGGCTAGATTATGCGCAAAGCACATTAGCATAGATGTGACTGTGACTGCCATCTGCTGTACATGCCACGCTTAAAACAGTGCTATTGCGCGCCTAAATTTGCATGCCATGTATACCACATAAGTCGATTGTGTCGCGCTGATCTGCGAGCTGTGTAGCCCATATCGACCTGTAATGGAGCGGAGCGGCCTCGTTATTGCAGGAATCTTTGAGTACAGCGTTCAAAGCAAACCACGAACTAACTATAGCGCTGTGGCAGTTTGGTCTAACGTATAACTCCAAGGATATGATTGCCGTTACTAGAGTTGCGATTACTCTCCAGAAGGAGGTTGTAAAGGCCGAAGACCTAAGCTCAGCGTCCGTCGACGCAAACCGCTTGCCAAAGGTCAAGG
Organism: Plenodomus lingam; assembly: GCF_022343315.1. Taxonomy (NCBI): domain Eukaryota; kingdom Fungi; phylum Ascomycota; class Dothideomycetes; order Pleosporales; family Leptosphaeriaceae; genus Plenodomus; species Plenodomus lingam. Next base: position 1,557,161 of record NW_027093966.1, on the reverse strand, counting down.
ATAATACAGTTTGCTACTCAAAAACCAACCAAGAGGCCTTGATATCTTTCAATATGCATACAAGCTGAACCTAACTCGCCGCAACCTACTCTAGAAGCTCTAGGACTCAGAATAAAGCGTATCTCGCGTAAGAGTGTTGTGTGAGACGCGGCAAGCAATTTAGAGTTATAGGGGGGGCAACAATCACTTGTATAGGCATATAGATAGGTAAAAGAGCCCTTTATACCCACCGTAATTCCAAAGACATGCAAAATTTTGCCATCTCTTCGTAGACCTTAATAGGACCTCCGTCATTTTAACAAGGCCCACATGTCCCGCTCCTGGTGCTTCTCTAACTTGAGTCAGCTCTGTCACCTTAGTGATGGTTGGGCGGCTGCTGCCACAGTCAAATAAAAAAGTGCAAAAAGATCCAGCAAAAAAAGAGGATCGAATGGGTTTTGAACCCACGACTTTGTCTGAAAAATTTCCAAGTACCTTGCAGTGTACTTGAACATGTAGTCCGAGACTCGGCTAGAAAGCAAATCCTAACTGGACCACACAATGTACACAAGGAAACGTTGTGACGCACCTGTACCAACCGGGCCTTTTCACCACCACACCCGGCGAAAGATAACTCCAATAGCAGAGATCATATAGTTGAGTATGGTGGTGGGGGCTATGGCCTAGACCCTGACTGGAGGAGGCGTTTGTACATGGCGACGGCAAGGCTAACGTTTGTAACGTGGCTGGCGAGCTCCTGACTTCACATGCAAAGATTTGTGGACCCTCCTTTGGCGTTATGGCAACAGGAAGCATCTGATATCATCCTCCAAGGGCTTATCCAAGTCTAGCAGACCTTCCCCTGGACACTGTCAACCACATACATGTACAAGGAATCTTGTGCACATTCATGGGCACCAGGATTGACCAGTGTAGCCTTACAGTTCTCTTGAAAGCCAGAATATGTGCAAACGGTATCGGGTAACTGGTTTACTCGTGGAGTATCCAGTCGCAGCCAACGCGGTAGATTTAGAGTGGACGGCAGCAGCCAACTGACTGCCTATGCAGCATTTGCAGCACTGCGGCAACAATAAACTCTTTGGCAGATCAACTGTGACTTGCCCAGAATTTGGGTGTTAAATGGGCCCACATCATCTGGCCGCTACAAGTACCTGCATACTTGTCGAGTCTCATCGTGCCTGACATGCGTCACCCAACGTGCATCTCTTCTTTTAGTCTTGCGAGTTGCGATGGCCGGGGCGGCGGTGAGCCTCGCGGACTTACGCTACGCGCCTTCACAACCTTAGCCCCGCTCCGATTCTCTCTCAACGCCGCCTTTGCACAAAGCCACCTCGCTGCACTCATGCCCGCTGTGCCTCTCGATGAGTTACTACTCGTGAAGGTAGAGCAAGATCGAGTTGTCATGCCCTGTTGGAGAAACCGTACACGCAGACCCGCGACAGTGTCGTCGGGCCCCGATGAGCCAGTTCAACTTGCTGACGCCCCTGGGCAGGGCATAGCACAGTACACAGCGAGAGACCTCACTCTTGAAGCGCAGGGACCAGTGCCACCAGCGAGCCATGTAGGTGCGAGAGCATTGCGACAGCTCCTTTTTTGGTACCGCCTCTGGTAATCCATCGCCGTGCTGCGCCATGGGCACACCACATCAAGCCACACTCCGGCACCACTACTCCGGCACCACTACTCCGGCAGACCGGGTGAGATGATCGATACACAATGGCAGAGGTACACCAGGCGATAACTAGGATGAAGCGTGTTGTTTCGTGCAAATAAACCAACATCAGTATATTGCGAATGGGCACTACGCCAGCTCCTAGATACCAAGACTCGACGAGGCCATGTGCAGAGCATTCCACCTTCGGGACTTTCGAAATCTTGGCCAGGATATAAGGGACTGATCTTGCAGTCTCAGGCCATGATGCTGAGTAGGGATTTGGTAGCTTCGAATGCGTACATCGAGGCGAACCCCAGCACCCTCTAGGCCGAGCCTGTGACTCCCTCGAGATTCGAAAGACGAACGCGCCGAATTGCAAGAGCTAGGGAGATGGCACATGGAGTACAACACGCATGCTTGTTGGATGGCTGATGTCAGGGCACCCCAGCATAGCTGACGAGAAGCGTGACGACGGGAGACTAAAGATCCAACATTCTCTCAGAATGGTGCGATGGCTGAAGTTATGCTGAAACACCAAACACGTACTCAGGAGCTCATGATGTTAATGGCGCGCTGTCTGGAAAATTTCCAGGGGCCTCCACGCTAGGAAAGGCACAGCTGGGGTGGCATGACACCTGCCGCATCATCTGGAGCCTGATGGATGTGATGCTTTGTTTGCAATGTCTTGAGCAATTTCAGATGGAGCGGAACACTTAAAGAAAGTGCCGATGTCTCGAATCCGAAATTTGAGGGCATGCCACATCCAGTCCTTGTTATGACTTTGCGACACAAGACTCTTGGAACGACCACATGCAAAAATCCTGAGCCATTAAATGTGTTTAGAAGCTTCCCATGCTCTTGTATAGCCTTCTTTTGGGAATGCGGCGCGAGACTTCAAGCAGGATGTAACATCTGGGCGATCTACGCCTTCGACTTTCCTTAAAATGCACTTGAATTGGAACTCCCTGGACGAGAGGTCGTACCAATCCTCAAGATTGATGCGTCATAAGGCTGTTCACACCGAATAGATCCAAAGAGGTGTCGCCATTCCATGGATAATGCTGGTCTTGGAGACCATCAAGTTCGGAAATAGTCGAATCGTCGATTGCTGAGACGATATTTCCTGACACTTTTGTCCACGCCCAACCTCATCGGTTCGCAACGAGGAAGTTGCCGCTGTCGCCATTCACAGAATGCGCCAAAATCATAGGATGATATTGTGCATACAACAGAGGCTCCCATTCTCACGCTTCCTTCCGTTCGACAGTCGGACGTGCATGAGAATGGCGTTCTCTGCTGCAACGAATCTTAATGCCAAACCCCAGGGCCAAAGACGCCGGGATACGGCGGTGGCAGCAAGTGAAGATTACAGGCTTTTCGCTGTGACGACGACATTAGTCTGGCAATGGTGCATAACCAGCGTAGGCAGTCCTTCAAGGTTTCCAGCAATACGAAAGGTCGTGGACACTCAGCCTTTCTGACTGTCGAGCAATATTCTGTTGGGCTGAGCTTCACAGAAAAGACTTGTGTGTTTCTGACATAAACTTCTTGGAGAAGAGCGGTGGCCAGCCCCAGTGTTGAACCTCATGTATATTCAATGCCCCGAGTTTCGGAGTGCAATAGCTGGTGCTCGATTACCAAACTCGACATTATGAAATGAATCGATCCTGTATCCCCATACAATATGGCTGCAGTTGATCTGGAGTGTCACCTGGATGTTGGCTGATCGTGAAGACAATAGCGCGAGGTCGCGGTGCTAATGCTCTACTGGCCCAGCAATACGCCAAGGTGCGAGTGGTACAAGCAATGTGCAGACCGAGTGTCGCCACAACGTGAGCGCAGAGTAAGCATTTCAGCTGCATCCCGTCGACCTAATTGGGAGTATGGATGGATCATGAGCCTCCCTGGTGTGGAGCAAAGCTGCTCATACAGATCGCCCTATTCTCAGGCTCCCAGGGTGTGTGTGTCTGACCGCAGCACCGCCTATTCTTGGTAGATCACAAGTGTACATCCCACCGTTGCGCCATGTTTCCGAGATGTTGCAAGACTCTTAGAGCTTGGTGTTCTTGGTGGTGAGGGAGTCGTCGTTCCCCAATGGTTCGCACGGCTGCGGGGGTGTCGGAGGTTTCGGTTGGCGGTAGCTGAACGACCTTTGATGCTGTGAACGACAGCAACGGTTTGCGAGAGAGCTGATACTGTATGTGAAGATCATGCCAGCTGTGCCTATATCATTGGTATCAGTGTGGATAGTTCGCATTTGCTCGTTGGCTGAGGCAGAAGCTCCGGCTATGGGAGCCGTGGAACAGCATGAGCGTCAGCCGCCACCCACCCCCTGCGTTGGCACCATCAAGCGACGCCCAGGCCGATGAAGTGAGTTGAAGGCTCATGACACAAGCCTCGAGACTACTGTCTCTCTCACAGAGGCGTCATAGTGGTGTTGCGGGGAAGAAAGAGGGTGTAGAAGTCCCTGCCACGGCAGCTCCCTTGTGCCCAAGCCATCGCAGCAGGCGAGGGGAAGGCCGAATGAGGCACATCCGAGTGAATACGGCTCTTGAAAAAGAGATGAGTCTGAAGCAGCTGCTCAGGTTTTGCTGTGCTCGTCGTGGCCGTGCATGTAGAAAATGCGATTTTGCGAGTCAAGTTGGTGGCGAAGGGGTGACCGGCGATGAAAAAGGTGCCACCAAAGCCATACACTCCAGATCGGAGAACTACTACATCCTATGATCTCTGCAGAACAGACCCACGAATGCACAGAGACATGCTGGATATGGAGTAGCATAGTGCTCATGCTATACTCATGCGGCCAATCTGCTGTAGCCATATTGGCACCAGGGGGGGGGGTCCTAGTAGACATGGAGGCGCAATAGAGCTGGAAGTAATGATATACGCTTAATACAGCTTCCGTACTGGTGAAGAGAATGCTGTAACGATGTCACGAGGTGGGCAGAACGGGATCACACAGAAGAGCACAAGAGATGTTGAAGTTTGACGTTAGTTCGCAACTTCCTCTGTGCGGCGTGTGCAGAACCATCTCGGGCCGAATACCGGTACCGGGGCGTTGTGAACTTCACGACATGTCTCCTTTCCTATGGTCCACTACACCACTACTAACCATTATGGGAATATTGTGCATACAAGAGGGAACAAGGGCTTGCTCTTATCATTTTGGTTTATCACTGCTACTAAACTTTTGTCGCTTTCGAAGCCGCAAGTCCACCTTCCCTCCCCATCCACAGTATGGAGGTGACTTTCAAAAGTTGAGGGCGCAGTTTATATGACCATGGAATTAGCGCTGCGTGAACTTGTATTCAGCATGGGGTTAGGCTGTGCCAAGCTCTACTAGCTAGCTAAGCGAGGTTAACTAAATATTATACTATAAGATTTTATAACACGTTCTAAACCTATTCTAAATATATTTTATACTAGTAATACTACAAGCTACTACTACTATACTTATTACTAATATATTCCTTATATCCTATATAAGTAGATTAAAATATATTTAGAATATATTCTTAATAGGTTATAGAAGCACTATTAATAGTACTTTACTCTTAGCCACGTCCTAGATAATATTAGGGTATAGCCTATAGTTAGCCCTAATAGGGTAGTTAAGATAAAGAGTAGAGAGCGCTACTACTATACTAAGATTAATAATAAGGGCACCTTATATAGAGTAAGAATAGGTTCTAAATATATTCTAAATAGATTCTAATATTCTTAGGCTATTCTAGGTACTAGGGGCACTTTATATACCTATACTAAAAAAGATTATAGGCTTAATATAGCTTACTATAAGGTTAGTAGGGTTAAGAAGATTAGCTAGCCCTTTATAAGGGAGGTCTATAAGGTAAAGAGTAAATATATTATTAACCTATTCTTAACTTATTATACTAATATATATAGACTTCTATATAAAGGTTATATATAATTACTAGAATACTTCTTACTATAAGTTATTTAGAATATATTTAAAACTTATTACTAACTTATTTTATAGAAGTTCTCTAAGCCTAGCTAGTAGCTACTATAGGCCCCCCTATAAATACTAATACCCTCTTAAATATAATTTAAAAGAAGACTTATACTAGCTATAATAGTAATAAGGTATAGCCTATAAGAACCTATTAAAAACACGTTACTAACTTATTATAGCTTAACTTTATTACTATATCTACCTTACTAAGGATTTAAGGTTATTAGGTTCCTTATACTATCTATACTTATAATTATCCTAGCTATAGTAAGTTATTTATAATATATTATTAACCTATTCCTAATATATTTTAAGACTATTACTTTAATACTAGTGTAGACCTTACTAATTCCTGCTAGAATACTGCCTAGTTCTACTTGTAGTATGCTTTTATAGAGCCTAGGGAGGATAGGGAGGATAGAGAAGATACTAGAGAGGGGGAGGGAGATAATAATAGTAACAAGTAGGAATATATTAAGAATATATTAAGAATAGGTTCTAATAAATAATATATAATAGTATATAACCTAAAGGGGTAGTAGTAATTACTAAAATAAACTCTCTACTCTTCTCTTTTTTTTTTTCTATCTACTAAAAGTAAAGTACTATTTACTTTTATAGGGTCCTTTAATAATATATAACTTTTTCTTTTTACTTTTATAGGTATTATAAAGCTCTAGTAGTCCCTTAGATTAAAGAAGAATCTAGTATTTATAGGTGTCTAGCTATAATATATTATTAATATATTCTAAATATATTTTAAGAGACTAGACTTATATCTCCTTTTTACTACTTTTGCTAAATATTATTTATAGTGTAAAGGGGAGCAACTATTTACTCCTCTTCTTTACTCTCTACTTCCTTTTTAGCCTCTACTCTAGCTACTACTTCTTATTATAGACTAGCTATCTTAGAGGGTTCTTAAACCTTAGAGGAGGCACTTAGTGTAGTCTACTCTACTAGTAGAGAATGTATTATTAACGTGTTTAGAATATATTCTTAAGTATTTACTATTAAGCTCCTATAGAAGATCCTTGCTTCTGCAATACCTTATATTATAATTCTACTATAGTTTACTAGGGCTATTTAAACCTTAGGATAATACCTCTTAAGGTAGTAGATAAGATTACCTCTATTAGAGAAGTAACACTAAAATAGTTATTAATATATTATAAATATATTCTAACTTGCATATATATATACTCTATAAAGTTCCTATACCCCTAATCTAGCCTAAATAGCCTAGTAGAAAAGCTTACTAGGAAATACTATACACCCTTTATTTAGGTAGGATATTATAGGAGAGAATGCCCTAGTATTAGATAGAAGTAACTTAAGCTTAATATATTACTAGTATAAATCCTACTTAGTATTAGAACAAGTTTATAACATATTCCTAATATATTCTATTATATACTAACTTTAAAAGATCTTTATAGACTATATTAACTAGTTATATCTAATAATATTAAGAAAGATAGATAATAAAATAGTATTAAACTCTTAAATATAAAAAGTTCTTATAGAGTGTAAGAAGAAAGAAGAAGGAAGAGAAGAAGAAAGAATATATATTTATCTACTTATATATACTTATATAATAGACTAGAATATATTAAGAACTAGTTAAGAACTAGTTACTATATTTATAGACTAACCCTACCTTATATAAAAAGTAGCTATCTCTTTCTTAAGTTTAAACTATGCCTTTTATAATTTAAATAGTGCCTTTTTCTATATAAGTTCTTCCTTATCTACCTCTAGCTTTTCTTTTCTCTCCTTTAGAGCCTAATTACTAAGAAGAGCCTTTTATTATAAAGTTTATAGTTATAGACTAATAATAAGTTAGGAATATGTTATAAACGTGTTTCGCGAAGCATACCTTTAGGTTGCTATTAGTAGAGGAGAAGAGCCTAGTAGTAGAGAAGATAGAAAAGGGGCTAGTAAACTTCTTTCTAATACTACTCTACTACTTGCCCTCTAGCTTTAGGCTTTTAAGCGTGCTCTTTTATTTCTTATTAGGACTAAGATATATCTAGTTAAGTTAGATATAGCAAGACTTACTTTATTATTATCTAGAGTATTATTATTATTATAAGACGTGTTCTAAATATATTTTAAATATATTTTAATTAGTAAATATATATAACACTAGCGTAAGACTTACTTTCTCCCCTCTAAAGCTTTTTAAGGTACCTTTGCTTAAGCCTATTAGGAGTTTTATAGTTATAGCGTATTCTAAACTTACTCTAGGCTTTAAACTCTTTTATATCCTATAGATCTATCTAGTGTGCACTATATAATATTACTTATATAATTCTAATAGGTTAAGAATAGGTTATAAACTTACTTCTAAGTAGCCTTAAGAATACTTACATGCTTACTAGTTTTATATCCTTTCTAGCCTGCTTTCTTAGCTATATTTAAATAAGATTCTAGTTTTTCCTATACCTCTTTTAATATTTTACTATAGTATTATATAATCCTAGTAGTAATTACTAGGTTTTTCTTATAGATTACCTAGTTTTAGGTATCTTTAGAGGGTTTATATTCTAATTATATAAGAATAAGTTAGGAATATATTTAGAATAGGTTTAGAATATATTTACTTATATAAGAGGAGGTTAGTAAGCTAAAAGTATTCCTCTACTATTAATACCTATAGTAATTCACTTAGATATAAAGAGGTAGTATTATCTAGCTCTCTTTTATATACTTTATAAATACTTCTTTATAGATATACTTAATAAAATCTTATATAAGATTAAAGTTGCTAGCGCTAGTTACGCTTATAGGGATTAATTAACTAGAGATAGCGCCTAAGTCCTAGAAACAAGTTAGAAACACGTTATAAACAGGTTGCAGTGCGCTATAAAACTTGCCTATTATCTACTTGTTATATATATTAATAGTAGTCCTATAGAATCCCTATAAGTAAATATACCTCTATAACACTTATCTTTTTATAAGTGCTTTATACTTCTAAAAGAAGTTAGTAATAGTAACTTAATATATCTTAGTTGTGTCCTTATCTATAATAATTTAGCTAAGTATAATAACTATAATATATTAGAAACGTGTTATAAACCTGTTCTTAATATATACGCTTCTTTTCCTACAGGTAGAAGATTACTATTAGAATCTCTACCTATACCCTATATAACCTCTTATATAACATATCTATCTAGAATATATCTTAATCTAATAGAATTAATGCCTGCTCTTTAAAAAGGTAAATAATTAAGTGTAGAAATTTGGATTACTAAGGTTAGGAATGATTTGGGAGATGGATTATTAGATTGTATCTACTACGATCGTACTTATATATATAGAGCTTTAGCTACCCTTACTAGAAGGTAAATAATTAGTAAACCTTCCTTACTAGAGCTCCTGCTTTTTATTAGGCACTTAGTAGTAAGCTAGCAGTTAATTAGATAGTAGGTTATACAGGGGTATTAATTAGGATTAATTAGGATTAAGATGCTCTATAATCTAGTTAATATCCCTCCTGCAACATACCCCCTAGGTATAGGTGGATCTTTTGTTATTATAGTTACGCTTATAGTTAGTAGGTAGTATAGCTAATTAGAGCGTTATATATCTAAAGGGTTAAATTAGCTTACCCTTTAGATACTAACTAGCGCGCCTTCCTTATTTAGCCTGCGCTTACGCGTGTAGATATTATCTAGATAGAGCTCTATAACTCTATCTACCTAACTATAATCTTTACTATAGCTTAAGTTATAAGATTATCTAACCCTAAAGATCTAAACTATACTTATATCCCTACTAACCTATCTTAGTTAAAGTTAAAACCTACTACTTGCGCTTGCTCTACCTACGCTACCCTTATTACCTCCTGCGCAGCTAAAGCTGTAGTTACTAAAGCTACTACTACTAAAGAAGAGCGCGCTACTACTAAGCGTAAGGCTATAGTAGAGTGTGTAGTAGCTAAGCATACAGCTACTACTACTATAGCTAAGATTGCGAAGCTAAGGAAGGGTGCTCCTACTCTAGCTCCTACTACTCTAGCTCTAACTCTAACTCTAGCTCCTGCTCCTCCCTAGACCCCTCCTAAGGCCCCTGCTCCTACTCCTACTCCCTCTCTAGCTCCTAAGGAGACCCTAAGATCCTCCTACTATAGAGAGCCTAGTATTTATCGTGCTAAAACTTGTCTAAATTGTCTGCGCTTAGCGCTCTTTAACAAGTCTAATAGCAAGTGCTATAACTCTTCTAGTAGGGGGACTTAGTGCTAGTAGTGCTCCTCTAGGTATAGCTATATCCTAATATATATAATCTATATAAGAATTTTTCCTTTATAATACTTAGCAAGATCTTATACTAATAAACTAATAGCCCTAAGCTTGCCTAATACTCTACGCTGTCCTTCCTAGCAAGAAAGTAGGTAGGTAAGAGCTAAGACCTTCTTAAGGATAAGAAGAGGAGGGTCTTAGTGCTTCTTAAGGAGAGTAAGGCTAAGCAGTAGGAGCTAGTAAAAGCTGCTACTGCTGCCGCTAAGCTTGCGCGCAAGGCTGCTTCTATAGCTAAGGGCGCCTAGAGCTCCTTATTAGAAGATAAGGACTCTAGCTCCTCTAAGGTTCCCCCTATAGATCCTAGGATAGGGTAACCTAGGCAGCCCCCTATAGACTCTAAGGCACGCTTTACGCGCGTAATAGAGCTCCTTAGGGAAGCTACCTAGTTAATAATAGAAAGGTAGGCTATAGTTAGTTATTTTTGTATTATATTAATAGATCTTATATACTACCTTACTTTAATTAATGCTATATAATATATACTCTACTATTATATAACTTTAGGTGCTCCCTAAACCTTATAAATTATTATACTATTAGGTTTTTAGTAAGCCTATTAGCTAGTATATTACTAGTAGGTAGGTAGGTAATATAGAAAGATCCCTTTATATACTCTTACCTAAGCTATATGTTTTAAATATCTATATAGCGCAGCTTAGTAGTAATCCTTTTATTATTGCCTACTACTAACCTAATAGTCTGTTAATTATTATAATTAATTATCTAGGTAGTATCTAAAGTAAGGTGTATTTTAGTTAAAAAGCGTTTTAACGCTATTGCTTCTTTACTTACTTACTTAAGCGCAAGGAGCTCTACCTTAGTAGTTAAAGTAGTAATAGTTAATTGTTAAGCTACCTTCTAAATAATAGGTCCTCTAAAGAGCGTAATTAGGTATCTATATAATAATTACTAAGTATTAATATTATTAGCAAATAACGCATTACTATATATTATAAGCTTATTAGGATCCCTATTCCTATATTAGATTAATTAGTATTAAGTTTAGTATAGATACACAATTACTTAATTAACTATATTAAAGTGTTATTTAGATAGGTTAGTAAGGTATTAGGAGAGCTAGGAGGCTATATAGGTAATATTAGGGCGCACTATAATTAAGGTGTAAAGGATTAATCTAACGCGCTCCTAATAGTCCTTAATCTCCTTTTTAGTAGCTTCTCTAGTGCTCTTTTTAATATCTTTACTTAATAGTAGTGTAGTAGGGAATTTTCCTATCTCTACTAGATTAAATTTCTTTGCAATCTTATTAATATATTTATTATAAATAAGCGTTATTATCTATCTCTTTCTATCCTAGATTACTCTTACCCCTAGAAACTAGCTTACAGGTCCCTTCTCTTCTATAGTATATCTTTGCTTTAGAGCTTGGATAACTTTGTGAGCTTAGCTTGTATAGTTTTAGTAATAGAGCGATAGGATATTGTCCACATAGAATATTAACAAGATACTACAATCTCTATTAAAGAATAGGTATAGCTCCTCTTTAGAAGCAATAAGCTTATTTTCTTAGAGTGTAGTTAAGAGCTTGTTGTACTATAATAATAGTAAGTCTTTTAATCTATATAGAGCTTGTTTAAGCTTAACGCACTTCCTAGGTATTTAATATCCTTTAGGTAGCTTATAGATAACTATAGGGTATTAATCCCTTAAGGCGTTAAGGAAAGCTCTAACAACGTTATATTAATATATCTTAAGGTTAAACTTAGCTCTAATAGCTATTGTAGTCCTAAAGGTTTAAGCTACTAGGGTAGCTACGTAGGTTAAATAAATTAAGTTAGTAAGCTATAGATCTCCTCTTACTACTATCCTTGCTTTGCACTTAATTAGGTAACTATCCTAATTAAGCTTGTATATAAACACTTATTTAAGTAGGAGTAGACGCTCTTCTTTAGTTAGCCTATTAATCTCCTCTTAGGTACTAGCTTTTAGTAGAGTATTAATTTCTTTATATACTACGTCTCTAAATTGCTATCCTATTTAGTAGTTATAGAGATCCTTCTATTATTTTAGCTCTTTTTATAGAGCGTCCTAGTGCGTATTCCTTTTAGGGTTTTTAGGAGATTTACTCCTTATTACTACTGCGATTATAGCGTAGATTATAGCGTTTAGTTTAGGATATACTAAAAGATTATATAAGGGATTTCTAATTAGATCTATATCTAATAGATCTATTACTATATATATCCCTGCACTTATAGAGCCTCCTAGTAGTTTATTAGAGTCCTGTCCCTAAGCTTGCTTACTAACACGCGTTAGTGGCAGTCCTTTAACTCATGGTTTTCTACTTTTTCTAGGAGCTCTAGGTGCCGCTTATAAGGGATCTACAGGAGATACAGAATCTAGTCCTAAAGCAGGTAGGTAGAAGCTCTGCTTACCACCCCTATAAGAGCTAGATAGGGTACCCTTACCTATCTCTATGCTCTTATAGAGTGACCTACTAATAGCACTCTCCCCTCTAGGTCTTTCCTAGGAGCTACCTATTGTGGCGTTAAAGTAAGTTAGATTACTACTATCTTAGGTAGTAAGACCCTAATCTATAACCTATATAGATCCTTTGTCTCCTATACTAAAGTTTAGTTCTAGTATTAGTTTAGGAGTTTAGAGCCCTATTAGCTTAGGGGACTTTATATAGATCCTTTGTGCTAAGCTAGCTGTGCTTAGTACCCACGCTAGAGGTGTCTGCTTAGGGGGTTGTGAATTACTAGGCTAGCTAGCCTAATTATCTACCTCCTCTAGCTCTACCCTACCCCCTAGCTCCTACGCTAGGTTTAGTCCTCCTTGCTTACTAGACTCCTTATATTACTCTGCCGCAATACAAAGCTAATTAAAGATATTAAGCTCTTTATATACTTCTCCTATATTATAGATCTTATCTTTACTAATAATATTAACTATCTTTTAAGCCTCTAACTATTAAAGCTACTCTAGATCTTTCTCTTTATAGAAAAGATCCTTATTAAAGGTAACGTTCCGCGTTATAATAATTTAATTAAGCAAGGGGATCTATATCCTATATATATTAGATGCTCTATATCCTACTAGATATCTAATATAACCCTAAGGGTTCACCTTAAAAACCCTCTTGTAATACCTAGCTGCTTAATCTCTATTAAGGGGGTAAGCTTAACAGCTATAGGCGTATATTCTACTCTAATTAGGGCAGAGATTAGTAGTTGCCTCCCTTATCTACTCTAGTTACTACTACCTAAAATATCTAGTAAACTAACAATCTAGCACTTTGTTAGGTAATATTATATTATAAGCATAGGACAGGCTTATATTATAGAGCTAAGTCGCTGCTTTAACAATTTTAGGCTAGAGCTTTGTTAGTAGGTTAGCACTAATCCTTATTTTAATTAATTTTGTTATAATCTCCTACCCTACTCTTTCTACTCCTTTATTAGGTTTATAGGTATATACAGGTAAGCTCTTAATTTTAATACTATTATTAGCTACCTAAATCTAAAAGCAAGATTTGCCACGCTAGGGGAGTGTTGCAACGTTGTTATCTTGTATAATCTTAACTATGCTAAGCTTGTATTAGTTAAGTATTAAGCTCTTGAAATTTTTAAACACCTATATAATCTTATTAAGGTTTTTAGCTTGTAGTAGATAGGTATAAAGCTTTCCTAAGTAGTCGCACTTTAATACTAAGATCTATTACTTGTAAGCTATACCTATTAGCATGTTAAATAGATCCTATAATACCTAGTAGTATAGACGTGGTAATCTTTCCCTTAGTTATCTTAATATAACCTGTTAGGCATGTGTAATAGCGCAGTGCTCGCATTTGCTCCTAGGAGTTCCTTTAATCCTAATATTTATTACTAACTTAACTAGAGCTTTAAGCGCCTTAGGTCCTAAATAGCCTAATTATTAGTGCTAAAGCTCCTTACTGTCGTGTCTTAGGTAAGTTGTCTAGGATTGTTAGGGTTATTTAGGCACTATACTTTAGATTATTTAATAAGGGGTAGAGGGCTTATATTCTAGGAAAGTTAAGTTAAACTTGCGCAGTAACTTAGCTAATATAACGCTCTTTTCTAATAATCTAAACTATAAGGTGGCATCTAGCCTAAGGAACTAAACTCCTGCTTTAAGTAATTAAGCTTCTAATATAATATTTACATAAAAACCTTCTACTAACACTATATTAGTAAGCACTAAATCTTCTATTTTTAGACCTCTTAGTCTATTAAGAGTATTAGGGATTACTCTAGTCCCTCTGCCTAAGATTAGAAAAGCTTAAGTTCCTGCTTTAACTATCTTATATTTAACTAATCTAAACAAGCTTTCTTCTAGGTAGCTTATATTATTAACTAGGTGCACTGCACCCCTATTATTAAAGATAGTGCTCTTTAATAGAGCGTAAGCTTCAAAGTCTATAGTTAAATAGATCCTGTTTGTTTTCTCCGCTATTAATATAGGGTTAATTAGTGCCGCCTAGATACTGCCTAGATAGGTGATCGCGTTTTCTTTTGCCTTACTACTATAATCTTAATTAATAGGATAGGACTTAATTAGAGTTTTTCTTAACTCTTTAAATTTTAGATTCCTATTAATCTTTTTCTTAATCTCTAATTATTAAGTAGTAGTAAGCTTGTTACCTATATTAATCTAAGCTTTAATAATATTTTTATATTTAGGAGGTTTCTATAGGTAAGATCTACTATATAGATATAAAGACTCCTTCTTAGGTTAGTTAGAAGGTGGAGCTCCTATTATTGCAAACACTCTAGGACCCTTAGAGCTTAATCTTATGTTGTTCTCTTAAAGTAGTAATAAATAGATCTTGGCAACCTATAGGAGGTTATAAGTTAGCTCTCCTATTACTAACTTTTTAATAATCCTTTAAAATATAGTTTAACCCTAATCTAGTAAGATCCTAGCAGATAGAGCTTTAAGATAATCCTATACTACAAGCTATCCTTTAATATTAGGAATGTTATATACCTTAGCTTGCGTATATAGGATTATCTACTCCTTCTGCTAGTAATCTACGTCTTAGCTACTTATTTTTGCCTTAGTAAGATAAGCTTTATACTATAATCTTGCTAGTGTTATAGCGCTTAAGTTAGTTAGCGCTAGGTTATTGCAGAGCACTTAGATAAGTGCTTAGAGGGTTACTCTTCCTTAATTAACAAGCTCTATATAGGCTAGGGTAAGGATCCCTTAATTTACTATATTGTTAACCTATATAAAGAGGTTCTAGATTACTAATAACTTTAATACCTAATCTAATAAGTAGGCTTAGTACTAAGCTATTTAGAGCTTATACTGCTCGCTTGTTATATTAGATAGCGCGATATCTATTAGCATGTTAGGCTTAATAGGTTTATTTTTAAAGTAGTTTTTAGTATCTAGAGCCTTAGGGTCTACCTCTACCTAGATCCCTTTAGTTAGGGCATAGTATCTGAATTAAATATACTAGGTGGGCTAGTTAGTTAATCTAGTAAGTAGGATATCCCCCTTTAGGATTTAGTTACTTATAGTAGAAGAGTAATAAGTAAGCTTTTGCTTAAGAAATAGTATAAAGAGTAAAGCTTTCTAGCTTAGTGTCTAAGTTAAACAATACGCTTAAATAGATAGGACAATCTTTTAATAAGGTAAAGCGCGAACTAGGCTTATAACTATAGAAATTTAGATTACTAAGGTTAGGAATAATTTAGGAGATAGATTATTAGATTATATCTACTACGATCGTACTTATATATATAGAGCTTTAGCTACCCTTACTAGAAGGTGAATAATTAGTAAACCTTCCTTACTAGAGCTCCTGCTTTTTGTTAGGCACTTAGTAGTGAGCTGGTAGTTGATCAGATAGTGGGTCATACAGGGGTATTAATCAGGATTGATTGGGATCAAGATGCTCCGTGATCCAGTTGATATCCCTCCTGCAACATTAAGTTACCTAAGCTTAATATAAAGATTTGCTATATGTACGCCTATAGTAACGTGTTAGTAACGTGTTCTAAACCTGTTCTCTTATACCACGTATAGTTTTAGGATCCTAATACTTTATCCTCTACTTATAGTGTACTCCTCTAAGGCTACTCTTAAATAGGAACTATAGAAGCTTTTCACGCTTTATAATATGCAAGATTTTATCTTTATTTATAAAGCTAATATGCATTTCTTTAATAGAATAGAAACCTTTAAGTTAGAGATAGGTTTAGAGCTAGGTTAAGTTTAGGAACTAGGCTATAACAAGTTAGGAATATATTTATAATAGGTTGTAAATAACTTATATTATATAAGCTATAGAGTAAGCATAGGCTACAACACCTTTACTACTTCCTTAATATTACTATTAGATAGTATTAAGGGAGGAGGAGGTATATATATATATATACTAAAAGAAATAATAGTAAAAAAAGGTATTACTACTATATCTATTAGTATAATTACTTAGAAGGTAACTTTACACAGGATTTTAAATAGAGATCCTTGCCCTTGTGGATAATTAACGCCTAGAACATGTTAGGAACGTGTTAGGAATAGGTTGCAATATGCCTACTACACTTCTTTATCTAGCTTAACTATAGCTTAACTATAGAATATAAAGCAGGACTACTAGAAAGATTTAATATCTCCCTAGTTAGAAGACCTTATAGATATATAGAGTCTACCTCTAGTAGTACCTAACTAAAATAATATTTTTTCCTAGTAGCAGATATTAGGCTATAGTTCTAATAGCTAATATATAGTTAAGCCTGTTCTGTAATTTACTAACTTATTATTAATATATTTTAAACATGTTTAAGTTTCACTCCCTACCTAATTTACTATAGTCCTTATTATAGGATAACAAGACACCTAGTAGTCCTTATAAATCCTTAAAGAGAAGCGCTTAATAAGGCTATAATAATAGCTTCTTATTTATAGTTCTCTTTATAGAATTTTCTTAAGTACTATACTTTTTAAGGTTTAGATCTAATTATATAATATATTATTAATAACGTAATAAGAACACGTTTATAATATATTCTTAAGATACTTACACGCTTTTACCCTAGAGTATTAGTATTTATACTAGCTTGCTAGCTAGCTATTAAAGAATAGTAAAGTTGTAGGCCTATTAAGATAGACAGACTAGCAGGAGTATTATACCTGCTAGAATTAGAACAATTTAAGAACGTGTTCTTAACGTGTTACCTATGTAGCCTGCACAAGCACCTCTTCTCTTATTAGGTAAGAGCTATCTTTATATTGCTAAACTAGTATTATATACCTATACCCTTAGCTATATAATTAAGGGTATACTAGGAGAATAGCTATATGCTTAATAATTACTAGTGTAAGTAGTAGTCCTTAACTATTACTATAAATAAGGTATATATTGTGCCCCTATAATATGTTACTAACCTATTCTAAACTTGTTCTATTTACTTTTACTTACTTCCTTAACGCTACTACTACTATCCTCCTCTAGCACTTTATATAGTTGCCTAAATTTATCTCTAATATTACTATCTAGTTTAGATATATTATCTAGTACTACTATACTAAACTCTAGTATAGTATTTAGGAACGCCTATATATTATTAAGAATAGGTTTAGAACACATTTAAAAAAGATAGTAATAAAAACTACGTTTACTTACTTAAATTACCCTAATTTATACTTAACTATAGGCTAGTTTATATAACCATGAAAATTTGCTGCTGTGACGTGGACTTGAACCTACAGGGATATTCTAACCACTTGGAGTAAAGCCTAAGTCGCCTAACGCTAAACCTATGGTTATATGACATGCCACCACTTAAAAGTTCTTGCTAACAGGGGTGTCTATATTACCGCCGTGATACTACTAAAGCTTAGACTACTTAGTCGCGCCGCCCCTCCTTATACTTATTACTACCTTTAAGTCTAATAATCTCCTAAATATAATACTATATACGCTCTATCTAAGCCTAGATTTAGTATTAAGGTAGCTTATCCTAAGCTTTTAACTATACTTTTATCCCCTTTACTTTACTCTTAAGAGCACCCTTCTTAGTAGTTCTCTACTTAAGCTATAGCTAGGCTACTTTAATAGTATTAAGGTTAAGTAAATTACTATACTAGAGAAGCTTCTCTACTCCCTCTCTTTAATATACTAGTTATTAGGTATAGTAGGTATATAAAGGAGCTTTATCCTCTTAAACTATAGTATATAGTCTCTCTTTCTTATACTTCTTAGTAAAGGGGATAAGCTTAGGGATTAGAACTTAACTCTAATAGCGCTACTAATCTATACTACCTCTACTATTATAAAAGAGCTTACTAGTCTTTTTACTCTATTTCTACTATAAAGTCTTACCTAGCTTATTCTTTAATCCTATCCTCTTTATACTAGTAATAAGCTTTTACTCTTATCTTATAATAGGCTTAAGAGTCTAATTTATCTCTTTAATCTTAAGAGCTACTTCTCTCTTCTCTTATATAGTCTTAGGGCGCTAGATATAGTATAGGCCCTTATAATTATAAAAAAAGTAGCCCTAGAATATAAACTTAGAGTAGCCCTTTTACTACTTATAAATAATAGTCTTAGTAAAAGCCTTATTAGGTTTTCTCTAGATATAGTAGCTACTATAGTAGTAGTTAAGTATAATAGAAGTCTTATTAGACTAGATAATATTCTTCTAGTTCTTTAGAGTCTAGCCTTAATAGGTAAGACACTACTTAAGTCTCTCCTATCTTATCTTCTTTATTAACCTAGGCTTCCTTATTAGCTTTATTTTATTATATCTAGCTACTTTTAAAACTCTCTATACTATAGTAGATAATATATTATATTTATAAAGACTAAGATTACTAGCTATATTAGTATAGCTCTTCTCTCTCTTATATCTATTTTAGCGTACTTATAAAAAAGTAGTATTATAAATAGTATTTTACTTATAAGGGTAGCTAGTATAAGGGGTATCTTTAAGGTACTTAGAAAGGAGTTTTATTATAGGTAAATTAGGCTTAAAGCTATATTAGTAGGCTCTACTATAGATTAAGTTAATAGTATATAGTAAAATACCTATAATAGCACTAATTTAGGTAGTAGATTTACTACTAAAAGGTAACTTTAGAGTTATAATAAGCGTATAAGTATAGGGATTAGTATTAGGAGCTATAGTATAGAGTAAAAATACTAAAAGTTTAAGTATATAGAACTATTACTACTACTATCTATAGCTTTAAAAATAAGTTCATAGGCTAAGAAAGTTAGGCTAATAGATTAGCCGCTAACAAATACGCTAGCAAGAACTTTTGAAAGTCACCTCCGTACATCCCAAATACCAAATCATATCGAATCCATAAGATCTCATAATGAGCTACGATGTTAAGATGGTACCAATTAGTATTCCTGCCAATGATGTGCCCCCTCCCCATGGAACATCTTGTCTCCACCGCTGGTAGGACCGAAGTGCTTCGAGAATCTATCGCGGACCGACACGATCAGGAAGAAGTTGTCCCGTTAGTGAATTTCTCCCTCAAGCAAGTGCTCCATTCCATCCAGCCCTGAGCTCGAAAACGCCACCCCCTGCTTCCTCTGGAAGAATTGGAGACGGTCTCAGGGCAAGGGCAACACCATATGGCGCGAAAAGCGTCGCCAGGTACTTCAAGCCACCTCCTGGCCTGCTGAAAACGCCGGTCGGCCCGCAGACCACTCGTTGTACCTCCGAGTGTTTCGTCTCAATATCTCTCCAAGGAACTGTGGGGCCTTGGTATCAAAGAAAATCCTTGAGGTGTCTACGCCGGGCCATTGACCGGTTTCGTCTCTTCCCGCGCCTGTCTGCGTCCAGAGGAGAATGTAGACCTGGGACGAGCGCGATGTGCTGGCGATCGTGGGGAGGGGGAGGAGTGGAGGAGGCTCTGGGTGAATATTAATTTGTTTGCTACCCAACCAGTCACCACAACAATCTCAGCGAAGGAGATGAACTTACTCAGAACGTACGCCAGCACCTTTTGATCAACCCCTTATCCCTAGTTCTACTTGTACTTGACGTCCACAGTCGCGCGAGCCGCCTGCTCAGCGCACTCGTCGACTTCATCAAGGTTGCTAAAAGCTGTGGAGCTCAAGGCTTCTTTGCTAACCATGTAAGCTACCTTGACTAATGTAGATCGGGTTGTATGTCAAGAAATATGCAGATGCACAAATAGTGGGCAGTTGTGTGGTAGCAACTGTCCAGAGGCAAAAACGTCTCTGTAGAAGGTGAACCCGCGAGCTCCAAATCTCAAAAGGCAACACTCACCACCCACTGTAACCACCACACCACCAACCACATCTTCACTCCAACCGTCCCAATTCTCTAAGAAACCACGAGAGCCCCAGAAACTACACAGCCCCCCACGCGCTGGCATATCCAAGACCATCTGTTCCCAGGACTACCCTGAGGTTTTTCGCCCGGCGATCAACAAACCTTTACTGCTAATCACAGTCACTATATCGTACCTAAACTTAGCCACTCGCACTGAATCCAGTCTTCCTGCAGAGCACAACCAGCCTTTTACAGTATCTTCACTACTCTGCCACATTCGATCTAAAAACAGCAAAAACTTATTCACACCAACACAAGCATCACCACCCCATACCAGATTCACTAGACCAACTGAATCATACCGCCAAAGCTTATACCTCTCCAACAGCGCGAACCCAGCCTCTAGCACACCAGCCTCGTACACATAGCATGACGATCGACTCCTTCTACCAGCCTGACCACCTCAGATAATATGTCGTCAAAACCCCAGTTACATACCACACCATCCCCAGCATGAATTTAAATTCGCCCAGCTACTTGAAATTTAGCAACGGCATCAACATGCCATTCAAACCACTCCCTCGCATCTCCACACAAGCGTCTCGCAGGCACAGCGTGAGAGCTGTGGTCCTGCACGACAGGCGCTGTTGCTCTACGGGCTGGGGATACTACGGAATGGTCTGGATGCGTGGGATACGGGTGCGAGAAGGAGGGCGGGAAAGGTAGGGTGTGTGGAGGTATACTGTATCTAAAGGGAGGAGAAAAGGAGCTTTGAGATTTTCTACCAGGCTGAGAGCGGGTATGAGAGACAAGGGATAGTAAATCACATTGTATTTCCTTGTGCCTTGCGGTGGAAGTAGTATAGCGAAGTCATAAATGACAATGACGTTGATTCAAACCGCAGCAGTACTGCCGTAGAAGATACATCTACCCATACACCCTCCCTTTACTCTAAATTATCATAAACCATCTTCTCAACCGAAAACCAAGCCGGAATGACCTTGGGATCGCCATTCGGAAGAACCTGTGATGTACCGTCAGTCTCGTTCTCGTCCTTACCCGCCTCTCCCCCGTCCCCATCCACCCAACGGAAAGAAAAAAAAGGCAAAAAAAGGCAAAAAAAAAACTCACCTGACTCCCCAAAAATCCGGCTACACCCTTCTCCCGATCCATCCACCAAAAACAATTGGCTAGCCCCATCCACCACAGCGTGTTTGCGCCGCGGCCTGTGGATCCTGGGGCTATGGTGAGGAAGCCGCCGTAGGCCCAGCCTTGTGCTGGGTTGTTGGGCTGGGGGTAGAATTCGGAGGCTGGGTTGACGAGGAGGGGGTTTGCGGGGATGACGCTGGCGCGGGCGAAGTTGGGTCTTGTGGGGAAGTTAGTTGGATTACGTATATATATATATATGCGTGTGTGTGTTTGGATGGGGGAGGGGAATAGAATTAAGAACAAAGAGATATCAGAAATAAATGAATCAAAACATACTCATCAGGAATCTGGTTCTCCCACAACATATCCACACTCTCCCTCTTCAAGATGCTCGCCCCCGTCGTCGGACTCGTCCCATTGTTCAATATGGCCGCCAGTATCTTGACATACTCCTTTGGTTTGGCAAACAGGCCCGCGCCTCCCGACTGCATGAAGCGATCCTGCTGGTCCTTTGTGGACTGTGCTAGCGGCCCGTTGTGCAGATGCTCACGCTCCTTGAGCTGGCCGGTGCTGCCATCGCGCTGATGCATGTGCGCGAGATATTTTTGCGCTTCTGCAGTGGGGAACATGGAGATGCCGTCGCGGGGGATGCCGAGCGGGGTGAAGATGTGCGAGTGGAAGTATTCGCCGAGTGTTTGGTTGGTTACGCGTTCGATGATTATGCCGGCGAAGTCGATGTTGACCTGGGAGGAGGGGTGGGTTTAGTTCAGGTACGTGTATGTATTTGTTGGTTTCTTTTCCTTTTCGTGAATTTGAGGGGGAGGAGAGATGGGCGGTCAAGGGGTTACACTCACGCCGTACTCCCATTTCGAACCAGGTTGGTTAACTAGGTTGAGCTTGAGAAAGTTCTCTTTGCTACCATCTGATCCCTCAAACTCGAGGCCATTGGTATGCGCACGCGGGTCAAAGAAACCGTATGCAAAGCCAGCCGTATGCGACAGCAGCATTCGGACGGTGACATCTTTCTCCTGTGGAACGCCGTTCACGCCGTCCTCGAAGACCTTCTTCTCGGAGATCTCTGGGATCACTTTCTTCACGAATGCTGTGTCGTCGAGGGGAATCTTGCCTTGCTCAACGAGTTGCAGTACCGCAATAGCAGTCACAAGTTTCGTGCAAGAGGCAATCCAGAATATAGTGCTGTCTTCGTCCATGGATTCAGGGGAATCTACGCCCAGTTTACCAGCAGCATGTTTGACGAGGGTGTTGCCCGACTTGTCGACGGCGTGGAAGACGAGCCCGGGTGATCCATCATTGGCGAATTGGTCGAGGACTTGTTTCACGCCTTGGACGCCCTGTGTAGAAAGTGGCATGGTGAGTATGTGGTTTATTAAGGAAAAAGCAAATGGGATAAATCAAGTAGAGGACCAGGTCAAGCAGAGCTGACAGACGTTCAACTTGAACTTCGCATTGGACTCCACATATTAGCTTCAAGGCTACAGACTTGGTCCCAGCCGCGCTTCTGTATTTCCGAGGTTAGACAACAGACTGCGTTATGCGGGTGTGCTAGTTTGCGGCAACTTGCCGTATTACTCACTATGGCACTATACAGTAGTGCTGCCTGATGAGACACTCATTAGTCAGCACACAGAAAGAAGAATCATGTTTTGAAGTGGAAGCTGGAGAGTATTCATAAGTGTTGAATGGTACGAGCCAGAGAATCATGACATTGGCTGATTGCTATGCAGTGTTTACAGTGTCCGTCTCGAGATTTTGTTCTCACAATCTCCAAGGGGACCAAAGTGCAGCGGCACTGATCTGGAGACGGCTACCGGTAACACTTACCCCGCAGCGGGGCAGCTTTGGCGTCGCTGGACTGTGTGAGTGAATATCGGGGGCTGAGCTCCGACTCAACTCCACAGGGTCTTCTAGTCCGACTAAGCTATTAGCGCAGTCTGCAACATCCATCGAAAGAACGTGGGACTGGTCACTTGAAGCTTTGACATGAGTTTGGCGTTCGGGCCTCAGTCTCGCAGCACAATGTCAAGTGTTCTGTCATCGTCGACTTGGAGCAGCATCATCTACCACTAGTGTCCCCCTCATGTTTGCAGAAACAGTCTCAACTGTATGCCTCAACCTCGCTTGAGCATCGTCTTCAGCTCCTTCAGACCGGCCATGACCAGAGGCACAGCAACTGGGCCTAATAGGGGCAAATAAACTGCTACCTTGTGTTCATCAGGAAAGTAGACTTGCCCAACCATAGAGCGCTCGAAAAACGCCTTCTCGGCCTCGACCTCTGCAGCTCGAGCGTGCTCTAAAGCGCGCGGGAAGCGGCCATCTTTGAGGAAATTGCACGCCTGTTGTAAGTGCGAGATTGCATGCTGAACCGACTGAGCGACGTTATCGGGCACAGGAATAGAGGGGAGTTTGGTGTAAACCTGAGCGAGTGCACCCAAGGTGGAAGAAGCTGAGAAAATGAGCGATGCAACCCGAACGCGCTCAAGCGTCGAGATACGAAGAGGCAATGAAGCAGGATATTGTGGCAGGCCAAATAAAGATATAAGCTGATTCGAGAAGCTGTGCATTGCAGGCGCAAGTGCATCAGCTTTCAGCTCGGATGGTGTACCTGATCCTGGATCAAGGTTCAAAATATGCACCCCGCCCCACTGAGGAATGAGCCAGCTATCTGCCAAGTTTTCTTTGACTAGTAATGGTGTCTGGTTTTCATGCGGCACATAGAGGATGAAGTTGACGGTTGGACCCTCGCCAATGCTAGGACTGAGGGGCCACTCCGCAGCGTTAATGAAGCCACTCAGGTCTTCTTTGCGTAACGTCCATGCTTTGAGGTCTTCGTCATAGTCAGGCAGGCGTACGGATGGGGAGAAGGTAGCGTACAGCTGAACCTGTGTGTCCACCGTGAAGTTGCTGATAGCCGAGAGTGATTCGAGCAGGGGCGTGAGGTAGGTGCGCAATGCAGCTTCGATGTCCCAAGAGGATGGGGTGTACGAAGGTGTGAACAACGAGAATGTTAGATGATATGTCGGTGCGTATTTCAGCGCTCGGGTCGATTGCCTTTCTAACTCGGCCGAAGTCTGCGCAGACAAGACGCTGCTTTGCGCAGCATGTGCATTGGAAGTGGCCGAAAGCACGTGGATCAATTGACTTCTTTCTTCGGCGAATAGTTGGTGGAGCTCCTGAGCAAGGAAGCTTGCGAGTACAGATCCTGTTGAACCTTGAGCAGGAAGCTGGGCTGGGGAGTAGTAGACGTCCAGCAGGGGCATATATGGCTGCAGGTGTGATCGCGGTGTTGTGCCAGTCTCGACAGGAATCAATCGTACCGACAAGGCAATATCCTCCCCATGGCTCTGAATGCTCGTTCCATCACTAATGACTTGCTGGGACGCGTTGGCGGCAGGAGGATCGGCAAGTAAGAGCCGCAGCTGATGTGCAGAGAAGTCGTTGAGTTCATCGAGGGCGTGCTGCGCCGTGCGAAGAAGCTGTTGGGCGTCCGACTCGTGGACAGGGGCTTCAATAGCAATACGTAGGGGGAAGACGGGTTTGCAGACCTGGGAACATCATTCTGTCAGACTTGAGCACTGGCCGGCGTATAGGAGACTCACCTGGCCATCGGCCCACTCTGTCATCTCCTGTAGTGGCAACGCGGCCCTGTAGACGGCTGTCGTCTTCAGCCATATTGGCAGTCCCAGGAGGATGACCACGGCCCAAAAGGAGAGGATAGTAGTTCGTCGTAGGAAGATGCTTTCTTTTGTTTCTGGCGGGGGCCTTTTGGGTGACTTTGCAGAGCTCGGCACTGCTGCCGGTATTTCTGGAGCCATGTGGTCCGATTTGGCGACCAGCGACGACGCGTCGGTGCTTGCTGTTGACGCCATGCTGCTGGAGGTTTGATCGAAGTGGCAGCTGTCCACATGTTTGGTTGCGAAGTGGACCGTGCCCATTTCCTCTTAGCACTCTTCTCAGATGAGGTTTGCAATACTTAATACCTACATCCAAGGTTCCCCCCCACCTACCTACCTACTATATAGACTAGACATATCAAACAATGTCCTTGCCATGACAGCTATGGAGAGTTTGCGTAGTTGGTTCATGCACGTGATGTCGATGCTGGACGGGTCTTGGCAGATCGAACCGACGACTCCCGCGATCGCGTGTGTGTGTGTGTGTGTGTATACATGGATATACCTACCTACCTCTTGATGATCAGGCTCATATAAGCACATAGTTTCACGCTTATTATATGATTGTCACGACTGATTTCCTTGCCAAGTTTTCACTTTGGCGCGTTCAATTGGAATTTGGAGAGCACAAGGCCATCCATTACTCAGTGTAGAGAACCGCTGGTCTGTGCACGAGCTCAGAAGGGCTGGGAAAGGGCCTGAGGGTCTCTCTCATTGCACTGGTGGTCGACTCTCCCACGCGCCACCCTTCATGACAATGCACTGGACGACGGGCCATGTCTATACCTACAAATCATAACCTTCTCTCTGGCCCACAGATGAAGTCATGGATGGATCCTGGATGTGTCCGCCTCGAGGGATGCCTTGCAATCAAAAGCAAAGGTTTGTTTGTGACCGTTTCAAAGCAAGGGTCGAGGGCGCTAACGGCTTCGATCAACGTTCCTGCCCCCGCTGTGCCCGCTATGCGATCTGCTTAGAGCCATTACTGGCCTGTGCGAATGCGGGGTTTGGGCATCTGGGGGAAGGAGCTCGAATGAGAGTGACGCGGGACTGGCACGAGATCCCAACCTTGGGAAGCTACCCCTCTCAGGTGACTCTCGTCTCACCCTCCACAAGTCCCCCCCCCTCTCCCCCCACCCCAGGCTATCCTCTTAGCATTCGTTATTTCTCTCACACGACAAAGTCCTTTGTCAATCCTACTCTTCTTTCCTCTCCTCTCCTCTCCTCTCCTCTCCTCTCCTCTCAGCTTTCATCCCCAATCCACTCCAATTCATCCCAATTCATTCCAATCCAGTCCATTTCCCAAAGCATCACCACACTCACATCATTCACAATGAGTGCAATTGCAGACAGCACCGACCGTGTTGAGCAGGTCAAGGTGCTGTTTGCCCTCTTCCCTGACTACAACACGCTCGACGTTGCTGGCCCTCTCGAGGTCCTGAGCCGCTCCCTGCAGGACCCCAAGGACAAGTGTAAGCATTGAAGCCCCCAATCATGCTTGCATGACACGAGCCTGGCTCAATTGGCCTGTTGTTGACGCCCTCTGCAGCCAGCAAGGCTTTTGACTGTCAGTTTGTTGGCACGGCTGCGGCCATGACGTCGGTTCAGGGCCTCACCATCAAGGCCGACATGGACTACGATGATGCCAATGCAGAGCTCGAGGACTTTGATGTCCTCATTGTTCCTGGAGGCGAGGGTGTCTTTGAGGTGCTCAAGAACAAGTCTGAGCCTCTGGGCCTTCTCACCAAATACGTCGAGCTCCAGGAGAAGAATCCTGACAAAGAACGCACAATCCTCGCCATCGATATCGGCGCCCTGCTCCTTGCCCAGCAAGGCATGCTCGAGGGCCTCGCCGCTACTACCCATCCAGACTACTACGTCCGCCTGGAGACCCTCTGTCAGGACGCTGCTAGACGAGACATGTCTATGCGTACGGACGTGATGGAAGAACGCTACGTCGTCAACAACGCTCGCTTTGACTTGGGCGAGAACCCCGATGAGAACCCGTATGTGAAGCTCATCCAAGTCTATGCCATCCAGTGCTTACAGTGCATAGGTACATCATCAAGAAGGCGCGCGACATCCCGACCGCTCCTGAGGGCACCAACACGGCTCACGCCCGTCGAAAGTCGATTGCTCGCAAGGGCAGCAACGCATGGCGTGACTCTCGCCGCCGCGAATCTATCGCTAGGCGTGCTTCCATGCCGCTGGGCGGTATGCGTGTCATCACCACTGGCGGCGTCACTGCTGGACTTGATGCTAGCCTGTACTTGGTGGGTTCTTTGGCTTCGCACGAGTCAGCCCTGGAGGTGGCTCGTGTCATGCAGTATTCTTGGGTCAAGGGCGTTACGGTCGATGCGATTGATGTTTGAGCTGAAGCTCTCGCGCAACTAGCGAAGGCGTTTGTGAGAATTGGATTGATAACTGATCTGACAGGATCATGTGGGAGAAAGTCGGGAATCACAAGGATTTACCACGACACAACATGTAAAGTAATTCTACGACGAATTTACAAAAAATTATGACAAGGAACCTGGTGCCTTGATAGTGTGACGGATCGTAATGCTGACATGTGGAAGCTTCTACTGTTGTGACTGCTGAGGACAAAAGAGGGGGAAAGGGGCAGTGCTGGATACCGACAGCCTAAAAAAACCCACGGGAGAGACGATCATCTTCTCTTGTTCGAGAATTGCGCGCTCGTGTCCTTCTACCCAGACCGTGGATATCATATGACCTCCGACCTGGTTAGACCCGAAGAGGCCGTCGTCAGCGTATGCTTTTAGTTTCGACTTTTAAGCTTCCTCATTGCCCGCCACTACGAAGCAGCTAAAATATCCGCTCGAATCAAATATATCGCTCACGATCTGTAAGATGGTGCAAGATGATGCAGGTACAGAGGTACGGTGCACTAGAGGTGTCGCGCCATCCTGAGGGAGATGTTCTCGACTCCAGGTAGGCTTACAGCTAATGGCATCTATTGGTACCAGTGTCATAGGTACTGGACTGAAGAAAGAAGATCAGAGGCCGTTGTATTCAAGCTTTGCGTATGCGGCGAACTACCCACTTTCGAGTAATTTCGAACACAGACTATCTTCTTGTTGAGGTTGCATAAGTCTCATACAAGCCATTACTCCATGGCAGACTGTCTGAAGCTTGAAAAAACAAGGCTTGCATTACCTGAGGGTACCGGTAATTGCAGCTTCGGGATGCTACAAGTGGAAGCTGCTCAGCTATCGCGCCCTTCCAATCCTCCCATGACAGCACAATCCTACGCAAAAGCTACATTTGCTGCTTTCAATAAGCAATGCATGAGCAGCGACGCACGAAAGACGTCAAAAATCGCGCGGCCTCATTGGCCTGATGCGTCGAAGCTTGATTACACACACCGCAGCGAGGCTGTGTATCCGAGAAAATCGCTCATGGCTAACCAGCAACAGCACGACTCCCACAAGCCGTGCCAGCAAAATGAGATTCGAAAGCACGCTCAAAGCGTGCATGCGACGGGATACCTTTGGCGGCTACAATGTACGGGCCTGAAGATCCTGTTTTCTGGTCATGAAAAATGCATGAGTTATTTATCGTCGAATCGCTTGAGGACGACGGTCGATCTGGACAAAGGCATGGACGACCTTTGATCCACACACTGGTGCATTTTGACGCCCCATTGATCCCGCTGATCTTGTTACGTGTTGCGAAGGCCTGGCTGTTGGGTCAGCAGCACGTGTATGACATGTTCGAGGGGGTATCATCATAGCCACACTATTGCTATGGAAGTGAAGTCTGCCCTCCCTAGGGCTATAAATTGCGCTTGCGACAGCATCCATCTTGTTGTTAGATTTGTTTTCGCTCGTCTCTCAGGTCTCTCCTCTGCCCGGAACCGTGAAAAAGCCGGTTCAATTTACTCTGTTTGTGCCTCTGAACGTTCCAGCTCCATTTCCAACAGCCAGCCCCTTTCTCACTTCCTTACATGGATACAGGAGCCAATGGAGCTCCTCGCGTTCGCTTTGGAATCCAACGCCTCCCCGACGAAGAAGACGGCTATGTGACTTACGAGCGTCGCCAGCGCGATCCAACGCGAAGGAGCAGCACTGGTAGTCTGTCCATCCACAGCACCGGTGGCACAAGGACAGTGCAGCCCGAAACTGCTCTTCCCATCACCTATCGCACGCTTTCCATTGAGATTGATGAAGAGAAACATCAAAAGCAGAAGGATGTGAAGAAGGCGAAAGAAAAGGCCGCTGTTGGTAAGTCACCTATCTTCTCAGTGCATGTGATAAAAGAAACTCAACTATCCTACATGCGCACACATTTGCTCACATTCAGGGTACAGATTTTGGTGAATTAGAATGGCATACTCTCGATGTCGACGAAATCTGTCGTCGCCTCTCCGTTGATGTTAACCAAGGTCTTGGGGACGATCAAATCAAACGTCGCATTGGTGAATATGGCAAGAACAAGATCACCCCGCCAAAGTCTGGGCTTCTCGGCGACA
Organism: Plenodomus lingam; assembly: GCF_022343315.1. Lineage (NCBI taxonomy): Eukaryota > Fungi > Ascomycota > Dothideomycetes > Pleosporales > Leptosphaeriaceae > Plenodomus > Plenodomus lingam. The sequence goes on along the minus strand of NW_027093966.1, from coordinate 1,527,635 downwards.
TCATGGGCTACTTCTTTGGTGGTTTTGGTAGTATTCTGGTCGTCGCCGGTATCCTTGTCTTCATTGCCTGGAAACCTCTCGGTGAACCAACGCCAGCACCTGCCAATCTAGCACTTGCTTGTGTTCTGATTGCTGTTTGGCTCATCCAAGCTGCCTTCAATGCATGGCAAGATTGGTCTACCAGTAGAGTCATGGCTTCCATTGGCACTATGCTACCTGATGATTGTCTTGTCATTCGCAATGGTTCTCAGGCCAAAGCTCATGCTCTCGACTTGGTTCCAGGAGACATCATTGTTGTCAAGCAAGGCAACAAGCTACCTGCCGACATTCGACTCATAGAGGTTTCGAGCGATGCTATGTTCGATCGCTCCATACTCACAGGTTCAATCGCCCTTTTCAAATGGTGCGTGCACGCGACTAACAGATGCAGGTGAATCGGAGCCCGTCGTGGCTACAGTCGAGCATACCGAAGACAACTATCTCGAAACATACAACATTGGACTTCAAGGAACACATTGCATTTCTGGAAGTTGCCTAGGAGTATGCGTTGCAACAGGCGACAATACAATTTTTGGTCGTATCGCAAAGTTGACATCGGATCCCAAAACTGGCATGACGCCGTTGCAGAAGGAGATACTTCGATTCGTGGTCATAATTGCACTCTTCATTACATGTGTTGTAATTCTTATCATTGTTCTCTGGTACGTCCGCGTGTGGTCTCGTATGGCCTGTCTGGGTCTACCCTTGTTGGGCTCAAGGATATAGACTCACTATTACAGGGCTGCATGGCTGAGGAAATCTCATCCAACGTGGATCAATGTGCCTTTGTTGATTGTCAGTTGTGTTTCTGCGGCTGTTGCCTTCATCCCAGAAGGTCTGCCAATCGCGCTTACAACCTCTCTTACCATTGTTGCAAACATCATGCGCAAGAACAAGATTCTCTGCAAGTCTCTCAAGACTGTAGAGACGCTTGGTTCTGTTTCGGTCATTTGCTCTGACAAGACGGGAACCTTGACTGAGAACAAGATGATCGCCACTGACATTTACGCTGCTGGTGAAGAGTACACGCCTGAGGCGGCCCGCGACTTGATGGCAGTGTTGCGGTCTGAAAAGGAGGCTGCCAATTCTTCAAAAATTTGTAAAGAAGTCATCAACCAAGTTCGCATTGTTGGTGGCCTCTGCAACTCCGGGGAGTTTGATGCGGCTACGATGAATCTTCCTATCGCCGAGAGAAGGATCAACGGCGACGCTACAGATCAAGCTGTGCTCCGACTCTCTGAAAGCCTTGGATCCATCTCTGAGCTACGTCGTGAATGGAAGAAGGTGTTCGAGATTGCTTTCAATAGCAAGAACAAGTTCATGATTCGTCTTGTGACGCCTGCCAATCAAAATTCAACAAGCAACAATACGTACGTATAGCCATTGGGAGCTACGATGATCTGTCTTTGACTTCATTTAGAACACTTTTGATCAAGGGTGCGCCTGATATCATACTTCCTCGATGCGATCTTCTTCTCGATGACAGGGGTAGGGCGGTACCACTCACAGAAGCTCAACGCATGCGCATTGAGACTATCAAAGACAACTGGTCTCTTCAAGGCAAGCGTATCATTCTCCTCGCTAAGAAGCCCACTCTTTTACCCTTCTCCGCCAACCACGAGAAGGAGGTTCTCATTGCCGCACGTGAAGGCCTCACTTTCGTTGGCCTGATCGGCATCGTCGATCCACCTCGCGCTGAGATCCCAGAAGTCGTACGTATTCTTCGTGGAGCCTCGATCCGAATATTCATGGTGACGGGTGACTTTAAACTCACTGCCCAAGCAATTGCCGAGGAGTGTGGTATCATCTCGAACTCAGCTCTGGTGGATGATATCCGTGCTCTTGAGCGAGACGGCAAGATTGGATCTACCAAGCAAGCCATTGTATTGAGCGGTCCGGAGCTCATCACGCTGAACGAGGCCCAGTGGGATCAACTCTGTCAGTATCAGGAGATTGTCTTTGCGAGAACGACACCTGAACAGAAGCTTCGCATCGTCAAAGAGTTCCAAGCTCGCCAGAATATCGTCGGTATGACAGGAGATGGCGTCAACGACGCACCGTCCCTCAAAGCAGCCGACATTGGCATCGCCATGGGCAGCGGCTCCGACATTGCCATTGAAGCCGCCGACATGGTCTTGCTCGACTCATTCGCAGCCATTGTCCAAGCGGTCATGTACGGACGGCTGGTCTTCGACAACCTCAAGAAAACCATCGTCTACCTCCTGCCTGCCGGCAGTTTCTCCGAACTCTGGCCCGTCGTGACCAACGTTGCTTTTGGGATCCCACAGATCCTCTCCTCCTTCCTCATGATCATCATCTGCTGCTTGACAGATTGCGCGGGCGCCATCACCCTGGCCTACGAGAAGCCAGAGGCCGATCTCATGCTCCGCCCTCCTCGTAACCCGCGCAAGGATCGCCTGGTCAACACTCGTCTCATCTTCCACGCCTACTTCTTCGTCGGTCTCCTGCAGTGCTTTCTCTCTTTCACAATGGCATTCTGGTACATGCAGCGCAGAGGCGTGCCGTTTACCGCGCTGTGGTTCAAATTCGGAGTGTACGACTCGCAGTACGATGCCGCGTACATCACTGAAGTGGCAAACGAGGCATCGAGTGTCTACTTTGTTACGCTGGTGGTCATGTAAGCCCGCAGACAAGATACGCAATGAAGGAATCAGAGAAATCAGGCTAACGATGTCATAAAAGGCAACTCTTCAACCTCCTCGCAACACGCACTCGCCGCCTCAGCCTCTTCCAACAACCCCCCCTTTTCAACAAAGCAACACAGGTAAACTACTTCCCCATCAAACACCAGTGGTAAACTTAAACTAACACCCTCGTCTCCACCCAGAATTGGACAATCTTCCCCGCCATGATTTTCGCCATCGCCGTCGCTTTCCTCTTCAATTATATCCCCTCGCTGCAGCGCACCATCGGCACTAGGCAGATCTCTGTCGACCATTGGTTCCTGCCTGCGGCGTTTGGATTCGGTATTTTGCTGCTCGATGAGGGTAGGAAGTATGCTGTAAGGGCTTGGCCGGGCGGGGTGTTGGCGCGCATGGCTTGGTGAGGGAGGGGAGAGATGGGAGAGATGGGGAGAATGAGAATGAGATTAACATGAATATCAAGATTAACACCACCGCCAAAACGCACAAAGGGAACATTACTTTATCACATCGAGCATACCAACACGTATACACTAAAAGCACGCAAAAAAAAAAGAGACCAAAGGAGAAATCCAACCCACTTGAACCCACACACAAAACAAGCACACATTCTCCAATCCCCGCAAACCCATCCCACCCATATTCGAAATTCCAAAAAAAAACCCCCCCAAACCCCCACGCCGCCTATCCATGCAGTCCGAAAAACGGCCAGTATACCCAGCATACCCTACCAAATACCGAACAAACAATTACAATCCCATCTCCTCTTCTTGCTCATCCTCATCCCTCCTCATCCACCACCAACACTTCACCCCCCATCCCTCGGCCCCTTCTCACGAATGATACCCCCCATCAGGCGCCGACGTCGAGGTATTAGGATCGAAAACCGGTCCACCGCCATTATGCACAATGGGTGGTTTACTGTAGCGGGGTGTGCGTGAAGAACTCTTTGCAGTAGTAGTCGCAGCAGTTGTGCTGGAAGCTTGGGTGTAGATGCTGGATGCGGGGGCTGGGTTGGGTGTTAGATTGGGGGGGTTTCTTTTGGGTTGGAGGAGAGGGGGACGTACGTGTGTTTGTGCTTGTGAGGGTGGGTTTTGTGGGTGGGGAGTAGGATTGGGGTGATGGCATTGTTTGGGGGGTGGAGGAGGGGGGTTTGATAGTGAGTATTGGATTTGGATGGAGGATGTGTTGTTGAAGTGGGGATGGATGGGAGTATGTAGGTCTGAGATGAAGAGTCGAAGCCACACGATATAAGAATAAGTTATAACCGTCAAGTGACAAAGTAGTTGTACGATTGTAAGAGCCCCGGGTTCGTATAAAAAGTGATGAAGAGTTTGGAATGAATGAAGAAGTCCAAATATCCTTCGTTGACGACGTTTATATGGATCCCCAGGCAGACACTTACATGAGGCCGCGCATCCACGATGCCCTCCGCAGTCTGGCTCTTTTCGCCCTACCATCGGACATCTCCTACGAGTGCTACGTCGGTGCCTGAAGAGCTGAGGGCGCGCCCCCCAACAACGGTGACTGTGATTGTACGCAATTGCCATCATTCACACGCGTGCCCATGTCTCCGCCAGACCATCGGTCCAGGTGACAAAAGGCGAAATGCTCAAGGGAGCAGTGATGCGCAATTAGGCTGCACCCAGGGTAGTCCATGGTGTCAGAGTCCCGATTCGGGAGTAGGGGGGGCAATGGAGTCACCGAAGCGTTTGGGTGTCGCCGAGAAAGAAGTTCACCGAAGATGGCCAGTTCGGTGGGAGAACTGGGGGGGGAGACGCGTCAATTGAGGTGAATGACTGGGCCAGGCTGGATTGGCGTCTGGTACCGGTATGGGTGACCAGCCAGCTGCAAGGCTCATCAGGGCTCAGAGCCAAATGAGCAGGCAGGCAACGAACGAGTCACGCAAAAGAGGTCAAGGACGCGTGAAGCAGTGACGTTAGCCATGCCCAGACAGACTCGTTCAGTTTGGGGAAATGGAGTCTGGAGCATAGGTGAAGGGGCCTCAAGTCACCGGTCGCCTGAAACTGGACATAGTGTGGGGGCTGAGAGTGTGGGTGCCTGGCTTGGGCAGGCAGCCTTGGAAAAGAAAGTGTTCTGGAATCGCTCGCAAAAACGAAACGAAACACAAGAATGGAAAATGAGAGCTTGAAGGTCACATGGAAACAAACAATGGGAGAGGAGGCATAGGAGGCAGGGAGGCGGTGCTGTAAGACGGTAAGGCAGGCTGGGGGGATGTGGTGGTGGAAAGGTCCAAGGCGGTGGGGCTTTGATCGTAACTCAATGTGGGCTGCATGTTGCCTGCCGTCAACAGGGCTGTACAACTCCAGGCCAGGCAGAGACGAGTCATCGACTGTCCCACACAGTAATGCGCAATCGCGCATACCACCCTCTTCGTAGTATTGGGGCCCGGGAGTGCATCGCACCGAATTGACTGTCCACGACGCGGGCCGTCTCCATGTGCTGTGGATTCACCAACCGAGAAGAAGACTCTGCTTCTCTTGCAACTCTCTCTCATTACTTTGGGGTATCATTATAAGGTTACCATCCGTGCTGCTATGCAAGATTTCGAGACTGGATTCTCAACCCATCTGGGCAAACACCAACGCAAAGGCCCTGCCATTGCCAAATGACATCTAATCCCAATACTTCAATACGCCATTGAGGTCACCCGTCACCACCTTGGACGACTCTCTTGGATGCCATTGCACCGCCAGAACAGGAGCATCACTTGCTTGAATCTTATGCCACATTTTGCAAGTCTTCCAGTCCCAGAAGCAGACATAACCACCACTGTCACCAGAGCTGATAAACTGCCCATCAGGGCTAATGGCCACATCTGGTGCGTATCCAGCCACGTTATGACCCCGATAACTCTTCTTGCGGTTCTGCCTGAATCGATCGGTGGAGGAATATACCGTGATTTGGTTGTCGGACGATTGGAAGGCAACGTATTTGCCCGACGGATGCGGCGAGGAGCGCACCATGGAAAACATGTAGGGCTCTGCGATGAACTTGATGGGCACTGGAATGCCGTATTCCCATGCGCGCAGGGACTTGTCGTCGGATGTTGTGATGAAGCGGCGATCCTGTGTTTGTTAGTCGCATGCCCTGGGCAAAGAAGCGCAACACTTACTTCGTCGCAGAAAGTGATGGTATTGACTGGACCCAGGTGATGATCGTATTCCTGCACCATCTCCCCGCTTCGCGTATCGTACTGTAAGATCTTCTTGTCGCTCATACCGGCCAGGAACTCGTGCGGTTTGCTTGGATTGATGCGCACAACGTGGGGCGTCTTTCCACTCGTGAACTTGTTCAAGCACTTGCCCGTCTCGGTATCCCATAGCTTCATGAAGCGATCATAACTGGCGGATAAGAATTGTGTCCCGCTTGGATTGAAGTCAATGTCATTGACCGACTTGGTGTGTCCAGAGTAGGTCCGCAGTAGTTCGCGCTGATGGTACACATCCCATAATGCAATTTTGGAGTCGGCAGATGCTGAAAGAAGTAGATGACCGCTGTCGGGTATGAATCGTACTTGTGTAATCGACTTTGTGTGGTACTTGTAGGTGTGCAGAAGCTTCTTAGGGATGAAGTTCTTGGGTTCGTAATCGCCAGTGAGTCTGATGTCTAGGTCTGGGGCTCGTCAGTAAATGGTAAAGGGCGATTCAAGCGCTGAGAACGTACCGGTAGGCACATGCATGTATGTGCGACCCTGATAATCGTACTGCTGGCTGCCCATGAACGCGCTCGTCTCTGCCTCCGCTTCTGTGTCGTGATAATCCGTCCCTGCCAGTTTCTTCGGTGCAGCCTCAGGTTGCTCCTCAAGTTCATCCTCCTCATATATTACCTCGACCTCCTCATCACTGCCAAACTCGTCATCCGAGCCTGCATCTGGTCGTTCCTCTTCGAATTTCGCCCAGGGACCTTTGTAGGCGCCAGCTCCAGAAACAACGCCCGAGTCTCCTTTTGCTTCGCGCTTTCGCTTTTTCGAGTTCGAGCCGCTTTCGATCGCTCGATGGCCTTCTCGGAATGTGTGGTCGCTAATATATGTTTCTGCCGCGAATCCAGTGGGCACCCTGCCTGAGCTTCCACCAGCCATTTGCGAGCAAATTCGTGGGGATACAAGTCTCGACGGGGACTTAATGTATCGATCGTCGAGGGAATTCGGAGCTAGTTTGTTGCAAAGTGGCACAGTTGCAGGGTTGCAGAGGTAGCCAGAGAGGCTTGCGCGATGACCAGAAATTATGCATGACTAAGCGTGCCAAGACCGAGCCTTCTGTTCTGTGCGGTCGGTCATTCATGTACAGACAAAAAAGGCTATCAAATCGCTATCATAGCCGTCAGAACATTAAGTCGTCCACGTGATCCAGCCATGCATCTCCCCAAAAGAACCCTCCCATAGCCTCCATAACCTCAAACCCAGGTCCAACATTATCCAGATTCAGCGCAGCCGCCTGCCCATGCTGCAATATGCGTCACGCGTGGCTCTACCAAGCGAGCCGGATATCATATATGTCTTGCCTCGTTCCGTATCACTCACTCAAGTGTGGCGCTCATTCTCACAAAAGCCACTACGGCTACCATGGCTACCACAGTCGGAAGAGTTCCCGACTAGTGAGACTCGTCGCGGATAAGAGCAACGATCATGCTGTAGAGGTAGAAGAAGAACATGAGCAGGTGGAAGCCCAGCTTGATGAAGGATTCCTGTGGGCTGTTAGCCAGCTGCAATTTGGCTAGCTTGGACGCCTGCAATGCTCCATCCGTATGCTAAGGATGCAGACAAGGCATGCCCTGCGGTCCCTCGTACCTTCTTGTGCACATTGAGTTTCCTGAAGATCTCCGTTGCGTCTAGGAGATGCTGGTTCTCGAAAATCCTGCAACAGTCAGTCTATCGCTCCATGGCTTCGGCAGTCTACCATGCACATACTTCTTGCCGTTCCAAGCCAACAGCGGTAGGTTCAAGATGAGCGCAATCCAGTACCCATTAATGAGGAACAGGAAGGTCAGGAATGCGTGGACAGCGGCTTCGGGGATAATGTAGGTGTTGAGACGGTTGCAAAGATCGATGGGGTTGATGTAGTCGCTGTCGCAAAAATTAGCATGTGCTCCACGACCAGTGCGACTGGCTCTGGCGCATGTCGCGCGCTGGAAACCCTCGGCTGTACTACGTACCATTCCAAGTCGCTGTACATGATAGTGAAGAACACCTGAAGGAAGAGGTTGACGGCATTTATCAACACCGCCAACAGGTATAACCACGCTTCACCAGTCATTGTGGAAGCTGTGTGTGCGGCGTAGACACGGGGATCGTATGCGTGGTGGATAAGTAAGGTAACTTGGCAGGATCGCCAATGGAGCTCTCAGCAAAGGAAGAGAAGAAAGAGGACACGAAGTGTGGTGAGGTCTGCTATGATAAGGGCTCGGATTCCCGTTGTGTGTTTGCAGACGATCTCGACGGGCTAGACGCGGAAAGCCAAGTAAGTACCAGGCAGCTCGTGAGTCGTGGGTCGGGTACGTCTAGGCGGGGCGTGGCCCTGGTGGTGGTGTGGCTGGAAGGTGGGATGACGTATTTTCCCGTTGACAGAGTTGGGCGAGCTTTTGGACAGTCAAGTGAGTCAGAGCGAAGAGCAACAACACAGGGGGGCAACGTCGATGGGGGCGAAGGAGGTCAAGATAGGGTGGCAGGAAGGGCAGCAAAAAGGTGCTTGGATGACGTTGGGGCGGAGCCTTGGGTTTCTTCTTCCCTGGCCTGCCAGCCGTGCCCAGGGCGCTGTCGCTAACGAACGTGTGCGGTTAGCGGGCCAGTCCTACTAGGATCGCAAGCGACATGAGATGATTACAGCATCACAGTCTTCGCAGATGCAATGGCATGCGTGAGGATAGTGAACAAGGAAGTGTGTGAGGGGGGGCTTGTTATGTATCCCTTTCGAATTGTCTCGTGACATGGCCATGGATTACCATGATCGGCCCAGGCAAAGGTAATTGTCAGTCACCACTACCACGACCACCGACTCTATCAATTGTACAAGCCCCGTCATTCTCTGCCTTTTCTGTGCATCCTATTGGACAGGCCTCGATAGGTGGATTGATTCGACCGCGAACATGCTTTCCACAGTATTTTGCTACACGATACATGACTATGCTTAGATCATCAATCCTAGCACCCAAGGCTTCTCCAGAACACCAACTCATCAACTCATTATGCTCGTTACTCTTACATTTCAAAACCACCGATGAGTGGTAGATCTATGCAGCGGCCTTCGCTTCCCCGATGGCAGGTGCAGGTGCAGGCGCAGGCATTGGTACTGGACCGCCGGGCGAGTCTGGTAGCCTTGCCGTCAAAACTTCTACGCCATCCTCTGTCACGAGCAAAGTGTGTTCTGTAGTTCAAGTCAGCTGAATCCCAAGACAGTCATGCATGGCAAACTGACCAAATTGTGCGGTCAAAGAGCCATCCTGAGTTACACTAGTCCAGTCGTCTGGCCATGTCTTGTCCCTGTGTGTACCAATGCTGATCATCGGTTCGATGGTGAAGCACATGCCTGGCTTAGCCTGTCCGATGGCCTTGTTCTTTGCGTAGTGAGGCACGTTGGGTGCGCAATGAAATAGCTGGTTGATGCCGTGCCCACAATAGGTCCTGATGACACTGCAGTTCTGGCTCTTGGCATACTTCTCAATCACGTTGCCATATTCGCGGAAGAGCGTGCCTGGCTTCACAATTTCGATGGCCTTGTTCAAACAGTCTCGCGATGTCTCCGTTACGCGTACTGCATCTGGATTTGCCAGCGCCTTGTCTCCAATATAATACGTCTCGTTCAAGTCGCCGTGGAAGCCGTTGTGGTAGAGTGTGACGTCAATGTTGAGAATGTCGCCGTCTTGCAGAACACGCTGGTCTGGAATGCCGTGGCAGATGACCTCGTTGACCGAAGTACAGACCGACTTGGGGAAATGGCAGTAGTTGAGAGGGGATGGATATGACTGAGCCGTCGGTGTTAGCCTGTTTCCACGCCCAGAAGTAGTCATGGAAACACTCACGTTTCGCTCCATGCATGCCTTGTGCACAATCTCATCAATGTAATCCGTTGTGACCCCGGGTTTCGCAGCTCGTGCTGCAATGTCTAGCACCTCTCGTCCCAACCGACATACCTTGCGCATGCCCTCTTGCTCCTCCTTGTTCAAAATGGCAATTTTGTTCCTGTTGACAAACACCTGCTCGGAGCGCGGTATGCCATCTTTTGCGTAGTCTGGCAGTTTGATGTTGTCGGGCACCTCGCGTCGCGGTGACAGTGGGTATACGGGTCGTAGGGCGCCGGTGTATGGGAAGGTGGGGAAAGGGTTGAAGTGGCCCGTCGCTGGATCCGGGTAAGAAACTACTTTGGGCGTGAAGATACTTTGGAGAATACTACTTTGTGACTTGTGCTGTTTCTTATGCTCGCTCTGTCCTGTGTTAGTCTTTTTTCTTCGGAAGTTGGAAGTTGAAAGTTGGAACCACTGTTGGCCTTTCTTGCTACATACCCAGTTGCGCTTGAAACACTCTTGCGAGCAAAAGTAACTCTCCTTTCCTAGCTTTTGGCAGTTTGGACATTGCAGCGAGCCGGCGTCGTTTTCGCAGTCATTGCCGGAGCACTTGCGTGGGGTGTCGGCGGTCATTGTGCGCAACAAAAGGAGTGCTCAGCTGGGAGGAGGACGGGGTATGTGAATGATGACTATGACTACATACACACAGAAGAGAGCATTTATAGCACGCGTGTAAGGAACTGGGCAAGACAAACACCGGACTCCGCGCACAAGTCTGTCGTGATGGCAGTCGTCTTGTACGCGACCACGGCCAACGCCGCACCTTGAATTCGGAATTGCGTGCAAGGATGATTGTTCTAACGTTAACGGCCGCTGCTACGAGGTTAACCACGCTTGCCCGAATCTGGCCGTTGGTGCATCATCTGTTCTCGATCTCGCCGTCTCATCGGACTTTTTTTTTCCCTCAGCTCACAAAAGAATAATACAATGTGTCACCACTTCGACTCATGGCAACTAGTTTGCACTTATAGGGACACGCTTCCCGTCTCCTCAACAACATCAACACTCTTGTTCTTTCTGTCCAATTGACCTGCTTGAAGAGACGGAAATTGTGGCCCTTCCAATCACTACGATGTCTCAAAAGGTCGTTGTAGTAGGTGCTGGACCAGTGGGGTCCTTGGCCGCCATATATGCTGCAGTACGCGGTCATGATGTTGAGGTATATGAGCTACGCGCAGGTATGTCTTCTCGCTTTTTCTTCCTACTGTTAGCGATGATGATGATGATTGATGGCATGTAGATATTCGTCAATCCCCTAGCACGTCATTGAGTTTCTCCAAATCCATCAACCTCGCGCTGTCCGAACGGGGCATAAATTCTCTTCGTCAGGCAGGTCTCTCAGAATTAGAAGATGCAGTGTTGTCGCAGACATTTCCTATGCAGGGCCGCATGATTCACGTGCGCAAAAATGGAGAATACATCCGCCAGTCTCAGCAATACGATGCCAGAGGCAGAGTACGCCAGACAACCCCCGCATCCCAGCCCTCTTCTAACGTTGACAGAGTCTGCTCGCTATGGACCGGACTGAACTCAGCAAAACTCTCCTTGATCATCTCGAGGCAATGCCTAATGTAAAGCTCATTTTCAATCACAAACTCGTTGGTGTAGACTTCAACAAGAAGATTGCCTGGTTCGAATATCGACCCAAGTCAATCGAGCAGCAAGGCAATGAGTTTGAGATCAACTTTGATCTTATGATTGGCGCAGACGGTGCTCATTCCGCTGTACGATATCAGCTCATGAAATTTGTGCCCATGTCTTTCGAACAGGAATACATCGACAAGCTGTGGTGTCAATTCCACGTACCACCTTCGTCGACTGGAGACTTCCGGATACCTCCAAACTATTTGCATATTTGGCCTCAAGATGAATCAATGTTTATTGCACTGCCCAATCTGGACAAAACATTTACCGCCACGCTCTTTTTGACTAGAGATGGCTTTGAGCAACTGGACGCTTCGGGGAAAGTTGTTGAATATTTCGCTCGAAAGTTTCCTGGAGTCGTCCCCGAGCTTATCAGTGAAGACGAGCTCCGAAAACAGTATGCGACGAATCAACATCTTCCTTTGATCTCGATCAAATGCTCTCCATACCATTACGGCGCATCTGGAGTCATTGTCGGCGATTCAGCCCATGCCATGGTGCCATTTTATGGTCAAGGCATGAATGCAGGAATGGAAGATGTGCGCGTATTGTTTGGCTTCCTCGACAAACACTCTAGCGATTGGTCCAAGGCTTTGTGTGAATATACCAAGGAGCGTGCCCCTGACGCACAGGCAATAAACGATCTAGCATTGGGCAATTATCGTGAGATGGCATCCGACGTCAAGAAACCGCTGTATCTCTTACGAAAATGGATCGAGGAACAACTCTATGTCTATGCACCCAGCCTAGGATGGGCTACACAGTACTCGCGGGTAACGTTCAGTAACATGCGATACTCCGAGGTCCGCTTGGCCACGCAGAGGCAAGCACAGATACTCAACGGCCTTGTCGGTTTCGCACTTGCCTCTATGGCAGGATCTGCATTCTGGTTCGCCAAAGCAGGTGGTGCGCACAAAGCGAAAATGGGAATATTAAGATCTATTTGCGTAATAGCGCAAAGACTCCAAAAAGTTGTCAAAGGCTAAATGGGTTCAAGTTGTTAACAAACTTGTCCTTGTCGGATCTCGACATCTCCTCCGCGCCCATCGCTGCCTTTGTTCCTATCCAACTCTGAGTAAAGGACATCGCCAGTAAAGATAACACCTAGATATGCCTCAAGCTCCTTCGGGATTGCTTGATTGGAATACCTGGAAGACATTGCCTCGTCGTGATGACGTCCGTGTGGCCAGGACATTTGCAATCAGACCTCGTCACTTTGATAAATCGATTCAGAAATTACAGGGGTGCTTTCAGGAGTGCATACACACAGCACAGCCTGCTCATCGGCTACTTTATTGGACCCGGCCAAACGAGGTTTTAATATGGCAAGCCACACTAGCTGCACACCTGCACCCCACAATGTGGAGAGGAGTTGGAACTACATGCATACATGCTTGCCAACGACGGTTCAGAACCAATGTGCGCCTTCTGAAAGACAGATATGCACAAAGCTGAGACAGTGCGGCGGAAAAGCGCTGTTGTGTAAAGACGAACGCTAACCCAGGATACCCCAGAATTTCATATTCACAGTTGGCTGCAATATATCGATGAAATACAGCATGTATTTTCGATTACTTTAGTGCTATCTAGTTATATCATTTCAATTATACGGTCGCCGAGTGCGTGGCAACCGATCGGCTATGCGTCCTCCTGATCAATACTTTATCTTTGACTCTATAATCTATACGGGTAAACAGATCAACCTCTCACAAGACACTCGAGGGTGTCAATCACAGTTTCAGACCTTCCACAAACGGGCTTTACACCGTAGCCACATCATTCTCCGATGAGGTCCACTCAAGAATGTGCCATGAAGGCTTCGCATTGCAATCAAAGGCTTCTCCCTGGACCGTCCCATGTTCCAGACGGGCCGTCACCGCCTCAACACCTCATAATCGGGTCCATTGCAATCAGTCACGCGTGGCAATGTGCGCTAATCTGGGTTCTATTCTGGTATATCTTGCACACTCGCTTGTATATCGATGCGGTTCTTGCGATGGACCCGGAATGTACAAATTGTTCAGACTTGGCAAGCCCGTCGAGTACAATAAGCTAACCTCCAGTCACTTTCAAAACAAAAAGCCAGCTCGTCACACATTCTTGTCTTCTCGATACTTCAATAATCTGGTTTCTGGGCGCTGAGAATTCTCCATTGACTGTTGCTGGACTTGGATCATTTTCAAATTTTCTCATCTCACAACGCACGCGGTCAAGCATGCGCGCCTCACTCGGGCTTGCGGCTTTGGCGGGACTTGGTCAGTCTCGAAGCTCTCAAACTAAGAAAAAATACTAATACCACTTCTTAGCCATAGCACGACCATCAACAGATGCGCACAGCTTAGCAGCGCGCGCAGTCACGGTTGTTGATGCAGAAACTGGCTTCACCTTCTCCGAGTCCAAAGCCGCTGCCTCACTCTCTTCAAACATCGTGTATCGTATTGCCCAGCCCGCAAACGTCCCAGCCGGTCAGCCATACGACATTGTACTTCAAGTGATTGCCCCAAATTCGCTGGGCTGGGTTGGCCTCGCATGGGGTGGTGGCATGGTGAAGAACCCACTCACGGTCGCATATCCGAATGGACAAAAACCCACCGTTTCATCCCGATGGGCCACGTACGTACCACCATCCCAAGAATCAGCACATATCGCGCCCTTTCCTCCCCTCTCCCCTACAGTAAACCAATTAACCTCATATCTTAGCGGCCACTCCACACCCCAACAATACCCCGGCGCAACCTACACTCCCCTCACGACTGGCAACAAATCCAACTCCACGCACTGGCAATTCACAGCAAAGTGCACAGGCTGCACATCCTACACCGGCAGCTCCGGCGCCGTCCGTATCGATCCCAACAGCAGTAAGCGTTTGGGATATGCATGCTCCCCTAATAAAGTCGCATCTCCTGGTTCTCCTTCTTCTACGATCCCGGTGCACGATGTTTACAACTACATCACTCATGACTTTTCCGCGGGCGCCAATCCAAATTTCGCGGCCTTGCTGGATAGGAATGGGGTTTCGGGTGCGGAGATGCGGGGAATGTGATGTGTGAGGCCCGGCATTCCGCGTATTTTTTTTCGTTCTGGAAGGGAGGGGGGATGGAGAAGGAGGAGCTGGAGGAGAAGTAGTTTGAGAAGAGGGAGAGTATCAAGGGGGGTGGCTAGATTTTTTATGGCTTGCATTGTATTGATTTTGACATTTTTCATTACAGTTGATAATATTCTCTGCTCCCTCGCTTCGGAAGTGTACTTCGCTATTTGCCCTGCATATGCGGTGAGTACAAATGGGTGTTTATTCTAGTGTCTTGATCATCACCTGTCACTATAACCTCCTGTGCAGGAAATGTCTCTGAAAGAGGTTCTACCAGAACCCCCTAATTTACACAATAAGATATGCTGATACTCCACCCACAATCTCCAACACCACTATCAACATCAACAACTAATCAGCTCCCCTCCTAGCAATCACAACAGAGTAAACAATCCGCGAAAAAAAAAAGGTAAAAATTCAAATGATTCAGCTATCTACGTAAGTATGAAGGCATGTGTAACTAAGCACCCAAACACAAACAAAGCCCACAAACCGCACAAACTTGCGTTATTGAGACGGTCATCCACCACCGCTACACTAAATCTACGTCTCAATAATTGCAAACAGCCGCACCTCATGCCTTCTTGGCTACAGCACCAAGCGGCAGCTCCTTGAGCCCTGGTCAGGTGTTAGCACAACATCTCGAACAGACGGATGTGAAGAAACGGAAAGGGGGGAAGTCAACTTACAGCCGTCGACATCTTCGGGAGCCTGCTGCGGCTTCTTGCAAGCGTTGTATTGCTCAGGTGTCTGTACGGTGAGACCGGCTTTGGGGCACGCGGTGTTGAGGTTGCAGTTGTTGTCCATTGCTTTTTGGAGGGAGTCGCCTTCCCAGCCGAAGACGTAGTCACCATGGGCGGCGGGGCCACTGGGGGAGAAAGTGTGTTAGTGGGCGTTTGGAGGTGTGGGTTAGGGGGAAGTGGGGATGGTTGGTGGTGGTGGTGGGTATTGGGGGTAACAGGGAAAGAAGAAAATTAACATACCCAATGTTCATGGAGTAAACAAACGGATCCGAACCGTCGGTCGGCCAAAGATTCTTGTCGGCAAACTTGTTGACGTCCCACATCAACTCGTACATGACCTGCGGCAACTTCACAGGGTGACTGCTCGGACACGCACCACCTCCATTCGCCCCACTCCCCTGTCCATAAGCAACATGGCTCTGATGGTCGGGCGAGTCGAGATTCTTGCCATCCCAGCAGGTCGGGAAGATGATAGTCTGGCGAATGAGTTTGCACTTGGGGTCTTTAGGGATATTCACGGTATCAGAGCCCGTGCAAGGGGCGCCGCCGACAAACGTGGATTCCGAGGGCGAGGTCCAGCAGCGATGACAGATGTTTGAGAGTTGTACTTTGGAGGGGTCTGTGTTTGTGGCGGAGCCGGCGAGCATGCGGAAGCCTTTTTTGAAGGCGGTGGTTTTGCCGCTGGGGATGTAGTAGACGTCTAGGCCACCGTCGTTGATGAGTTTGCCTTGGGGTCCACCGTTGCCGATCTGGGGTTTTGTGTTAGGAGGAGTGGGTTGGAGAGCGAGAGGGTGCAGAAAGGAAGGGGGAATGGTGGCAAGTTACCTGGGGCACGCGGATGTATGTTCCATTCTTTGCTTTGAAGAACATGACTGCAGTCCAGTAGTTTGATTTGTCCTGGTTGAAGCTGCAAGATGTACACTTGGACAGCTTCGCCGGGTCGTTCGCCGGATCCATGGTGATGTTGAAGGAATCTCCGCCCACAATCTGATGAAGATGGGGCGTGTACTTCATCCCAGGATTCACCAGGGGATCTGTCCGCTCCACAACAAGTTGCGAACACGCAAACCGCAGCATATTCTGCGCAGCGGCATTCTGCGCCAGTGCCGCAGCTGTGGTAATAGCTGTTGTCCACTTCATCGTGAAGGTGCTCAGGGAGGGAAGGGGTGTTACTCAAAGACTGTCAGATGGTAGGTACTACCTCAACGTTTACGAAGAGAGAAAAAAGTTCAATGAATGGGAGAGTGACAAGCAGAGAAAAGAAACCAAAGAACCATGTATACACGGGGATCTCTTATAACAACCAGCAAGTGACCAGAAAACCCCAAGACCACTGTCAAATCAAAGCCTGTCCACGAGGACAACTGCCGGTACCACAAGGGGGAAACGTCCTTGATCGAGGAGAGATTCCGAGTAATGGGGGGTAATATATGTTCTGCGATCATTGGATGCAGCAGCTTGGGTCGCGATATTGAGAGACCCACCGTATATGAGACGCAGATGATCTACGGGTGCTCTCGACTGCCTTATGCCGTCAGTCGCTGCTGTGTAGTAGAATCACTCTAGTCAAATCACCGTAGATATCTCGATCATCAGACTTCCCGAATTCTTGATGAGGAGGCGTTTTTTGCCGGTCGTCAGAGTGCACTGGTGATGATGGAGGCATGGCGTTCATACTGAGTAATGGCCCAAGGCACTTGGCAACCTGAACTGTCGAAGACTTGATCAGGTCAAACGTCAGCTTAATGTCAGCTTTGAGTTGGGTGGCAGTGGTATTCCGTGGTTGATTGACCTGAGGAATCAAAGGTCTTGGACTTTTCTATGCCCGGACTCGGTGTGATGAATGCGAGATAGCAATGTACACCCTTTGGGCTTGAGACATTTGAGTCACTGCGTGTTTCCAGACAAATCTGCCCTCCGGCAGACGAGTGTAAGAAAGTGACGTCTGGTGTTACCCACTGGTAGGAGGAGCTTCGTAACAGCCATGTGTAAACTGTCTCCAACCACGAGGAGATTGACAGTGATAATTCTCCGCGATAGAGCCTCTTGACGGAACATGCACACTATGCCCAGGTCTACCGAAGCTTCCAGGCAAGTCCCAGCCATGAAAGCAATATCGTCGTGATCCCTGAACTTACCCAGAAGATCTTCACCTCTGAATCAGTACCAAATTACACTTGCACATCCGAAAGCCGCAGATTTGCAAACAACCATGCAAACATAGTCTCAGTCACTAGGGCTCCAGCCTCTCCCTCTCCCTCTTCCCCAACTCACCTGTAACATCTTGCCAGTGCCAAAAAAAAATCATCTTTAACACCTCGCCTGCACGCAATACCATACGATACATCAACCATCCCACCGACCCACCCCAACCCTCACCACCAGAGCATTAACACAAGCAGCCCTCTCCTCCACTCTCATCACACCTGGGAGCCAAAAATACCACAAGCGCATGCACAACCTCACCCACCTCATCAACACGGTGGCTAAATCCACAAATGCCGGAAATTAAACCCACAATCAAGTTTTTCTTTCCTCGCCATAGGGTGTGTGCAGTGGCGATCGTATTTATGCTGCAATATAAAATATCAATTGTAGAGGTTTTGTGGGGTGGAATGTGGTGGCGGCTAAATGCAGAGGTGCGGCTGTGTGCTGGGGTGGGTGATGGGGTGTGCGGCGTGAGGTTTGGTGGGCTGGGACGGGGTTGGAGGTGCTGAGCTGGGTTTGATCTGCGGTGGTTTTTGATATGTCAATGTTTGACGTCAGTCTCGGTTTCAATATCAGGTCTTAGGTACCATTTCAGTATATCAAAGCTATTGTCTCATGCCCTGCTACAGAAGAAAATCCGAAGGCGTGGGCGATCTTTGGAAGGGTTTGCAGGTTTGCTCTGGGTAGTTAAGGAGGGAGAATGTTGTGGTTAGGGATGAGAAATGCATGAGATGGCATTTGCTGCGTAATTGTAGATTTGGAAATACCGAGTCAACGTGATGTGCTGATATACTCCTTGTATTACTTCAGAGGCAAACTAAATCAAAGTTATACGCATTGTTACAGCTAACGGACAACTCAAGCGAGTATAATGAAACAGCTTTTGGCGAATCGCGAAACATCGTGATCACCCATCCCATCACTAACCATATTTTCTCCTCCGCATCAACGCCCAACAGCACCGTACCACCCCAGTCCAAGCACCGAACCAATAATAATCGCCACGGCTGGCGGGACATCAAACCACGCCGTCTCCGCATACGTAAGTGCCGCAACAACGACCCACCAAGGCTCCTCAGCCAAGCTCTTCCCATCGCTACTCTCCGGGGTCAAATAGCCAATCTCCCAAAGCCTATAAACAGCGGTAAACACCAGCCCAACAGCAGTAGCATTAATCCCTCGCAGCAAGCTCAACACCCACGGCTTTGTCCTCACAACCTGCCAGATACTTTGCACGCCGACCGCGATGATAATCCCGGGTGCAAAGATGCCCAAAAATGCGAGTAGCGCGCCAAAAACGGTTGGGATTCCTGTGGAAGCGAGGGTGAGGGCGCCGAGGTAGACTGAGAAGTTGAAGTTGGGGCCGGGAAAGGCCTGGATGATGGCGAGGCCGAGGAGGAAGTCGCGAGGTGAAACCCATCCTGGGTCGACGACATAAGATCGTAGCAGTGGGATGACGACAGGGCCGCCTCCGAAGATGATGGTGCCGGCTAGGTACATGTTGGAGAAGAGGTCGAAGGAGAGGGGCCGGGGAGACACAGTGCCGCGGACTGTCATGACGATTATGAAAGATGCTGCGGGCTGTTAGATCGGAGGGAGGGATGCAAGCTGGATAGACGTACCAAAGAAGGCTGCGATGAGCGATAGTCCAACTTTGACTGAGATGTTGTGTGTTCTGATGTCTGCTGTTGGCGTACTAATCGTACTTGGTGCGTTTCCCTCACTGTGTCCATCGTTACGACGACTAGATTCCGCTTGCTCTTGGTCTTCGAGAATTTGGTCTCTTGAAGTTGCCGCCTGAGCTCGTCTTTTAACAGCCTCTGGCCGCTGGACCTGCGATGGGATATTTTGAGTTGCAGGTATCTCCTCCAAATGGCCATCTTCATTCCTGGCTCTCCTCCTCTTTGCTGCATAACGCGCCCGAGCTTTGCCAATGCTCTGCTTCAGCCATACGTCCCAAAGCACTGTTATTACCCCACCGATGGCAATCAAAACGGGGAAGTACCACAGTGCGTTGTAGCAAAGTCCCGCACAAGCACCAAATATGACGAGGATTCTGGTGAGACGGTCCTTGATGGCTTTCTCGGACAATTGCACGGCGGCTAATGCAATGATGCCTACCGTACTCGCATTCATGCCAGTCAACAGAGCGTACACTGTTGGAGGTAGGCGATCAGGCATCTTCTGCACACCAAGTGATAGACCGTACATGCCGATTGCACCAGGGAGACTCCAGAGTAAGAATGCAAAGACTGCAGCACCCAGACCTGCGTGTAGCATGGCGATGCAAAACACCATTTTGGTGGAACCAGGACCAGGCAGGGCCTGGCATATTGCAAAGAGTTCCTGGTACTAAAACTGCCATGAGCAAACTCGAAGACAAGTGGATGGTCTTATTAGAATAGTCATGAATATACTCACAGTCTGCTCATCAATCCATTTACTTCCCACGTGGCCCGCGCCATCCACAAATCTACGATGCAGAATCTGGAAGTGCACAGGCGGTCCTCCAAACGCGGTGAAGCCCAGATCCCACATGCTCACAAACACATCTGCCAGTCGCCATCCCAGCTTCTCCGTGTTAGCCTGTAGCGCATCGCCGCGCCTCCTTCGCGTCTGCGCGCGCAGTGAACTGATGATAGAATGCAGAGGCATCGCTCATGTCAGTCGACCTGCGATGGAAGAGGAGAGTTATAATCATTGTTCAAGACGATAGCGATGTAAAAGTAAAAAAGACGTCAAGTCAACAAGAGCCAAGAAAGCGCACCGCAGGATTCGCCATTCTCCAATCACTCTGCCCACATGTTGCGACATTCGACGGGTTTGGCCGAAGCCAAGCCATGGCATATCACGTGCCTGCTTGCAACTCGAAGCGAGACCTGCCAACCGCTAACCCCTTTCCAGACGTCAAAGTCGCCTCGGTCAATCTTGACGTCCGGAGACATTGCAGATGGGGAGACTACCGAGATTGTTGTGACTTTTACGAGGTAGCCCTTCAAAGGCTCGGCGGCTATTTCACCGAAATGAAGCTTCACACAGGTCGCTGTGATGTGCTTGCGTCTGGCTTGTTCCTATTCTTGCGGGTCCTCAACTCCCCGCAAACCGGGAACGGGGGTATCGTGGAGTAATGGCAAGCTGCCTGCCATGTCTCTGCGGGATGGATGATTGGAGAGTGGGTAAGCGGAATATGGGGTCTTGGGGCTAATTGGCGATTCAGTGGCGAGAGATCGAACATGTATATACCGTGGGCGTCTGGGCCCTTCTTCCTGGTTTGTGATTGTGACTTCTTTGAAACGCCAAAATGCTTCTTCCCAAGCTCCATCAGATGTTGAGCCTGGCAGCCATTGTAGCAGCCTCGCCAACGCCACAGGACACGTCGAATCCTCTGGTCACACTCGACTACGGCACCTTCCAAGGCGCAGTATCAACTAAATACAATCTCACCTACTTCCGCAAAATCCCCTTTGGCGCATCCACAGCAGGTCACAACCGCTTCCGCGCTCCTCAACCACCAGCTCCCATCACAAATGGTACATACGACTCAAATCAAGCCTTCGACATGTGTCCACAGCGTACAGTCAACGGCTCAGAAGACTGCCTTTATCTCGGCGTATACTCGCGACCCTGGACCAAAGCCCAATCCCTTCGTCCTGTGCTGCTCACCTTTTACGGCGGCGGCTTCATTCGTGGGAGCGCCAGCTTTGACATGCCACCCTCTGGCTTCCCCGTTCTGAACGTCAGCACACAGAATGACTACGTAGTCGTCTACTCCAACTACCGCACTAACGTCTTTGGATTCCTCCCCGGTAAAAAGATTGCCCAACACCCTGATGTCGATCTCAACCCCGGCCTCCTAGACCAACAAGCAGCACTTAAATGGATCCAAAAGAACATCCATCATTTCGGCGGGGACAACCACAATGTCACCATCTGGGGTCAATCCGCCGGCGGCGGATCAGTCATCGCGCAGACCATCGCCACCGGCAACCGGGGCAAGAATCTCTTCCAAAAAGCAATGGTCAGCTCGCCCTTCTGGCCTAAAATCCATCGTTACGACAGCCCTTGGGCCGAATCTCTCTACCAACAGACCCTCCTCGACATCGGCTGCGCCAACACCACCACCACCGCTGACGACGAAATCCGCTGTCTCAAAACCGCCAACCTCCAAACCCTCCGCGAGACCGCGTTAAAACTATCGTCCAGCCAACAATACACAACCGCAACTTTCACCTGGGGCCCCGTCCTCGACACCACCTTCCTCACCCAACCCCTCTCCGCCCTCCTCCGCCACCCCAACCCCCTAAACGCAAAATTCACCCAGGCAAGCTACAATCTACACGAGGGCGAAAACTTCATACCCCCCGGCTTCCAAAACGCAACCTCAAGCACAAGCAGCACCGCCGACGGCTTCAACAGCTCCACTGCCTCCTTCGACGCCTGGCTGCGCGGCTACCTGCCCGATTTCTCGCCGCGCGATCGCCAGGCCGTCAAGGCGCTGTATCCCGCAGCTGGCCGCACCGAGGTGTTTGCGTGGAATACAACCTATCTACGCGCTGGATTCATCTATCGGGATCTCGTGCTTGCCTGTCCTGCGTATTGGATTGCGAAGAAGGCGCAGCGGGGCGCGTTGCTGCAGTATACGATTTCCCCGGCGAAACATGCTAGTGATGTGCAATATGTAAGTTTTTCTCGTCCTCGTTTTAACTTTTTTTTTTCATCTCTTTCTCGCCTTCCCGTGCCCCCTTGTTCCCCCTCCCCTCCCCTTGTTCCCCCTCCCCTCCCCTTGTTCCCCCTCCCCTCCCCTTGTTCCCCCTCCCCTCCCCTTGTTCCCCCTCCCCTCCCCTTGTTCCCCCTCCCCTCCCCTCAACCCACCCCAACTGACCCCCAAATCCCAGTGGAACACCCTCACCCCAATCCAAACCACCGACCCACTAACCTACACCGCCTACGCTGGCGCCATGGCCTCCTTCATCCAAACTGCCGACCCAAACGCCCACAAAGTCACGAATGCAACCGTCCCCGCCGTCCCCTTCATCACAAGCGGCCTTGAGTTTCAAATCACGCCCGAGGGTCTCAAGACGGGAAGGATCCCGTTGTTGGAGCAAAGGTGTGCGTTTTGGGAGAGGTTGGGGGGGAAGGTGCCCATGTGATATGTGGGTCTTGGACAATTTATAGTTTAAAAGGGGGGAGGAGCAGGATATTTTAGTTGCTGGGAGAGATGATGATGAATGGTATTGGAACGAGTTACAAGAATCCAAGTAAAAAAAGTTAAAAGACTTGCATGATGCCCACGATATCTAGGTACGCCCAGCCCCGACCAACGCCGTCATAACATCGTAAACGTTTGCACTCATAAAGATAACCCTCACTTTCTCTCCCCCTTCCTACCCGTCTTCTTCAACCGCGCAGACAGATCCTGCATTGCATCGGCCCAAGCGCTCATGCCCTCAATCGGCTTAACCGTGGTGCCACAAAAATCCCTCAAAAACGCACTCATCTTCTCTTCTCCATACTTCTCTCCATAGACAACCTCCGCACGCGTACTCACCTCCGTCTCGACGCCCTCTTTCCCCAGGCCAACGGTGAGTTCGAAAAGGACCTTGACTTTGGTCTGGAGTGTGGGGAGAAGCATGTTGGCGGCGATACCCATGCGCTCGTCCGACAGGATGAATTCCTCAGTAATGTAGTTGTGCTCGAGCCAGCGGATGCCTTCGGCGACGGCCAGGGCGGTGGCCCAGGCGTTTTTAATGAGGGCGAGGAGCGCGGAGATGCGCGTGTGAGATTGTGAGAGACAGTGGAGATGGGCGCGGATAAGTTGGAGGAAGAAGCGCTTGCTTGTCGTCAAGGCGCGGGGACGAGGTGCTGCAGAGTCACCGACGTAGGCGAGAGATATGGACTGGTTGGGAGTGTTGCCGCCAGTGGCGAAGGCATTGGGGTGAAAGTAGAGCTCGAGGTCGTTGAGATGGGTCATTGTGATACTGGTGGATGAGGCCGAGGTGATGCTCCATCCATGAGCTTGCTCGAGTGCAGTCACTTTGGCTACGGTCAAGTCAGCAAGGAAACAGTCTAATAGAACATTGAACCTTCAGCACATACCTTGTAAGTCACGAACTTCGCTTGTAGACCACCCACGACATTCTTCACGGACGCGCTCTGCGGCCTTGATCTCCTCCATGCACTCCACTTTGCGCTCCTTGATGGCCTCGATGCGCGAATCCTTCTCAGCAAGTTGCTGCTGGAGTTGGGCCAGACCTCGCTTCTTTTCTGCAATTTCTCCATCAGTGGCGACGAGACGCTCACGTGTTTGCTCCAATTCTTCGCGGTCGCAGCTATTGAGCTCGTCATGACGCTGCTGTAATTGCTGGAACTCTGTTGACAACGACTTGTGCTTCTCTGCCAAGGGGGGCAGTACAGTATCAAGAAGCTGTTCTTGATTGGCGAGGGTGGACTCGTCGTGCTTGAAACCATCCATTGTGTGTAGGAGTCCAGTCTTCAGATCCTGTAGCAAAGTGCTGCGCCATGTGTACCACTCCCCACGAGCCTCTAGGCGGGCGTTTGTCTTCAGATTCTTGAATTGGTTGTCCATGATGATGCGCTGATCCGGAGGCGCGGTTAGGTATTCACTGAAGAGCAATGGATTTTCCTCTAAAACATTGGCCTCCATTGTTCGGACGAAATGACGGCCATCAGAGATGTACTTCTTCATCTCGTGACACGCATGCTGGTAAAGTTCGTATTCTGGCAAGGTGCATGCGCCGGCAACAACATAACGATCCAGCGACTCTTCCTTCTCCTCGACTTCCACGTCATGAAATGCAGCAGGAGCGGCAGTGTGTCTCCGCTTCGTCGTACTAAGATCCATGAAGCGAATCTTTGTCATATCAAGGAATTCCTGCAGTGAGATACGCTCAACCTCTGAAACGTCATCCACAATGTTCTCCTCGGCCTTCTCTTCTTCCACTGCCTGCTCGCCAAAAACAACGCGTTTTTGGGGGCTCAAACTCTTCCTTGATATGGCCGCTGCTTTGGGTGTAGGAGTCTTCTGTTTGGGCGTAGGCTGTTTTTGAGGAGTCTGAGATTTCTTGGGCGTCATTCCCCGCTTGACTGGAGACATCAAAGATTGCTTTCTTGGCGTCGACAGCAGCTTGATGTTGTTTGAGAGCACTGCGGTGCTCTTAAGTGTAGGTTCCTCACGCAAAGCATTCAAGGGACTGAACTGTACTGCCGATAGAGATGAACGACGACGGTTCAGTATAGGGGCAGTAACCGGGTCATCGGGGATGGCCATTGGCGGCTTGAGAGGCGTCCGGTTATTCGGTGTAGTGATGGCAGATTTGGGTGTTGTAATGCTGGATTGGCTCTTGGAAGCGTTCATCGGAGTTCTGCGTACAAATGGTGATGGCTCAATGTCTTCAATGTCTTTCTGTCGGACAATCTCAGGGGTACCAGGATCAAGAGTCGGGTACACTACAGGAGGGTGCTCAGTAGGGGTCGCCTTCACATCTCTGAAAGGTGACGGTGCAGCTTCCACCTTCGACAGAGGACTTTGGTGCCTAGAAGACTTTCGAGGTGTTGGTGTCTTTGCAACAGAGATTGGAGATTGAGCAGCGACTGGCTGTTCTGGTGTTACTGCTGAGTTTTCCAAGCGTTTGATGCCTGGGCCGACGATTCTTGTGAACTCCATGGACAGGTCCTCATTTACATCGGCCGGTTGCATGGTGTCGTTCTTGATGCCCCCCATGGCCAACGTAAAGTCCATTGTCGCATCTTCCACCAAACTCTCTGTGCTGGCACGCTTCCCAGGGGCTGGTTGAGCAGTGCTCTTGATTGCTCCGATTGCCATTGTAAAGTCCATTGTAGCTTCTTCGGCAGTCTCCTCTACGGATTGACGACGCTGTCTAAGGCTTGTACGGCGATTGACAGGGCGCTTTGCAGGACTGCCTTGTGACGTATCCATCATAGAGACCCTGCGCTTTAGACTCTGCCTTCGCTTTGCTGGAGCATTCGACGCCATAGCTTGAATGCTGCCCAGCGGCATAGTGAGCTCCATGCTCATGTTATCGTCCATGTCAGAGCTCGGCGCATCCGAGTCTGGTTGAGCAACAATTCGTCCGACTGCACGAGTAATGTCCATGCTCATGTCTTGGTCGTCCTCTGCGACTGTGGCAGCGGGTGAAGCGGGGTTCACATTCTCCTGGTTGTCTTGAGCAATCGCAGTCTTTCTTGCCCAAGGTTTGAACGAAGACGTTACATCGTCATCGGCAATTTCCATGGTCATGTCGCCATCCTCATCAAAATCCAGTTTCTGTGTTCCTGCGAGCGTGGACGCCTGTCTCAGCGCAGCATCTAGCCTAGCGCTACTCTGAGAAGAGTCTTCGGCATCCGGACTCGCAATCAGCTGCTCTGTTGCGTTATCGTCTGCTTCCGAGTCGCTGCTTTCTTGGTCGGCCCCGCTTAAGGGACTGGATGAGTAGATATCGTCTGGGTTGTTGAAGTTCATTGGCGGAATGCCCGAGCTGCGGCGACGGTTCTTCTTCTGATGCTGGGCGCGCTGGTTCGCAGGTGAAGATCCTGGCTGCGGTTCTGGCTCCTCGGCTTGCTCTGGCGGTGTAGAGGGCGGCTCAGCGGGATCGGAGGCGGGTGCAGGCGATGCGGGTGTGGACGCCTGGGAGACATTGGAGGCTCGTCGCGTGGCGTCGGACGAGGCGGACGAGCTGGTTGCATCACGCATGTATTCGACAACATCCCAAGTGTGCAGAGTCGCTTCTGGGGCGAAAGAAACGCGTCGGCGGGCCAGTGATTTGCGACGTGCCTCTTTCCTCTTCTTCTCGTCTTCATCATTGGACGATAGGATCGACTTGACGGCCGGAATGAAGGCAGACTTTCTCAGTCAGTAATGCACGAAGTCTCTGCCTCTACGATTCCCAATTCCAACGTACCTTTCTACGGTTGCCTGCGCTTTCTTTGAGAGCGGGCGCCTCCAACTCCCCAAGCCCACCAGGGCCGATGCTTTTGCTGCGCGACTTGCGCGCCGTTTTTTTAGGCGACAATGTTGCCGGCGCCTTGAAGGATGTGTTTGCCATCAGGCCATCTGCGATATTTTCCTTGCCCTCAGAATGCGCCATGTTGTTTGCGTCGTAGGCTGTAGGCTGTCATGTGTCAAGGTCTGTGTTTGGGATGGAAAGCCAAAGTAAACAACACGAGAGCAACGCATCGGCAATGCCAAGCCCGCCCACTCCAACACCCCTGTGCGTCCTCTCCCCACTTCACTTCAAGCAAAGTACCTACTTTGATCAGAGCTGATCTCACTACTCTCGCTCAAGATGGATCAGCCTCGTGATATGAATATTTGATATTAATGCACAGCTTCCTCGGGGCCCACACTACCGCCAGAGAGCCATGCTGTGTTTTCCCCAGATACGGTAGGAATCGGAGGTTCCCCCGCTCTTGTGCACGTGACTACGCGTTTTTTGGCCCAACGGCGTTGAAGAGAGCGGCTTCATCCAGGCCCTCTCTCGGTCTCTGGCACTCTCGACTCTCCTTGACGTATTCTGCGCCGCTCTATTTCCTATACGAATTGGGTGGTCGTATTGAGAGAAGTAGGTTCAAAGCATGGATGATTCCACTCTCGACCTCTCACCCTGAACTTATCCATCCGGGACGACTGTACACAACAAGGATTGTGCACTTTTGAAGCTCGTCTTGCTCTTTCTGGTGACACAAATATGGCCTACATGCGTGGCCGGGGCACGCGAGATAACCCTCTCGACATAGATGGCGTACAGACAATAGACATTCCCACCCCCGAATATTCTGAGCCTAGGCCATTTAGACGGCCTCGCAGTCCTATTCCCCTCAGCGTTGCCATTGTCAATGTTGACTCGGATGACGATGACGTTGTAGAAGCTTTCTCTGCGAACGGCTGGATCGAGGCACGAAACAAGGCTGAACAGCGTCTACGAGCTCCAGACACCGCACCGGGAAGCCGTCTTCCAGAAGGGCAGGACGTGTCAAGGAGGAATCCTTCTAGTATCACATCCCACCCTGCAATCAATACGAGCGATGATGGACCCCCAGTCTCGCAGGTCCCACGTTCATCAGCAATCAAATATCATGGAACGCAGTCTCAGAACTCGCCAACCAACCTGGTTGCTCAAGGTGCCGGGAGCACAAATGGCAAGGAGCCATCAACATCGAACATTCCTAAAGACCTTGCGGCGGCCCCACCACCACCAAGCCCTTACTTTGGTGTGGGAAGAAGGCAGCTCAGCAATGGATTGTGCAACACTACGCCAACCTGGGAAGACTCTGGACAAAGTTCGCGTTCTCGGAGTGCTACCATGATCAACGAAAGACAGCGGGCCAGGAAAACGGTGACTCCACGAGACGAGAGATGGTCAAAACCACGGCGTTTGAAAAACAAAATTGCATTCTCCTTAGGGGCATCCCCTCAGACATCAGCAAAGGAAGCAACTCCTGATATTCCAAATCGTGTCGAACCAAAGGCACAGTCTCCACCACAACCTTTCGCTTCAACAACGTCACCTTCTATCACAGCAGAACCTAGCGGACTCAATGATACCACAGCTCCAGTAACCATGAAAAGTGCAGCTGAACAGCCACTTGCAATGCCTAACCAGGGTGATGGAAATCAACCTTCATGCCAGGATTCGCCTGTGCCAAGATTGATGATTCCCACGGATGATATCGAACGAGCGCGCTTAGCGGTGAAGAAGTGTCTTCAGCGTCATCTGCAGACGCGCTTTGAAGCTCACGCATATATGACCTCGTCGGTACTGTGGCGCCAAAGGACGTGTCAAGAGGCGGAAAGCCACACCCAGCGCACTCATCTAAGAAAGCCCACTCAAATGGGCAACCACATGCAGCATGTTTCCCCTTTCAAAGATATGCCAGTGGTACAGATTCGTCATGACAAAAGCCCAAACACTGCAAAGGGCAGATTGATCGCGCAGGACACCTTCACCAAAGCTAAGCCAAATACAGCTGTGATTTCATCTTGGACATGCCCTCCGACAATCTATACATTCAATGCAACTATTGTGCCACCTTTCAAAGAATACATTAGTTTGAACACCAATCTACTTGCGGACAACGAGTCCAAGCTACTCGCCACTCCACTGATTCCAGATGAAACAGACGAGAGCCGTGGCAAGCTCGTAGAACAACTTCCTATTCACTACGAGATGAAGCACGATGCGAAAGGACCTCTAGATCTGCGAAATGAGCAATGCCGATTTTACAAACGAAGTATTGAAGGTTTCCTCGAAGAAGTTGGCATGACCTGGGCACCGATCGTGTATTGGCTACTGGCGCCAGATCAAACTGTCGAGCAGATTAACGGGAGTGTAGCCGGCTGTCGAGAATTTGAGACATTCGTGCTTGATAGATGTCGTTACAGCATCGAAGAGTTTGAGAGAGATGGGGAGATGAAGATCTCTATCCTGTTCGACCGATCAAGCAAGAAATGCTGCGATTTCTTCTCCAAGTTGAGCACAATAACAGCGGAGGAGATGAGGATTTCCGCAGTCATTGCTGAAGCAGTATTGGAGGAATGCAGCTTCAGCCTTTGGTACATGGCCAAACAGTCGGACCTCTTCCAGGAATACGTACAAAAGAAAACCGAGGGCGCGCAATCTGAACAAAGGCTGTCCTATAGGCAAGCCGTTTGTCGAGTTTGCCACCAGTAGGTTTAGTGCACAGTATTGGCAGATGATCACTGACGCAAGCGAACAGACACAACTGTTTCTTCCACGGCGAAATTCGCGAAGTGCCTGACGATGACTTTGACCTTGATTTGAGTGAGCACAGCAGTCAAAGTGACAACGAGGCCGAAGATGAACCGAGCAAAGACCAAGATCGTCGAAACGTTCTCAGCCCCGAACAGAATGAGTCCTCGCCGTCCGACGATTCTGATGTTGACTCACGCGTGCCTGCTCATTGGGACAGTGACTCTGACCTCGAACGAGTCATCAGCTATAGAGTTCCAATGAACTCCGAAGCTCAAAAATATATACCAAAAGAAGTTTCTGATTCGATCAAGCGCCGCAAACCACCAGAGGGGAATTTTAGAGCGGAGTGGTGGCAAAATAACTACTCGACCTTGAAGTGGGACAGAAGGAAACCATTTTATCCATGTAAACACCCTGGGACAAGTTGCGACCAGGCACAGTGCCGGTGTTATCGGGAAGTAATCACGTGTGAGAAGAGTTGCGAATGCTCGCCTTCATGTAATCGAAGGTTTCCTGGCTGTAATTGCGCACATGGCTACGGGAAGATCTGTGCAGACATGCGCAAATGCCTATGCGTCAAGTTTGAGAGAGAATGCGATGCGGATCTCTGTGGAACGTGTGGCGCAACAGAGATTCTCGATCCTGTCAATAGGTACAGTGACGACGTGCTCCGTGACAGATGCTCGAATGTCGCGCTGCAAAGAGGTATACCACGCAAGACACTGCTCGGTCAATCAACAGTTCACGGCTTTGGCTTGTATGCAGGCGAAGACATCAAGAAGGATGATTTCATTGGCGAATACAAGGGCGAAGTCATCTCCGTACAAGAGTCTAATCGTCGGTCGACCATTTACGGTTATCAACAGACCATGTACCTGTTTGGGCTCAACAAGAGTAAGTTGATTGAGCGTACCGCTTCGGAGTACAATCCGCTGATGTGACTCAAAGAGCAAGATATAGACGCCACCTACATGGGTAACAAGCTGCGTTTCATCAACAACGCAGACAAAAAGTACACCAATTGCTCGCCAAAGAACCTGCTCTGTAATCAGGTGTATCGTATAGGCCTGTTTGCCAGTACCAACATTCCAGCGGGCACCGAGCTTTTCTTCAATTACAATTACCCAAAGGACCTGACGGCAACATTCAAACAGCCAAAACAGGCTCAAGGCTCTGTGGTTGCCGTCAAAAATGCCGTCGTCCCACGGAAACCGAGGGGCAAAGCTCGAGCGTCACACACGGGCAAAACGTCCAGTTCAGCAGTGCCCGGCGAGCCAAGCACTGTAAAGACCAGAGTCGTAAGTGCCAAGGTGATAGCAGGTCTACAAAAAGCCAGACAAGCAAAAGCGTTGAAGACAGCGGCAAGGTTGGCGGAATCGCAGGGCGTGCAAGTCGCAACCGCCACCACGCTGCCTAACCGCGGCGGACCACAACGAGCACGGAAATCCGTCCAAGGCCATCATACTCTCCCCGCTGGTTCGACACGCGTGTCAGAGGTACGTAGTGGACAGTCATCACGCGGGCGCAGCAGCCGCGACTCAAGCGACAGCGACGCAGGCGAAGGTGCAGACTCGCGACAAACCGACGAAGTGGATGATGATGAAGAGGAAGAGGGCGACTACTTCCCCCCCGACACCCAAGGCACGCAGGAATCCACAAACAGCTATGACGCCCTCTTTACGAGTCGCAGCAGCGGCGTGGTCGAGGAGTCGGACGATGAGAGTGTGCCGCGGCAGGGACCGAGACGGTCGCGCAGTAGTGCACCTGTTTTGGCGGTGCGCAGGCGGAGGAAGAAGATGAGTGGGGTGAGATTGGAGGCTGGGAGATTGAAGAGGAGGAGATCTGTGGTTGCGAATAGCGGGGAGTGAGGGGAGGGGAGGGTCCAATGGGAGGAGGAGTAGGCTGGGCTGGGCTGGGCTGGATGGATGGGTTTCGGGTAGGAGTGTTGGAGTAGACGAGTACCGTAAGATGAGGCTGGTGTAGGGGAAGATTGGGTACGGTGAGCTGCTGTACTTGATGACTAGTCAAGGATGAACGAGTTGGCAGTGCTTACCATTCGAGCTTGCGACCAGACCAGCGTCACAAGCATCAAGAGTCTAGCATCCTGTTTACATGCCCCACTGCTTCCCTCCTCCTCACACGCCCACCCTCTCCCCCGCCCCGTGCTATCCTCTGCTCTGGTACGCTACGCCACCATGCCATGAATATCCCAAACGCAAAGACGACCATCCTCCAGCCCCAGCACCCGTCCAGTTTCCTTCCCACCCCCGGCCTCGGACCATGAGCACAAAGATGATCAGTCCCGGAGGCCAGACACACGAGTCCTACCTTGCTGCCACGGGGATGGAGTAGAGTAGAGCAAGTGTACTCGAGCATCGAAGTGTAGTATCACACATGATATCGCACCATCCATCTGTGATGTGGGTCTTGTATCCTATGATGGATGACAAGAGATAGTGTACAGTATCGTATACTTTTTTTTTTCCCCATAGACCTCTAGTGTGTACAGCGTACAGCCCAACACCGTGAATGAATACCCAGACCTCTAGTGTGTACAGCCCAACACCGTGAATGAATACCCAGACCTCTAGTGTGTACGTGTACAGCCCAACACCGTGAATGAATACCCCAGCTTTTTTTTCTGGTTCGTTCTAGCTTCCCTGTACGCATCAGTCTTGCCGGGTATTGTAACTCCTACATGCACGGGATGAGACAAAAACATGGGTCTTCCTGGTCCTGCCGTGGGCAAAGTCAGCCAACTCGCTCCCTCACCCGTCGTACCGTGTGGATTGTCGTATATTCTCCTGATTCAGCCGGTGGGCGCGACAGGGCGGACTTGTGGGTGCGGGTGCGGTATGGAGGGGTACTAGGGTGGATACCGTGGTTCCATTGGATACCGGTATGGAAGACGGACAAGCTACCGGTTTGCTCGGGGGAAAAGGATTCTCGGGGTTGAAGGGGGTTGGCGGTTGGGATTGGGGGGGTTTTTGGTGTAGGGGGGAGGGGGGGCGTGTGGGAGGGTTGAGAGGATTCTGGGTATGGGCGGGGAGGGGGTGAGGGCTCGGGGCTGCGTGGTGTGGTGTGGTGTGGTGTGGTGTGGTGTGGGTGAGGGGTCCACGGGTGGAGTGAGCATGATCTTGGCAGGAATGCATTTGCATTGGTTGGTGGATGCAGGTGTGGTGAGCTGAGCTGGACTGTGTACTGTGGACTGTGTACTGTGTGCTGTGTACTGTGTGCTGTGTACTGTGTGCTGTGTACTGTGCAACGCCATGGTATGATTACAGAGCGTAAGCGTGCCTCACTGTATCCGAGTGAGAGACTCTGAGGCTGTCTTCATCCTCACCCCCCTCACATACCGGTACCGGTACGGTAAGCCCAGGCTCGAAACTCGGAAATAACCATCACAGGACACACAGCAAACTTTTTTTTTTAAGTTCCGCCCCGCCCCAAAAAAAAAGAAAAAAAGAAAACCCCACAATCGTCCCATGATACAGCAGAGATGAGTTAGTTCCTGCTGTATGTACTGTATTGTATTATGGATCCCATCCGCTGCCCAATCAACCAAATCCCAACCCCGTCCCAAATCCCAACCATTCCCAAACGGGTAACCCAGACACAAGCTGCTGCATCACGCGTCGTTCGCACCACCACCACTCACGCGCATCCAACACGCACCGTACCGTACCGTACCGCTCTCTGACATACATGGTACAGTAGGATAGCTACAGGCACACCACTGCAAGCACACCACATCCTCCCCCCCCCCCTCCCAAGCCATGCCAACAACCAACCAGCGCTGAAACGCCAGCCGCCTACCCGTTCCCCTCCCCTCCCCAAACCAAACCCGAGCCCAAAAGCAAACGAACCCACCAAACCAAAGCCAACTACCAAACTCAACCACCAATCTCCACTCAACCAAAGACAAAGACGCACAAGTCCATCCCTCCCCCTCCACCCACCTCACCCACGCCAAGCCCCCCCTACCCCCTCACCCCTGCTCTCTCACACAACCCACAGTCCAGATCCAGATCCCTCCTGACATCATCGTCATCATGCCCCCTACAACGCACGTGCCCGCCTCCCCACCTGGCCCCCCCCCCCCCCCGGCGCACTTTCACATGTCAAATCGTGCTTGCAAGTTTTAGTTTGCTTGCGTCTGCACAAAGGCTAGGAGCAGGAGGAGCAGAGTAGGAGGAGTACGAGTACTAGGAGTACTCTAGTAGAGTAGTACCAGCATCCACGGCCGGCCCCACCTGAGCCTGACCCGACCTTTTCCTCTCCTCGTCATTTCAATTTCCGCCACGCTTTTCCTCTGCCCTCATCCGCTCTTCTCTGTCTTGCAGAAGGAGTGCAGTGTCTGTGGCTGGCTAGGTTTTTTCGTCTTGATTTCCCACCTTCGCAACCCTGTTTTGTACTTTTTTATTTTTGGGGGCTGGTTGGCGAGGTCGGATACGGACGGCTGTGGTTTGGGAGCGGGAGTAGGGGGGGATTTTTCCCAAGGGAAGAGAGGCTGCGTTTTGGGGGTTCGAGGGTTTGGTTTTTGCGGTACGGGCTTGGTGGCTACTACAAAGAGTACGGGACAGTGAATACGGTACCTACTATAGTCGAAGCTTGGTTGTGACAAGGGGGGGAGGCAGAAATACCCATAGCGTGGTTTAGGTACCGGTAGCTGGCTTGGTTGGTACGAGAGAGGGGGGGGGACAAGGGAGATTTTGACACTACTACTTACGACATCCACCTCCACCTCCACCTCCACAACCACAACCACAACCACAACCACACGACAAACCATCTCGATTCCCACCGGAGAAACTCCCTCGCTATAAACGATACAACATACACAGTCATCATGGTCAGACGGCCAAACGCATACTCGCACACGCGCGACATCTCCTCTGAAACCGAGGTGCTGCCGGCTACGTCGTGGACGTCGTGGACCTCGCATCTGACCTCGTCGGATCTCGATTCCACCTCGACGTCCACGACGCCCCCGTCTGAGAATGGGCATCCCATCCACAATGACCACCAACACCACCACCATGCCCACCACGCCCACAATGACGACGACATCGACGACGACGAAGACTCCCATCTCCAGGAACTGGGCGGCTGCATCGAAGCCCTGGGCAAGCGACGCGCCATGCAGCTCCTCTTCACCGTCCCCGACCGCTTCCTCGACTTTTGCCATTTCAACCAGACCACCTTTTTCGAGCTGGCGGATTGGATTCTGGCCAATGTGCAGAGTCAGGTGAGCGCGGACATTAGTGTCGAGGAGAGTCTGTTTGTCTTCTTGGATGTCGTGGCCCAAGGAAATCCGTTTTGCGAAGTGGCGTATCGATGGGATCATGATGTGAAGCTTACACAGAGGTAAATGTCTCCCCTCTCCCGTCTTGCTCTCATCCTCTCATCCCTTCTCCCCTCCCCACGTGACTGAAAAGCGGCATCACAACCAAGACTAACACCCCCGCCCTCCTCACAGCATCTTCCTCAACATCCTCAACGCCCTCAACGCCCTCCGCGCCCTCAAAGACGTCTCCCCCACCTGCCCAACCTTCCAAAAGACCAAGAAGCGCTGGGAAATCGCTAGGCGCTGGTCGCCCCACAAACAACAGCAAGCCAATGGCAAAATCAGAATCGGCTACAATGACGAGGCCCGCGGCGGCTTGGAGATTAGCCAGGCCCAGATGAGAGGCGCCCTCGAGGCCCTCAACAACTTCATACACGAGTATACAGAGTATGACGGTGCCTAGGTCGCTGCTCGCTCTTCCTCCCGCTTTCGGCTTTCCCTTTGTTGTTTGCATTCATTTGGCGTTGCTGCGTGAACCGGTCGGCGTACCGATGGTGATGAACTGCCCAGACAGTACCTTTCTTTTCCATCTTCTTCTCCTTGTTCGCATCGCATTGATTTGGGTTGGGGATCATGACGACTTCTTTCTTCTTCCTGGCATGTTCTTTTTGGGTTTCCGTCCTTTGCATGTACGTATGTTCGTGCGCGCGTTGCTGGATCGACAATGCGATGGCCGTTTAGTATATTAGCATATCGATGCTTGATTGACCAACGTCGTCGTCGTATACTGCATGGTATGATGTCGTGTGACTCGACGTGCACCTTGCGCCCTTCTTATCCCGTCTGCATCCCAACATCCACATCACTCATGCACAGGGGCAAACACCCCCCGACTCAACACCCCCAGCCTACCCTTCCTAATCCCCAACGCCTCCTCAATCCTCGCCTCAGGCTCGCCTTTGGCCCTCCTCATCAACGCCAACTGCACCAACCCAGCATCCAAATACACCCGGCCCTTGAAACTCCGCCTCCCCACATTCCCCAGCTCCTCCTCGGCCTCGTCTGCAATCCGCCGCCGCGCCTCCAACACCCGCAACACCGGATTGTTCCGCGCATCCGGAAATGCACTCGGCGGCGGCGCCTGCATCATCGTGTCCGATGGTAATTGTGGCGCCGTGTTGCGGCGCGGGTCGAATTGCGAGGTCGACGTGGGTGAGAAGTGGGGGTTGGGTTGCACGGGGCCGAGGCTGGTGAGGCGGGCGGCGAGACCGGGGTCGCGCGCGTCTTGTGTGATTGCTGGGGGGTGGATCCATGTTAGTTGGGGTTGGTTCTGTAGTTGCTATGTTTGTTTGTGGGGGGTGGGATGGTAGGTAGGTAGGTAGGTAG
The DNA here is from genome assembly GCF_022343315.1 of Plenodomus lingam. Taxonomy (NCBI): domain Eukaryota; kingdom Fungi; phylum Ascomycota; class Dothideomycetes; order Pleosporales; family Leptosphaeriaceae; genus Plenodomus; species Plenodomus lingam. Next base: position 1,491,747 of record NW_027093966.1, on the reverse strand, counting down.
GTAGGTAGGTAGGTAGTATAACAAAGTCACGCACCTTCATTCTTCACCTCCGAGGCTGGCACACTGGTGTGTACAATCGGTCCCGTTGCCGCATGACTCGGTGCCTGCTGTATAGTCGAAGCCAGCGGCGAAGAAGTAGTAGTAGCAGGAGGAGGAGGAGGAGGAGCAGCAGCTCGAGTCGTCGTACCAGGCGGGGCCCTCGTGGGGTATTTACGCGCAGCGGAGCCCGCAGCTTTTGCGGTCTTGGAGGCAGAGACGCCCATTGTAATTGTTGAGGAGGGGGGCAGCGCGGATAACAAAAGGTGTTTTGTGTGGGGCGCGCGCCGGGGAGGGGGTACAGGAAAGCTGGGTTGTTGAGATGTACGAGGAGGTTAGGCAGATAACGTCAAGATGGGTCAAGTTGGGGCACATTGGGGGGAGGGATTTTATCTGGGGGCGCTTGGGCCAACGGATTGAGATGTGGTCGTCATTAGTGGCGAGGGTTGTGGATTTTAATCCTGGTTGGATTTTCTTGTGCAAAGTTTACTATTCCTTCTTCGTGCTTGATATTGTAGAATTGGGGAGTTTTGGCTTGGCTTTGGGTTGTTTGATTGGGTTGATGTGGATTCTGGTACGCTTTTGTCTGGTGTTGAGGTTGTCTACTCTATAGCTCTCCATCTGCACGATAATGGCCTGCGACAAGGAACGCCAATTCCAACGCTTGCTTCTCATTCAGTCTGGGATCGCAGTATGTCGTGTAATTCAAGCTGAGATCTGCATCAACAAGGCCTTCACTGCCACCAGTACATTCTGTGACCGCATCACCAGTAAGCTCAAGATGCATGCCACCCAGGAAAGAGCCATGCTGCTTGTGAATTTTGAGGGCTGATGAAAGCTCGGCAAAGATGCTGTTGAAAGAACGGGTCTTGATACCCGTTGGCGTGCTGCGAGTGTTTCTGTTGAGAGATTAGCTTGCATATCGACAATGGGCTGGGTGCAGACGGCTTACCCATGCATAGGATCGCACTGCCAGACGACAACATGTCCGCTGCTCTTGACTGCTTCAATGTGTGCACCAAGCATCGACTCGACCTTGTCTGCGCCGTAGCGTGTGATAAGAGTGATCTTGCCAATCTCCTTGTTGGGATTCACAATATCAAGAAGCTCCACCAGTTCGTCATTCTTCATCGACGGTCCAACCTTGATACCGATTGGGTTCTCGATTCCACGGAAGTACTCCACATGGCCTCCGTCAATCTGGCGAGTGCGGTCGCCAATCCAGATGAAGTGTGCAGAGGTGTTGTACCAGCCCTTCCCATCCTCCGATGGTCGTGAGGGCTTGTAGCCCGCTGGGTGCTTCAGTTTCCTCGTCAGGCTCTGCTCGTACTCTAGTACAAGACCTTCGTGACTGGTGTAGAGATCGACAGTCTGTAATTGGCCTGATGTATCTGCACCAATCGTCTTCATAAAACGGAGGGAGTCGGAGATACTTTGAACAATTTGGGTGTACTTTGCCTGCAACTCTTCGTCTCGGACGTGCCCAAGCTCCCAGTCTAGAGGATTGTGTAAATCAGCGATACCGCTTGCGAGCTGGCCACGAATGTAATTCAGCGTCGTGGCAGAGTGGAAGTATGCGCTAACAAGTCTCTCTGGGTCCACTCTCCTGGATTCGGGGTCATATCCATTGAGAATATCCCCTCTAAAGCTTGGGATCTCTTTGCCATTGAGCATCTCCGTCGGACTGGATCTTGGCTTTGCATACTGCCCCGCTATCCGACCGATGCGGATCACAGGCTTGTTGGAACCCCAAATCAGAACCAAACTCATCTGCAACAGAAGCTTGATCTTGGCGTCGATTGGATTGTCCGCGCAGTAGGAGAACAGCTCGGCGCAGTCACCTCCTTGCAACAAGAAAGCTTTGCCCAGCGCCGCATCTCTCAGACTAGACTTCAGTCTGGTAATCTCCGTAGGTGTTACGATTGGTGGCAGGCTTGATAGTTTTGTCAATGAAGTGCTCACAGCTGCTTGGTCCTCGTAGGTAACGACCTGTTTGATAGGTTTGGATCGCCAGGCTAGGAAACAGTCAGGACTTGAATGGGCATGCAAAGGCGTATGTGCGACTGACATGACGGTGTCCATCCGTCAGATGGTTCCGCGCTCTGCGCATTCTGTGCATGCTGGGTCTGCTCCATTCGATGTGCTACACGCGTCGAAGGTTCGCTCAAAGAAGGTTGTGTCTGTTCCACCGACTGTGTCTTTGGTTTATCACCTGACAGGAACTGTTTCAGGTAGTTTTCCAATTTTTCTTGCCCCTCCTTGTCCATGGGGCGGTGAGAGAGAGCTGGATGAGGGTGGGACGAATGTATATTGTAGATCTATTTCCTGGTAAAAGTTGAGTCACTGGGACAATTAGGTCAATTTGGATCGACGGCAAGGGTCCCGCTACGCTGAAATGCGGCGTGAATAAAGGGCGTGTTCACATGTGACATGACTCAGGAATCAAGACGTGGAAGTTTACAAAGTTTGACGCAGACGCCAGGAGTTTGAGGAGCAGAAAAGTACTTACCAGATACTGTGTCTTTTTATCTCCTTTTAGAAATAATGATGCTTTACGAAACCACGATCTATTCACGTGTGTAGTATCCTCGTTATTAGGTAGGGTCGTGGGCAACAGGAAGGTTGATTCGCCGTAAAAATCACAAATTCAACGAATCACGGCGATTCTTTTTTCCTATTGGCTGGCCATCTCTAACTCCCATCATCATACCCTACCCCACTAACACTCCTTCACCCACCCTTTCACAATTACATACATGGTTCCCTCAAGCCTCCGCTCGCAGACATCTTCCTCTTTAACGGTTTGAGATATCTCAGCCCTCCTCTCCAGAGCCAATGGCCGAACCACAGCCTGAAGGCGTTCACGAGGGTGCCGCAGAACCCCACGCACCAACGGGTACAGCCGACGATCGCAAAGCTGCCGCTGCACTGTCCACACTCGATGCACAGGATGATACAGGAGTGAAAAAGGAGGTTGATGGCAATGCCCTTGACCAGGCGATGAAGGGACTCAGTGTCAAAGGCGGCAAGGGTGAGGAAAAGAAGAAGAATGTCAAGATAGAAGCTTCAGATGTCACACTTTTGGTACGTCACAGAAGGCTCGAACTTTCTCACAAAACAAAAGATACTAATTCCAAGCAGGTCTCTGAACTTGAGTTGTCGAAGCAGAAAGCGACAGAGCTGTTGCGCGCCAATGACGGCGATGCGGTGAAAGCTATGACAGCTTATGTTACGGTTCCTCCTTGAATATAATTCTATGGATTGTTCAAAATAGTGGTGGGAGATAGAGGCCAATGTATGAACGATACCGGTACTTCAGCTTTGCAACCTCCCCTGCGGATACACCGCGCTGAACTACACCAGTATTGCCAGCAGGGGGGCCCGTCCTGTATCGTCAAATTGAGCGCGAAGCTCTCGTTTCCACCAAGCAGTGAGCTGGGAGTTCTATTTGGATGGGTTATAGTGGTGATGGATATTCCTAGATCAAGTGGGTCTATGGAGAAATCGCGAAGGTGAAGCTATCGTCTCTGCCCTAACATGTACGCACGTATAGAAGCTCACAGTCGTGGTCGGGGGACGGCATGTATTCATGTAAATCCCATCCAGAGACTATTGATACAGGATCTAATAAATGAGTTTTCAACATATTTGGTTCAACCCCTCTGCCCTACCCCAGGAATCCAAGGAGGTGATCGTTCTGTATGAGGTTTTTCATATACTATGACCTAGTCATGGATTTGATTGACTACAATTTTTTGTTCCTGCCCATGTCCCCTTATTTTATATACATTTCATCAACACAGCTCCAGGACTGTATCTTTTACAAAAGTATTGGAATAGCTGTCTGAAAGTAGGTGTGCTGTTTGGCAAGTGTAACCGAGGGAATGTGCACCCGCACAACTTATCGGTACCCGTACCTAGCTCGCATCTCCTCTCAAAACAAGATTCTTCAACACAACGTCATGACGCTTTCCGTCATTTCAATCACAGCAAGATGAGCACCCGGGATGTTATACAAGGGGGTTCCATGTTTCCTCGATACCGTTGGAGAGCATCAAACATGGCAGCCGCGATGATGGTGATTCAGCCCTATACGTCACTTGTGGACATGTATGGCGGACAGCCTCGACTCTGTTTCTTGCCTTTTCTTTCCACATCCCGTTCTCGAAAATTGCGAGCACATAGAATCGCGATACAATCATACAGTCTTCCAACAGCCATCTAAATAAATTTCGCCTTGCTTTCTGATCAACGTGAATAATACGTCAAAACGGCGCCGCAAATACCCTCTCGTCGTGCGCTCGCTGGCTTTGCGGTTGTCTCTGTACTGTCTGCTGTTGAGAAAAGGCGGAAGGACAGGGTGAACAGAGACGACGCGAAAGCAGTGGAACCTCCGGTTGAAGATATGTCGGGAGAGTTACAGACGATACCTGCGCGCCATGGCGTCGCGACGTTTGTGCCACGAGGCAGGACAATCAAGGTGATCAACACCTATGGCAAGCAGGTAGTTAGCATGTGGGCGTTTAGCCTGGGTCCACCACCTGACAAAGATGAAGAAGAGGAGGCAATTAACGAGCAAAAAGTGCAAGAGGAAACTGAGGGTTTGAAGAAGGCCGTTGAGGCTGGGGCTGGGGCTGGGGAGAATATGGCGACTGTTATGAAAGAAGAAGGAAACAATAGCGAAGTGGTTGACGATAATACTGAGGATGGGGAGGAGAGCAAAGAATCTAAGTCTGTGACTAAAGACGCCAAGGGTACTCCAGACGACGGACATCAAATCGAGGAGGCGCCCACCGCCCAAAAGAATAATACGTCTACCGAGAACGGAGATGCTTCCTCCAAGGAAGTCCCAAAGCGATCGTGGGCATCATACCTTCCTTCTATCCCATATCGTAACAAAGGTACCACGAGCAAGCTTGGCAACGAGAAAAAGCCGGATGCAGAAGAACAAAAGGCACAGAACGAAGCCAACACCAAGAAGTGGTCTTCCTACATTCCCACTGGCAAGAGCTTCTCAAGCTATGTTCCCAACGTACAACTCCCAGACTCCAAGGAAGCAGTGAGCGCCTTCAAGGCAAGTCATTACCGTGATCCGAACAAAAGTTATGCCGAGCAACTCTACGATTTCTCCAAAACTCCCGTCGGTGCTGGCACAATCGCTGGTTAGTAATACAAGATGTTTCGTCATCAACGTTGAATCGATCCGACTAACATTCCATAGCGGCAACAGGCTCAGGCTACGCCTCCTCCGTCTACGCCGCCTACTCAGCCTATGCCTCCACACACCCATCCTCCTCCTCCCAACCCCCCATGGAATACCTTTCTCTCCCCCACACTCGCGCCTCCTCCCACAAACTAGTCCCAGAAGTAAATGACCAACTCCTCACCAATCTCCGCAATCCCATCGTCTCGCTCATCGAAGACACCTCTCCCGGCGCACACGACACCCTCACCGCTGCCTGCGACGCAAACCAGTACCTAGCCCTCGGCGTTGACAAACCTGAAGAACATGGCTCCTGCGCCGAGAACCTGGTCCTCGCGCTCAAGGAATTGAACCAGACGGCGGGCCTCAAGGGCGCCAAAGCGATTGGTGCGGATATCAGTGTGAATATCGCGCCGACGCCTCTTCACCTGTTTATGAACGCGCCGTTGCATTTCGAACATGCGGATCCAAAAGGCGCAGGCGCCCTGGGAATTACCCTGAGCGTGGAGGAGCCCGTGGGAAAGAAGAGATCGTTTGTGAGGTTCCGGGCTGAGAGAGATGTCGTGGTCGTGCTGAGTGCGTGTCCGATGGAGGTCGGCCAGCAGAATGGCGGGAGATGTATGGCGGCGAATTTCATGGTCGAGGATGTAGCCGACGGGGAGGATTTGGCGGCGTCAGTGACGAAGGGTGGGGCTGCAAGGGGTGAGGGGGGGAAAGTACAGAGGAAGGGGGGTGTGCAGGAGAAGTTGAAGGAGAAGGAGGAGAATACAATCAATGAACAAAAGCCGAAAGCCGGGAAACAAGAAGACGTAGCGCCGGTAATGCAAGACAAAGATAATGGAGACGAGGAGATGTCTCCATCCCAACCATCGCCCACACAACATTCAAACAACAAGGAAGAACAGCAACAGCAACAACAACCCACAGACCCCAACCCCAAACCCAAGAAAAAACCACGCAAGTTACAATCGCGAAACACGTCTTCTACAACGTAAACACACACTTTTGGGATACGACATGGCGGCCTTGGTCATGCTCGGTACGTATTGCAATTTCTATGCTAATATTGCTCTGAAGGGGTTTGAGGGGCTTGTTTGGTAGCGGTTTTTCTTCTTGTTCGGCGGGGTGTTGGATTGGGGATTCGAGGGAGTGGGGTTTGGTTGTAGTGGTAATAGCAGTGGTAATGAGGTTTACATAGTGATGCTAAAAAAAAGCCTGGTGATTTTGCGGATGGAGTGGGTGATTGTAATATCCAGGTGGAGGAGACGAGTGTATATGATGGCCAATGTGAGTTTTCATCTTCGACGTCAAAATTCAATTATTCAAATCTAAATCTGAAACTTCAAAAGTCCCAAATCCCCCTAACATTCAAACAACACATAACAAACCCCTCCACATCGACATCCACCTAACAACCCAGCATACACAAATCTTGAAACCCGACGGACTAATCCCCTCTCCTAAACGCAACACCTCAACAATCGAAAAAGCTGCGACTAGATACCTTCCACCATCGCTGTCCTTCTTATACCTGCCCCTCAGGCCTCCCCCTCTTCTCCTCCTCCCCCAACCCCCAACTCCGCATCACAACCAGCACACCTCGACCACCAGCGTGGTTCCTACTTACGCTGAGCCTCGCGGCCCCAAATCAATGTTGCAGTGGGGGGTTGGATACCAATGGTATCAGGCGGGTTGGGCATATAAGGGGGAAGAGGGAAGGCAGGATTATAATCATCGCCATCACCAAGGTCAGAGTCTTCAAGAGCAGGGTAAACAGGAAGACGCGTAGGCGCCGTGTCAGATGGCTCTTTGCGTTTTCCCCAGATCACGGTTGCGGTTGGGGGGCCGAGGGTGATTTCATCTTTGGGTGGGGCTTGGGTCGGTTCGGGGAATTCGGGGTCCTCTGGGTCGCCTGGGAAGTCGGGGTCACCAGGGAATTCTGGGTCACCTGGGAAATCGGGGTCATCTGGGAAGTCCGGGTCGTCTGGGAAGTCGGGATCCGGGCCTGGCGTGGGGATGATGATGTAAGTTGGGGTAATTATAATGGGGCCAGGCTTGGATGTTGGTATGACTGCGGAAGTAGGAGCGGGAGTAGGAGTGGGCTCCGGTGTTGGCGATGGCGCCGGCGTTGGTGTGGGCGTGGGCTTTGGTGTTGAGGATGTGGAAGACCTTTTGGTGGTAACCGTCGAACTTGTCTTCTTTGTTGATGAGGTAGACTTCTTTGTCGAACTCGTCTTCGATGTAGTCTTCTTCGTACTGGTCTTTTGGGTTGTTGTCGTCTTCTTCGTGGTTGAGGGCTTAACCGTCGTCTTCTTGGTGGAAGTGGGCTTGAGATCAGCAGCGTCCCTGGCCTGGAGTCCCCATGTGATACTGAAATTTGGCGGTGCAAGGGTGATGAAGGCGCTCTTTGTAGTGGTAGGTGCTGGTGTTGGAGTTGGCGTCTTGCTGGAAGATACTGCTGACGTCGTCGCCTCAGATTGACAAGACTTGCTAACAAAGCTTGAGGGAGTCAATACTGTAGTCGAACTGTCCTCGATCGGCGTTGTGAATATTGAAGAGTATTCAGAAGTTAGAGTCGGCGTTGGTTTGTCGGGAGTAGGAGTCGGCTCGAGCGTCGCCGTCGGACTATCCCAGCTGATCCATCCAGAAGGAGGACCAAGGCTGATCTGATCACTCGGCTTGGGCGGTGGTGGATGGCCAGGCTCTTCAGGTGTATCTGTTGGCCCCGGTATTGGTGTATCCCAACTCACCCAGAAAGAAGGCTTACCCAAACTGATCTGATCAGTTGGCTTCGGTAGTGGAGAATCAGGTTCTTCTGGAGCATCTGTGGGGGCGGGAGCAGTGGTTTCCCAGCTTAGCCATCCTGTTGGCTGTCCAAGACTTATCTGGTTAGTTGGTTTGGATGGGTAGTCCAGATCTTCTGATTCCTCAGTAGGCTCGGGGTTGCTGTTCTCCCAAGAGATACTCTGCTTGGGTGGGAGGATAATGCCAAGTTGGCGTTCGTTCAAGCCTGTGGGCGCCGCATGAATACTATGAGATGTCAACCAAAACCTTTTGTAGCAGATGAGAAGGCTTTACGAACCTGATAGCAAAGGTGAGCAATGCAAGCACGCTATTACGTGCAAGCGCCATGATCAGCAAGCAAGGCAGCCGATTTTAGATCGTTGGATGTGAGACTGGATTAGTTCTTGCACTCTGACGCCAGCAAGTGAGCATGTTGTTGAAGTTATAGTCACTGTCATGCAGTCCAGCCCCAGAGTTGATAGACCTGACTTTCCAGGCGCCAATATTCTACGTTAATGGGAAATACGAGATCGTACAGTATCATGCTGCAATATATTGTCTCTTGCACGTGTGCATTGCAGAACATGCTGCGTTAGCGATGCTTGGCGGCTGTCTTTGGGGCTTTGGGTCGCTTTGTGTAGGCCGTAAACACTCCACGCTGATGATAATCTGGTACAGCTGTGGCCTGATTTCGAATTTTTCCAATAATAGCAAAGTCAATGTGAACGAAATGTAGTAGGCGATGGTGATTCGGCAAAATACCTGGGGCGCTCGGCTGAAATAAAGCACAACGCTCTATGGATATATTGCTGGTTATTTTGACAGGACTGCTTTCGATCTGGCGACATTCATACAGGCATCGTATTCGGTACAGTGGCCGAGGGCTCTTGCGTATTCGACCAGGGTTGTACAGGCACTTCAGCCGTGAAAAACTTCAAGTTCGTACTATCGTATCTTTGCGACTCCCTAAATCTGGGGTCGGAGTGGTCTAGATGCGGGTGAAGTTGTCATCCCTTAGCGCCTCCTTGCTTCGCTAAGGTCATATCCATGCCATTTCCACTCTGCGCAGTGAGAAGTGAGCGTGGAGCGCGAAGCGAGATATATTCGCGTGGCTAAAGCATAGTCCAAGCCGGAATAAGTCCGTCTGAGGTCGATAGTTGACGTTCCTAATTGTGGGCACAGCACGACTATATCGAATGCGACGGGTGACGCTATGGGCAGGAGACCCTTACTGCTCCCGGAATTGGACAGGCGGAAACGACCCTGATTATGCAGAAGCCTGTAATCCATGCTCTTAGGATACAGTAGAAAGCCTTAGCTGTGTAGTGAAGCTGGGACACTACCCATCTTCAACAGGATCTAGAAGTTTGTCAAGTGGCCACTTTCGAATTGCTCGAATACTCAAAGGGTCGGTGTGGCCAGCGTCGAACATCTCAAGACCGGCCCATCCGATCATTGCTGCATTGTCAGTACAGAGATAGGGCGGTGGGAAATGCAACTCGACGTTGGAATAGCCATTTGCGCATAGCGTACTCGCAAGTCTAGATCTGGTCAGCGTAGTCAGTTTATACAATAACCGAGCCCCCGTACATGTGTCGAAGGAACGAGTTTGCCGCGACTCCACCAGCCATGACTACTGCTGGATGACTTGACGAGCAGTCTTTTAGGGACTGCAAGCCCAAGACTACCCGAGAGGCGACATGCTCGAAAGCGGCACGCATAGTTTCTCGAGCTATATCTTGCCGTTCTTGCAGGGTAATATCATCAGCTGCCCGTTCTGTTAGTTTTAGCTTCCTAGTGGCAGGGTCCATTCCATAGCGAACAATGCGCTCAACTGCTGTCATGAGTCCAGAGAAGCTCATCTCGAGGCTATTGATCTTGTTTCCCCCGCCAGATTTGGTCAGCGGCTGATTGATGGCCCATCCCCATGCAGTTGCGTTCTTCTTGACAGCTTCTTCATGATTCATGAACGACCAGTCGTATTCTTCGCAGTTTTCGTCTAGATGAGATCTGGCTGTGTAGACAACGGTTGCTGACAGTGGCCTTTCATGGCCCTGCTCATTCCCACTGTGTCCGACACTTTCTGCAGATTGACTTGGAGGAAAGGCGAATGCTTCAAGTAAAGCTCCATACATTGTGCTTTTTGTGGTCTGTAACCATTCTGCGGGTAGAGCGACACGGGCGATCTTGTCGAGACACTCGCCAATAGCAATGTCCTGAGTGCTACCCATGATACGATGATCTGTCAGAGACGCAGAATGTATAAGCAATGTGTGGCCGCCACTGGCAAGGATCGATAGGAACGGGAAGGACGGATCACAAGTCGCTGCACTGATGACATCTGGAGCAGTCTCTCTTTGGACGCTGAGGTCCCGATAGGCATTCAAGGCGGTCACCAGTCGTGATGTTAGAGCGTGGGCTTGCATATGGTGCACTCCCACGAGAGGTTTCTGGTGATTTGGTCAGCCGAGCACTTTGACAGTGAAGTCATGTGAAGTACCTGCCATGCTACGGCAAGGCCTTTGGCTGTGTCAAGCCCAGTGAACAGATTACTTCGCATTCCTGGGCCTCGCGTGACGGAGATGAAGTCTGGAAGCCTTTTGGAGCCCACACCAGTGGCTGCTGAAGCACTTCCATCACATTGCAGAGGGAGACATTCAATGGCCTCGCTTACAAGGGTTGCCAGATTCTGCTGGTGGGATTGCAGAGAGATGAGGGGATGAACTCCTTGATAGTCGGAATTGTTCGAAGTCACTTTTTTGTGGAAATGTATTTGTGCCACGGTCCGGCCGTACTGGCTGTCCTTTTCCACAATGGCAACAGAAGTGTCATCGCAAGAAGTCTCGATGGCAAGCGTCATCAGCTGGCGTTGCGGCCTCCATTGCGAGGATGAGGATGAGGGTGAGGATGACTGAGACGACAATCGAAGACGACAGCTGATGTGTGGACGAGGCAGTCGAATGGGCATGCCTCTGCTACCAGAGTTGCCCAAGCTTCGGGTGAGCAGCTCGAGGCGACGCGACATGGGACGACGGATGGCTTATATCATACCTTGTACGGTACGCGAGGTGAAAGCGTCTTCCCGTGACCTCCCCGAACCTGGCAATCTGGAGTGTGGTGATCGTGCGATGTGCGGCTCCACCAAAGATCGGCAGGGGGTGACGTAGGGGCACCGGGCACTGGAACTCCCCAACTGCACCATCACATATCACATGCGAGTACCTGGGTGGGAGTACATACCTCTTCACGCCACCAGTCACTATCACCCTCCGCCCCTTGGAACCTACCACTCAACCTCGCACAAGCACATATGATCATGTCTTGCGCGCCCCCTACATATCCTCACCATGGCTGATGTCAGCAAAGAGACCGATGGCCCTGCGCCAGACTCGTCGGCCGGCTTCGACTTCACCCTGTTGCCCGACTTCGACAACGACTTCATCAACGAAGACCATTTTGCCGAGTTCGACAAGGCCCTGCACACACCTGATCTGAACTCGCCTTCCGCAGAGGACCTCAGCGCCCCGCAAAAGCCCGAGTCGCGAACCTTCATCACAGCCCTGAGTGACTGGCGACCCATCCACCAACGTGTGCGGCGGCGGAAGAAGAGCAAGGCTGCTCCGCGCCGAGGGCGCGATGAGACACGAGAGGGGTTTGTCTATGTCCTGCTCAAGTGGCCCCTCCTCCTCGTCGTGCTGGGATGGCTGCTGTTTCTGAGCATCGCCTATGTCCTCACGCGCTTCTATGTGTACATGTACGAACATTGGATCACATGGAGGGGCACGAGGCAAAAACTTCGGACAAAATTGCAAGACGCACAATCATACGAGGAGTGGGTGCGAGAGGCCAAGGAGCTGGATTCACATCTGGGGAACGACTCATGGAAGGAGAAGGCAGAGTACAGCTACTACGACAGCAAGACCGTGAAGAAGGTCTATGCACAATTGGCCAGCCTGCGGCAAAAGGCCGAGGCAGACGAAGCGGGCGACGGGCGTGCAACCGACAAACCATCCGAGCCCAGGGCCGTCGAAGATTTGAGGGCCCTCGTCGAGGCCTGTATAAAGAACAACTTTGCCGGGTTCGAGAATCCAAGACTGTACAGCGAGACATACTACGGAACAAAAAATCTTGTCCAGAGTTTTGTCGATGAAGCCGAGGCTTCGCTTTCCTTTCTTCTGAGGACCACGCAGCTGGACGTAGAAACCAAACGTGCCATGTTTAAGCACTTGGGTAACAACTTCGGTCGCACCGCGCTATGTTTATCAGGAGGCGCGACATTTGCATACTACCACTTCGGTGTTGCAAAAGCTCTCCTGGACGCTGGACTACTTCCTGAAGTCATCACAGGAACATCGGGAGGTGCACTCGTAGCCGCACTCTTGTGCACACGGACAGACGAGGAACTCAAGAAGCTTCTTGTTCCTGCACTTGCTCATCGCATCACAGCCTGTCATGACAGTTTTGCAACCTGGATCAAGAGATGGCTCAGGACGGGGGCGCGTTTTGATGCGCTTGATTGGGCTAGAAGACTCGCCTTCTTCACGTACGGGAGTCTGACTTTCAAGGAGGCCTATGAGCGAACAGGCCGAATACTCAATGTCTCCTGCGTTCCAGCCGACCCCCACTCGCCCACAATTCTCGCCAACTACATCACAGCGCCCGACTGCGTCATTTGGAGCTCGGTGCTAGCATCGGCAGCAGTACCTGGAATCCTAAACCCGGTTGTTCTCATGAAGAAGAACAAAGACGGTACATTATCCCCCTACTCATTTGGCCACAAATGGAAGGACGGAAGTTTGCGTACCGACATTCCTCTCAAGGCGCTCAATCTGCACTTCAACGTCCGCTTTTCCATCGTGAGCCAGGTCAACCCTCATATCAACATTTTCTTCTTCTCCTCTCGCGGCTCCGTCGGCCGCCCCGTTACCCACCGCCGCGGCCGTGGTTGGCGCGGCGGCTTCCTGGGCTCTGCTCTTGAACAATATATCAAGCTTGACCTGCAAAAATGGCTCAAGGTGCTCCGCCATCTGGAGTTACTACCTCGTCCCTTGGGCCAGGACTGGAGTGAACTTTGGCTCCAACGCTTTAGCGGCACCATTACCATCTGGCCAAAGTCAATACCCTCGGATTTCATATTCATCTTATCTGACCCCACGCCTCAACGCCTCGCACGCATGATCCATGTGGGCCAACAATCTGTGTTTCCAAAACTGAAATTCATTGCCAATCGTGCAAAGTTGGAAAATATTATTCATCAGGGTCGTCGCCAATATCGAACTCGAGGTGTGCGTGACGGAGACGTGATTAATGAGCTGTCCGAAGACGATCTACAGAATCTACTGAAGCGCACCAAAAGTGGTGACGGTAGTGCTGCATATCCACTCTCTGGTTCAGACTCGTCGTCTTCGGCGGCATTCTCACCTACTGGTATGCCCGTAAAATTACCCATGGGGTTTAATTTTGCTCGTAAGAAGAAGAGGAAGGGTGCTTCGAATATGGAAGCCAACCATGAAGATGCGGCTGAAACACCACCGGACAGCCCCTCGTTGTCCAAACGACTCAGTGGATGGTGGTCACAAGCCATGTCACCGCAAGCAACGGCACCTAATACCGCGCTGAACTCGGCCCTTACCTCTCCGCGGACGCGGTCACGTACCCGTGGTATAGCGTCTGGATTCGATCGTCCGAGTTCCATGTTCGAACTTCGCCCACCAAAGGAATTGAATGATCTACTTCCCAGTGGTAGGAAGCCAAGCACAGCCGTCATGGACGACGATGACGAGTCTGAAGATTCAGATCCAGATGATGCCAGACCATCGAGCTCCTCACGACGATTTCGACAGCAGAGAGACGGGATGCTTGGTGATGCAGAACAACAAGGAGAGTATGGTGAAGTAGGAGATTTTGGCGACGACGAGCAGGATGTTGAAGAGGGAGAAGAACTTGCTGCGGGACTGGGCATCCAAGGGTCATAGCAAGGTCATCTGCGGCTATTAAATGCTGCTTGTGTGTAAGTGATGAGAAGATTAAGGAGAATGTAGGGTGTTTTTTGTAGTTGTATCAGATCAGTAGCCCTCAGAAGTCAGTTCAAGTACCTGGAAATGCATAATCATCCATACTGATTAGACTGTGGTCACTGGCCCAAGGCACCAGACGCGTCTTTATGGGAATGGAGACCAAAGGGGGCTTGGCGTGACATCACTACCTGACGCGTCTGGCACGCGAGATCACGATCCCCAAGGCAGCAAGCGTCCGGTTTGAAATTCATCGACCAGGCCGCCCACCCGCCTTTACCTACTTGATGGACCTCGCCCCTGGACGGCGGCTATGGGTGTCACCGGCCTCTGGACCGTCCTGCAGCCTTGCGCGCGCCCCATCAAGATCGAAACGCTGAACAAGAAGCGGCTTGCTGTGGATGCTTCCATCTGGATCTACCAGTTCCTCAAGGCCGTGCGCGACAAGGAAGGCAATGCGCTGCGAAACAGCCATATCGTTGGCTTCTTCCGCCGAATATGCAAGCTCCTCTTCATCGGCATCAAGCCTGTCTTTGTATTCGACGGTGGCGCTCCGGCGCTGAAGCGACAGACGATCCAACATCGCAAGTCGAGGCGCGAGGGTAGGCGCGAGGATGCAGTTAGGACAGCGGGGAAGTTGTTGGCGATTCAGATGCAGCGTGTGGCCGAGGAGGAGGAGAAGAAACGGAAGGAGGCGGCGAAGCGCTCACGGGATGGGGAACCACAGCATCAAGCCCAAGAAGAGGAGATCCCGGACGACTTGGTATACGCTGAGGAATTGCTGCAAACAAAGGAAGAGCGTGTGGAGAAGCGCGCGACCACATTCAAGAGGAAAGACCAATACCATCTGCCTGATCTGGGAAGGTCCATGTCGGAAATGGGCGCAGCGAACGATCCTCGGGTCATGTCCTTGGAGGAGCTGGAGGAATACGCACGCCATTTTGATCGTGGCGAAGACATCAACGTCTACGACTTCTCCAAGATCGACTTTGACGGCCCCTTCTTTCAAAGTTTGCCTCCCGCCGATCGATACAACATCTTGAATGCGGCTAGGCTGAGGAGTCGGCTGAGAATGGGGCATTCCAAGGAGCAGCTTGATGCCATGTTTCCGGACAGAATGGCTTTCTCCAAATTCCAGATTGAACGTGTGCGTGAGCGAAATGATCTTACTCAACGCTTGATGAACCTCAATGGCATGAATGACAATGCGTTTGGTTCTGGAACCTCTAATCGAGTCGCAGGAGAGCGAGATAGGGAGTACGTGCTTGTCAAAAATGATGGCGTCGAAGGTGGCTGGGCCTTGGGTGTCGTGCAAAAAGACGAGGGCACTGAGCAGAAGCCCATCGTTGTTGATATGCCCAAGCCCCCTCCTGAGGAAGAGTGGGAAGATGAGGATGACTTTGAAGACGTACCGATTGAAGGACTAAACCGGTTACCGAAGCCACCTCCTGGTATGAGCGCAAAAGAGAGAGAGGGTCGCGAGTTCATTGCCAACGAATTAGCGACGCGGCGTCGACGCTTCTACAACTCCAGAAAAGACAGCCCAGCAGCACACCCTAGACAACGGAAATCATCGCCTGTGAATAAAGACCCAGATTCACTTTTCCTTGCTGAGGACAACGAGGAGCAAGATTGGGAGAACGTGCCCATCGATGGTGGTGACGATTTGTTCGAAGATGGAGGTGATGGCATAGAGACCGAACAGCTACAACAAGCCATTGCTCTCTCAATGCAAACAGAAACTCGCGAGGAACAAGACGCATTGGAGATTGCAGACGATGATGTCGTTCGTGAGGTATATCAGCAAAAGCGTGCTACAGAGTCAAACCCCTTTGCAGGCAAGCACAGGCCCAAAGGACTTGCCGCAGTCGCAAAAATGGCAAACCAGCATAGTCACAAAGCTGCGCCAAAGGGCCCATTCGAAGGGAGCGATAGTGAGGACGACATGGACCTCCAAGCAGCGTTAGCGGAGTCACGCAAGTCCAAGCGGCCTATCAACCCACGGCAGCCATCACTCAAACCTCAGTCCCAGGCGCATGTCCCAGCTGCTAAACCCGCACCAAAGTCCAGGAATGCACCAGGATTTGACGGACCTTTGCCATTTGAGAAACTCAATCTCGGCAACTCTCTGCTTGGCAAGAAGAAGATGGAGCAGCTTGAAGCCGATACGGCCGGTGGTTTCGAGAGGGACCTTGGTGCAGACAGAGACAAAGCAGCGCCGTTGCCTCCGTGGTTCAAAGGAGAGCGAGACATTGCGGCAGAATTGACAACGACACGGCAGGAAGAGAAGGAGGTTTGGGAGGAGGCGAAGGAAGAAGAGAAATCACGCTTCCAATTTCAAAAACTACCACGCCTGCGCAAAGAAGAAACTAGAGAGATTATTGATCTGGATGCACCGGCTAGTCAAAGTCAGCAGCAGGTTAATCCAGTGGATGACGAGGAAGATGATGATGAGCCAATGGAAGATGTGTTGGTTCAAAAAGAATTGAACATGGGCGATCTTGCCGATAAAGTAAGAGCTGAGCCCCCGAAACCACTGTCTCCTGGCCAGAGATTGCCACCGCCTCAGGAACCAGTCCCGGCAACTAAAACGCCTTTTGCACAGGATTCAGAAGAGGATGAGGCAGTGGACTGGTCAGAGAGTGAGCCTGAGGAAGAGAGGAGGGTACAGAAAAACCAGAAGCTTGCAAATAAGACTACTCCTCCCATCCGAGAACCTTCAGAGTCTCCATCTGAAGAGTTCGAGGATGTGCCCATGCAAGGTGAACCTGCTTCTCATCCCGTCCCTTCGACATCACTGTCAGTAGAGTATGAAGACGTGTCAATGGAAATTACAAACGCTCCTCTATCAAAACCGTCAAAATCACCATCACCAGAATTCGAAGACGTTCCAATACGACCCGCTCGACCCCGCCGACCCCGTCGAGAATCGTCCCCTGCCAAAATGGAAGGTCCAGACGACCTCCTCGTTCCCATCGTTCCCCACGATGCCATCCCAGACTCCTTAATTCCTCCAGACCTCCCTGCCAACGATTCCGATCAATACTCCGACCCAGAGGACGAAGAGCTCTTCGCCTCCCTGGCCCAAGAAGCCTCAGAGCACGCCCGCTTTGCCCAAGAGTTAAACGCCAACACGGCTGTGAGCGTCGACTTTGACAAAGAACTCAAGCAGCTCCGCGCCCAACAAAAGAAGGACCGCAGAGACGCAGATGAAGTCACGCAAACCATGATAACAGAGTGCCAGCACCTCCTCACATTATTTGGCCTACCCTACATCACCGCGCCTATGGAAGCCGAAGCACAATGCGCCGAACTCGTTTCCCTGGGACTCGTCGACGGCATCGTAACAGACGACTCGGACACCTTTCTCTTCGGTGGCACCCGCGTCTACAAAAACATGTTCAACGCCGCCAAATTCGTAGAATGCTACCTCGCCTCCGACCTCGCCTCCGAATTCTCCCTCACACGCGACAAACTCATCGCCATTGCCCAACTCCTCGGCTCAGACTACACGCCCGGTATCCCGGGCATCGGCCCCGTCACCGCCCTCGAAATCCTCTCCGAATTCCCAGACCTCGAGCAGTTCAAGCAGTGGTGGACGGGCGTGCAAGATGGCTCTATTCCCAAGGCTGCAGACGCTACCTCTCCTTTTCGCAAACGCTTCCGCAAAAATCAGGCCACGAAGCTTTTTCTCCCCCCAACCTTTCCCGATCCCAGGGTAGCGGACGCATATCTGCATCCCGAGGTCGATTCCGACCCGCAGCCGTTTGAATGGGGTGTACCGGACCTCGCGGCCCTGAGGGCTTTTTTGCAGAGCCAGATTGGCTGGTCCTGGGAACGCACTGATGAGGTGCTTGTCCCTGTGATTCGCGATATGAATCGCAGAGAGAAGGAGGGTACGCAGGCGAATATCACGAGGTTCTTTGAGGGTGGTGTTGGGGCTGGTGCGTTTGCGCCTAGGGTTCGGGGACAGGCAGCGGAGAGTGCGGTGGGGGGGAGGACGAGGGGGAAGGGGGCGTCTGGGAAGAGGCTAGGGGCTGCGTTGGAGAGGTTGGCGGAGAGGGAGGGGGCAAGGAGTGCAGTGGATGGACGGGGGGAGAGCGAGGAGCAGGAAGCAGAAAAAGGTGTTGATGATATTGAGACTGCAACTGTGGATGCAGTGCCCACAAAGAGAAAAGTCGGTCAAACACAGACTTCGCTCGCCGAAGACGATTTCGACACCCCAGACGATGACCAAGACGACGAGTATCAAGTCCCGAGGAAGAAGAAGACTAGGAAGTCTTGTAAGAAATAGAACCACATACCAATTGATCAATTCAGACTGCCTCTCTGGCATATATATATCTATATGCACCACCCACTCTTTCCCCCCCTCCATCCCAGCCTAAAGCCTCACCCTACCTCCCTCAATCGCCTTCAAATCCTCCACCCCAAACCGCACATACGTGTCGCCCCTCCACCAATACAAGACATCTCCTGCCTGTTCCACCGCGGCAACGTCGATGCCCTGATTCTGCAAGTCGGTCTTTTGCTGCTTCATTGTGCCTGTGGCGGCCATGTTGCGGGTTACACGAAGGAAGAGGGGGCGGGCAAAGGGCGGGAGATGAGTGGAGAGGTGTGAGGCCAGGGAGGAAAGAGTTTGGGGTGTGGGAAGAGGAAGGGGTTGGTGGTTGTGATTAGATGTATGAGATGAATTGGAAAGGGAGGATGAAGACATAGACTTGAAGTCAGAAGTAGTAGTCGTAGTCGTGACAAACTCCTCGCCCAACACGACCGCCGCACAACCAGCCCGGCCATCATGTCCCGGCACAACAACACCATACACATTCGCCTCGACAACGGCGCCATGCCGCCCCAACGCCTCCCCAACTTCCGCCGTACTCACATTCTCCGCCTTCCACCGAAATGTATCCCCCAGCCGATCGACAAACCACCAGCGGCCCTGGCTGTCGCGGCGTACCAGGTCTCCGGACCGAAAGTACGCATCACCGTGCTTGAAGACGTTGCGCGCGATTTTCGAGTCCGTGGCCGAGGTGTTGTTGAAGTAGCCCTGGAACTTGTCGCGCGTGTTGTGTGGGTCGAGGGCGTAGAGGAGTTCGCCTGGTTCGTTGGGAGGGCAGGGTTCGCAGAGGGAGGTTTTGGGGGAGCGGAGGAGGGTAGGTGGGGAGGTTGTGGTGTCGATGCGGACGAGGGCGAGGGTTCTGTTTAGCAGGAGGGAGGCGAGGGTGCCGGTGCGGCCAATGGCGCCGCTGGAAAAGGTGTTTGCTGAGTAATTGAACAAGCCGCCCGGTGCTTCTGTGGCAGCGTAGAATTCGTAGATTGAGGTGATGCCAAAGCGGGACTTGAAGCGGTCCCAGACGTCTGGGCGGAGCCCGTTGCCAAAGGCAGAGTGGACTTTGTGCTGCGTGTCCAAGGGGGAGGGGGGCGCGGAGAGCAGGTAGCGGCATGTTTCGCCGACGTAGTGGAGAATGGTTGCGTTGCTGGCGCGGATTTCGGGCCAGAATGTCTTGTGGGAAAATTTCTGGGAGAGGCTGAGGGTGCCGCCGGCGCGGAGGACGGCACATACGCCTAGGATTGAGGCGGAGCTGTGGTAGAGGGGCATGGAGGTGTATATGACTTCGGTTTTCAGATTGAGCCACAGGGCTACGCCGTGCGAGCCCGCGGTGGCTTTGCCCCAGGACATGATGGCGGGTTTGGGGAGGCCGGTGGTGCCAGAGGTGTATATGAGCATGGCCATGCTTGTGCGGGTTTGCTGTGAGCGAGAGGAGTCTGGGAGGCGGGTTGGGGCCAGAGCGAGTATCATAGCAGTCAATGTTTTATCGAAGCATACCACTTCGAGCTGGCGTTGGGGGGATCGAGATTCGGAGACGGCGCCAGCTTCGATGGCTGCTTGTGGTGTTGTGGTCTGGTTCCTGACAGACTTTGGGATGTCACTTTCCTCCATGTTGAAGGTGTACATGATCTTGTCTGCCCGTGAATCTTCCTCACGAACAAAGCCATGCTCTTTCAACACCTCCTCCTCATACTTGTCTCTGCCCTTCTCGTCTACCAACACCAATCTCGCCGTACTAGTCTTGACCGTATGAACCAAGGCCTTCCCCTTCAGATTCGTATTCACAAACGCCGGTTTCGCCCCAATACTCCACAGCGCAAACCACACCCACACAAAAACCTCGCTGTTTAAAAAGTCCATGGCGACGATGTCATCTTTGGCCACACCCTTGGCCGTCAACCACGTCGCGTACTTGAGCACCGTCTCGTAGGCCTGGGCATACGTCCATGTTTGGCCATGGAAGATGATGAACGGGTGGTGAGCGCGGGAAGATTTGGCGTGCGCTTCGAGCTGGTAGAAGAGGTTTAGGGTGTCGGAACGTTCGTGCAAAGCGCTGCTGAGGGTGCCGCGAATGAAGGCGGAGAGGAGCTGGAAGTCGTAGGTCAGGCCGTGGCGGGCGTTGAGGTATGCAAGACCTGCGGCTGCAGCAGGAAGGGCGAGGACTACAGGCAGATATGGTTGTCAATGATTGGCCGGGTGAATGTTGGGGTAATCTGGTAGATTGTTATTGTGCTTACGAGACATGATCGAAGTCCAAACAGAGCGTGAGAGGCACAGACGGGAATCACGGCATGTAATCAAGATGGGCCAATGAACAGTAAGATGACGCAAATGCTCAATACATTGCAAGACACGAAGAGATGATTTTGACGCTTCCAGTCTGTGCAAAGAGGGCTGGAGCTTGGGTTCATGCTCCAACCGTCCACTGTCCAGCGCCGTGACATCAAACGATGGATGTTGTGGAGCCGAGGCATCTTGGACACGCTACCGGTGCCTTAAGCTCATGCGCTCGGGTGGTTTGAGTATCATGTGATCTGCCACTGCCACATCCTGGCTATTTTCACAGCACAAGACAAGTAACGTGATCCTCAAACCAGTCGAGATAACTAGTACTACCGGTATACCAGTGGGGATCTCCCCAGCTGAACCACACTCGACGACGACGACGACGACGACGACGCCTCCTCCACATCTGCGCTATGATAGTATCCCTCAGTTAGATAGCGCTGGGCTGATACTCGACCCCTATGTTCAAATCCCCAATTCTTCACCCCTGCGAGCAACTCGTCGAAATTAGATAGATGGCCACGTAAAACATGGAAAGGTCCTGAACGGGACGACTAACCCAAGTACCGTAGGTACCGGTAGACAGTATTCATAAGCATGGTCATCGACGACGGCCTTGCTTCGCACCTCTATTGAAACTATTTACGTGGAGCGAAAGTAAGGAGAACTACCGGTACCTCTAGCATTCGTGATCAGCATGGCTGGCATCATATTACATTCCATCCAAACCTGTACAAGACATCGCATTTCGTTCCAAACCATCTCTCTATCAAGCACACATTACCTTCCATGTCCTCTACATTTTGAAGCTCCTCACTGTCTTTCCATTCTCAATTGTTTTGCGATTGTCTTCCCCAGTCTTGAGCAAGGCAATCCCCCTTGCACCAAAACCTTGCACAGCATCACAAGAACACCCAACCATTCAAGCCGCCATGGCTGCACCATCAACGCCTACCATGCCCTCGACGCGCACAAAGGAAAGGCGTGTTTAACAACAATGGCCAAACACATCCCAGGGAATGGCCGCATGCGGCAAGAACCGCAACTGCTGAGTTCCACCCACCTTTGTTTTGACCTGGAACAAAGACATCTGGCTTTGCTCAAGAAGCTGTGAAATGTCTTGACGGATCTATCCTCCGCTTCAATTCCTGTCAATTCCAGCAAGACGTTTTGATTCAGAGAGGATTGCTTGGTATGTGTGAAACGGTCGTGCACGCAGGAAGCTGCTAATAGATGAAAGAAATCGGTTTGCGTTGGAAAAGTAGGACTGTGACGAAAACGCAAGCATGTCATCTAGATACCATCACCATCACGCTGATGATGCGATGGATCTCACTGACCTCTCTGACGCCGAGGAAATCTACGCAATCGGCGAGGCAGACAACACGCAACGGGACTACTACAACCGCCGTCTGAGAGAAGCCATCAACTACCTGGCCGAAGAAGGTGGGCAAGATTCGCCTGCCACCTACATGAGCCGTGTCTACCGCATCGACGAGGCTCTTGTGCAGCTCCTGCCTCAGACTGGCAGTGACTATGATCGCCAGCTGTACCGAACGGTCCGCGCCATGGTGGACGAAGTACACGAAGAGTATGACAATGCCAAAGAGGAAATCAATCTACAAACCAGAAACGCTGAACTCGATGCGGCATACTACACGCCGTACACGCCGTCCGTTTCGGAGGCTCTTTACAGGGAAGAAGAAGACCTGCCAGAGCCATCAACGAGGTATACCCGAAAACGTCCCACAACTTCTATGAAGTCTCTGCCTCGTGAGCAGGCTAAGTCGTATACTAAGCTTCAACAACAACAAACTGAGCAAGTTTCTGCGTCGCAAGCTGTCACGCCCCTCGGCCCACGCTCCCATGACTCGCAAGATAATGTAGATTTCGAGCGAAGCTACGAACACAGTGGACCTAACAGTGCGCCCGAGAGATGGTACAGAGATATGCCAGCCTGTCTTCCCTTCCCAGAAACCCACCAAATGGAGGCCTGGGAGACTTTAAAAATCAACTTTGATATTTCTGACTACGGAAAGAAACTCAAGGCTGAAGGCAAAGTTGTCGAGACCAACATTCCTTTCAACCACCCCGCCTTGGCGAAGTACAAAAACTTGCCTCATTACGAGTCTGGATCGAGGTTCAAGCTCCCGCACGGGAGGCAGGAGGATTATGATAGGATTCGCAGGCTCGCGACCGAAGAGCTTTTGGCCAAGACTGTCAAGGATTTCAATGAGGATATTCAAACAGATGCTGAAGTATCAGGATATGCCCCACACGCATTCTTGGGCCGATTCTCGACAGGAAAGCAAGGTCAGTGTCCTGTCCGATCACATGAACTACACTCAACTAAGTGCGAACAGTGAGCCCAGAGCCTGATCTCCCAACAGCACTCCGTGGTGCTCTTAGTACAACGCCTACCAAATCCTCCAGATCACGCGCTGCTATCACCCCGAGGACCACTAGCTCCAAGACCGCTGCAACCAAAGCTGCCACTCTTAAGACCGCCATTGAGGCTAGGAAATCAAACACGAAACCCATCGTCCAAATCTCCTCTCCCAGCCATGAATCCTCGCAACCAAAAAACCCCACGCCAGCCGGCCAAACAACACGCGCAGGAGCAGCAATGCGGAAATTCTCAGACTCTCGCAAGCAAGCTCTCTGTCACAGCCCCCGACGCGAGAGTCTATTGCAAACTGCACTGCGTACCCCAGAGAGTCCTTCTGACGGTAAATCCCCGCCCCGGCCTGCAACACCCGGTCCGAAGCGAGAAAAGAGTACGCCGAAGACATCTACGCTGTCTTCTAAACCCGTGACTTCTTCGCTTAAGAGAGGAGATCG
Source organism: Plenodomus lingam (assembly GCF_022343315.1). Classification (NCBI taxonomy): domain Eukaryota; kingdom Fungi; phylum Ascomycota; class Dothideomycetes; order Pleosporales; family Leptosphaeriaceae; genus Plenodomus; species Plenodomus lingam. Next base: position 1,468,250 of record NW_027093966.1, on the reverse strand, counting down.
TGTCGTTTCTCCTAAAGTAGGCGTTCCATCCCCTAGGGTTGCAACTTCGGTTCTGGAAAAGAAACCCGTTACACCTACTCACAGCCGTCTCCACAAGACCACCCCTTCTACAACTAGCAAGCCCTTGGCCCGCACACCAATCCCCGTACCCACATCCTCTGCACCCAAACCCGCACCCAAACACAGCATCAAGCGCAAACGCAGCCTCGGCTCGGAATACTACACCCCCGACGGCAAGCGCCGGAGATCCGTGGGCTCTGAGGAATTTTCCCCCTGGGACAAGACGCTGAGATCTGATGGGGCTGCGAAGGTCGGGAGTGCGAGTGGGAGTGAGAGTGATGGGGGGAGGGGTGAAGGTGTGAGGAAGAGTAGGGCGAGCAAGGCGGCGGTGGTGGGAAGGCAGGTTAAGAGGAGGGTTGTTAGTGAGAGAACGGTGGAGAGTGTGAGCAAGGTGAGGAGGGTTGGAGGTGTTGGTTTGGGGGATCGGGGGGTGGTGTAAAGGGATGTGCTGGTATGAGTCGGAGATGTTAAGATAGCAGTATGATGTATTCAGATATTTCATTTACGTCTAGTATTTCCTTGATCAATATAGTATACATTCCACCCATCTATCCACCACCCATTCCCTCAATATCCTCAAAACCACAACACCACCACCATCCGTCTCCCCCCTCACCCAACAACCCCCCTCCACCCCCTCCTCCCCACAAACCCCCCAACCCCCTCATCACCCTCAACATCCCTCGCCAACCTCCCCGTAACAACACTCCTCTCCACCTCCCTCCCCCCCACAAAAAACGCTTCAAACCCTCCCCCGTCTCCACTTCTCACCCACCTCCCCTTTCCCTCCCCACACGCACCCTTCTCAAGCACAAATCCGCTGCTCCGCCGATCGAGCTGCAGAAACCAGTGGCGTTGGTGGACACTGCCAATGGAGTTTGTGGCGCCGGGGTAGGCGTTGGTGGTGCGGGTTTGGGTGGTTTGCTGGGTATCGCTGTCGGTGGATGTGTCGAGGGTGTTGTTGGGCGCGGTGGAGAGGGCTTCCGGGTCTTGCTTTAGGGGGGCGGGTTGGGAGTGGTGTGGAAAGAGGGTGTTTGCGGTGGTTTGGGGGTCTGTGGTATGGGGTTTCCGATGGTGGGGGGCGGATGTGGTACTGGTTGAGGGGAGACGCAGGATGATGGTGTAGGAAGGGGGTAGGTGTGTGCCGTGCAGACGGAGGCGAATGTATTTAGATTGGAAGGCTGAGATGAGTTTGTCGTTTTCTTGTTTGTCGGGGGGGTATGGGGATCCGGTTGTTTTTCGGTCATCTTTCTCTTCGTCAGTACTGCTATGTTCATCTTCACTCGTCTGCGGACTCGCTGCATCACCCCTGCTCGTCGTGGCTCTCCGTGATAAAATACTATAAGTCCCCGTGTCCCAAATCAGCAGGCTCCCCGTCTCATGGCTTGCACTCTCGATCAAGTGGTTCCAGAAATTGTGCACTCTGGTCTCCACCGCCAATCTGCCAATGCTACGTGAGTTTGGGTCCCCGGGGAGACCTTTGGGGATGGCGAAGGAGAGGGAGCTGGTTTCTGAAAATTGCAGGCGCAAGTCGTAGTGTACGCCAGCGCGGGGGTGATTATGCTGATGGACGACGAAGTGGTGACCACGGGGATTACAGTTGGATGTATAGAGGTCGGAGAAGTTGCAAAGGGGGAGTCGTGGGATGAAGGGATCTGTTGGGCGACTAAGTTTAGAGAAGTGGGCTCGAAAGTAGGAGAGGTGGTTGTCTATTCTTGCTTTTCCGGCCTCAACTTCAGCTAGGGTGGGCTGGGGGCATTTGTCTGGCGATGTGCTTTCGTGGAGATTATTTGGGGCTGGTTTTGGAATCATGTCTTCTTTTGGTACCAGACTGTCTGAAGTCTTTCTTCGTTTCGCAGGTCGTGGTGGCGATATGTCTCGCGCGAGACTGGGTGGAAGATCAACCATCTTGTTCCAGTGCCCACTGCAATCTGGGATTTATTGGATTAAAATTTGCCGATTGGTGGTGAGGTGATTCTCTTCTATAATGAGTAACGAGGAGACAAAAAGAACAGAGCATCGGGGGTTTGCCGTATGGTAGTGACGTCATGCGTCTAGACATCTAATGTTGAACACAACTGTCTTTGTCAAAATTAGAATTACGAGCTATATTAGCATCGTGATTACATAGTAAAAGTACATAGGCCAGCTTCTCTGCTTTAGATAGTGCCCGCCTAACCAGTCAACCCCTATGCGCTGTTACTATAGTGCTCGCATTAACCATGTAACTGTATACACCTAGCTACAACAAGGCAGATTCGTCAATCGTCATATCCTCGCTTTAAAATGCCATGTATCTTAGCAGCTTCTATCTGGTTAATAAACTAAAGAAGGACACTGTTATCAGCCCAACCCTTGGTCCCTTGCATTGTGGCTGCTAGCGACCTTGCGACGCGCAAACGTACGGTACCGGTAAATGCAAGTAGATATTATATCTAAAGCAAGCGCTGTCTTCTAGCCCTGCCCACTCATCTAAGTTTCCACACGCAAACTACCAGAAAATGCAACAAGTCGAAAGCGCTGCGTCAATCATTGCCGTAGAGATCTTCGCAGTCAACTCTCTTGATTCGGCTCACCTTACTGGGCAATCTTCATATCCTACATATTCTACAGTACAGACGCTGATCTGGCTTTCGAGGCCTTGCAGCGCCCTTTGCATGTACATACGAAAATTGCGTCTGTGTCGGTGAATAGGGTGTTATTGTGACGTCTTCACTCGTGGCTTTCCAAGATGAAGATATTGCGATGCAAGATGCGTTCACTAACCAAGGCAGTGAGTGTGACAGACCAACCCACCGGCTCAAAACGCGCACAACGTCTGGTAATGAGCGAATTCTAGACAGATATATGCCGGTATTGGGTCGGTAGGTCCCAACAATGGTAAATGATAGAAAAATAAAGATGTGCCGTAAAGAGGTGAAAGTGGGATGACTTTGCAGGAATCAAACATCCCGACTGGCAGTGGCCTCATTGGTCACAAATCATGTCTAATTGGAGAAACAAGACTTTCTCATAGTAACAAGAGCACTGGAAAATTCGCAAGAGTAAGGCCCGATGGAAAGAATGGTGATAGTTGGCGTCCGAATACAGGCGCACCGGCGGGAGGAACGCACATGAGACTAAATCGGAGTCACCAGGGAAAGACCAATGCGTCTGCCTAACTTTTGACACGCAGTATTCCTCAGCAAACCCGACAGCGCAAACGCCATTCACCATACTATGCAATCACGTGGCTAGCGAGACTAAACGGCGACTACCGGTATCTAAGACGGCACCCGGCTCCCCAACCACCAACAAAACCGACAACCACTCACCTACCCTTTCTCCCTCACCCTCGCCAGACCCTCCGTCCTCAACACACATATACAACAAAATCACCACCCCACCCCATCTCCACAATCCCCCTATCCAATTCCCTCCCCCTCGCCCCGAATATCCACAATGACGCCTTCCCCTCCCATCCGTCTCAAGCTTCACCTTCACCACCTCACCACCATCCCAACCCCCCGACTTCCCACCTCAGCATACCCGGCGCCCCCTGAAAACATCCACACCTTCTCCATCCTGCCTCTGCCCAGCAAGAAAAAAAATTCCAAAAACTCCAACAAAAATCGACGCGAACACTTGAGCGCAACGTCCACGTCTTTTCTTCTTCTTCGCGTCTGAATAGCAGAGTTCGTAGTGTACGTCGCTGCAAAACGACAAGAAGAATTTTCAAGGCGCGGGTACAAAGTTGCTGGGGATATACGTGAGAGAAGTGTGTGTTTTGGCTTATTCACGAGGGATTTGGTTGAGGGGAAATTCTTGTGTCTGCTTGTTGCTTGTGAAGAAAGGGCTGATCTAGGGGAAGGTTGGCTATTGGTTTGAGGGGGATAGTGGGATAGTAGTATACGAGGGCGAGATTTGACGAAGAGGTACGGCAATTTGCCAGTTTACGATACCATCCTGTTGGCCAAACCGCCTTCGGACGACTCAAAGCAATCAAAATTTTGACACCACCAAGAGACAAGAGCACCACCAGTATGCCAGCCGTCTCCAGTGCCCCTACCCCGGGCCTCTACTCCTTCCGCGACTTCACCCCAGCCCTCACCCAACACAGCATTCTCACCTGCCGTGAGCGCCTCCCCTCCACCCTCTTGATTCAGAACATGATCGCATTCTCCACCTACCTCCTCACCATTGAAAACCGCAGCAACTTCTTCGGCCCACGCAGCAACTCCTCCTACTCCCCGAGTCTGCGCGTACTTCACGCCCGTCTGATCAACGGCTACATTGCGCCCTCGCCTCTGCCGTCGCAATTCCTAACGCCAGCCCACACGGACCTGAGCACGCACGCCAACGTCTTTTCGGGCAAAGTTCATGAGCGTCCTCTCGCCGACTTCCAGGACCTGTACTACGCGCTGCTGGCACGCATTCGGGAGATGCAAAAGCGCATGTCAGACCATGTGCGCAGCGGCTTCAGCACACGGGACACCCTGCTCTTCCCGTCTGGTCCCACGTTGGCAAATCTCCATGACATGTTGTTATCACGCTGGGAGCTGCTAAACAACGCAGCAGCCGGCAAGGCAATGGACGAGGCGGTCCGGGAGGCACGGATCCAATGTATTCAAGAGGAGATTGTGGTGCTAGTTGAAAGCAACCTGATGAGCGGTGATGAGGCCGAGTTGCAGATTATGCAGCTGAGGGAGAAGAATGTGTATGAGGCGCAGCCTGGGCTAGAGTGGACACCTGAGTGGGATCCTGCACTTGTGAATGCGAAGCTGGCGGAGAAGTATAGGAATGTATTTGAGGAGTGTAGGAAGATGGACAAGAAGGAGGGAGGAAGAGGGAAGTTGTTGCAGAGGAAGAAGACCGAGTTTGGCGGCACACTGGCCGAAGAAGAGGCTGCTGCTGCTCCTGTCGAGCAGGCTGTTCGACGTGGTATCAATGGACCTGAGATTGAGGTTATCGAGACTAGTGTCGAGGATGGGCCCATCAAGGGAGGGTTGAATGTCGAACGTCACGAGCAAGAGTGGATGTGGCAAGTCGAGCAGATGCAACACCCAGCTTTCCGCCCTGACTTCAATGTCGAATCCCAGGAAGAGCAAGACCTAGCACTGATGCATGCAGACGAGTCGCATATCCGTGACGTCGAGAGTAATGCGACCGTCCAGGACATCGACCTCATTGGGCAGTTTGAAGTTGGTCAGCCTATCCAGCAGCACTCTCACCAGCAAATGCAGCCCGAGAGTCCCGCCGTCGCTGCCTGTCAAGAGGAAAATGAATGCGATCTGGAGCGCACCGGCTGGCGCAATGAGGTGGAAGGCCGACGTCAACGCGTGTCCCGATACACCTCTTTTCTTCGCAGCCTTCGCAGCGTCCATGCTCCCTCCAGCAATGACGATGGTCTGCACTCTGATTCTCATGACCCGTACTGAATGTCTGCACGATGGAGCGCACAGCATGAATAGGTTCCAAAGATTCTGAGGTTGACGTGAACGAAGCACTATTGCGAAGTAATCTCAGCGATACACTGTGGCTGTCCACCATAAGAAGATGCAAACGAAGAATGAGGTCCAAGGAGAAGATGCGAACGAAGTATGAGGTGCGATGAGGAGATACAAACGAAAGACGAGATCCAGGGTCCAAGCTGGCGTGCAGAAGAGGTGATCAGTGACTGAGGTAGAATCTGGACCGGCCGGTGGAAAGAAGGATAGGTACCTGACAACTCTCATCGCGATACCCCGATGCAGCAATAGCCAAATAATAAAAACCTCTCTCACAAAGTCTATGCCACATCTTGTCTTCCCAGTGACCCGCTCAGAGATAATCCGGGTCGACCTCAATAGCCGAATCGTGCGGGTCATCGACGTGTTTCGGTGGTATGAGGTAGGGTATGTGCCAGACTTGTTGGTTCCAGTGTTCGACAACACCGTCGCCCTGAGCATGGCAGCCTTGAATGTTGAGACTCTGATGTACAAGTTAGCATTGATAGCACGATTTCATTGTAGAGCCACGCACTTGCAAACCCGTCAGTCCACTAATAGCCTCTAGACTTTTCTCTTCGATTAAGAATCCGCAGTGCGCCACATGCAACCGTTGCAATGTCGAGCGGCCTTCCCACTCATGTCCTAGGAAGACCCAGACGTCTTTGTCGATGAACCTGCAGCCACCAAGCCAAATCTCCTCGCAATAGCGACTATGTTCAAGCAGCTTTCTCAGTTGCGCAGTGGTCAAATCTGCGTTCTGTATCTTGAATCTTCGAAGACGAGGTTTCCAGACCGCACCAAGTCCAAGAAGATCCCAGGCTTTATTCTGCTCCTTCTTTTCCAGTGCTATAGAGCTTCGAGGCACTGATCGGGCATACAGGTCATCCTCAACCTTGATCGACAGGTCTCGTAGTGCAAACAGCGTCGAGATGACTTCCGCGATTGGCGTTGTAAGCGTCCATAGTGAGAGGTCCAATGTGCGCAGCATAACCGCATGCCTCGTTACTACGCTGACCAGGAGTGCGTTGTGGAACTGCAGGAGCACACCATAGTCGTATGTACTGGCATCTGGTATGCGTATGCAGTTTCTCTGTTCACAATAGTCATTGGCTGCACGACCGCAAATTGGTTTGATCGCCAGGTTCAGGGTATGGAGATTCGAGTTGGCGAGGGTGCGAGCAAGTCGAGACGTTTGAGAAAATCTAAGTAGAGCTTGAACAGGCAATGACTCGAGTATCTGAGATAGCAGCTCCGGAGGTAGGTCTAGGAGAGAACGGGTCATGGTGACTGAGGGTGTTTGTATTGCCTGCATTTTGATGTGAGAGCTTAACTCTTGTTTGTGGAGAAATCGACGCAGGCAACCACTGATATTTTTTTTGTTCCTGCACATGATTCGTTCTTGGTGCCCGCGGATTGTTTTGAAGAGACGACCCTAATATTTGGCGTTTATATCCTCCTCTACCTTGTCTGTTGCTGCTGTTGACGATACTCACACTTGAAGCTACTCAGTGGCTAATGATAGCCTACACAACTGCGCCTTATGAGATATAGAGCAATTCAACTCTGACTACCGTAAGAGGACCGGATTTACCACCCAAAGAGGGCGCGCATTACTCAAGTTCCTATTCGAGGACCCGTCACCTTACGAGGCGTAGCTTGGCGTTCTTCGATAAGGATTAGGTAGGGAGGGCAGTCCTGACCCAAGGCTGAAAGCGCACCTTTGTATAATATTGGTGGACCTGGATGAGGGCATCTTATGGATTCCAGACTATGTTTAGACCCGCCCATGTTTGCTCGAACATGTGGTGATGATCAGCTTGAATATCATCCCTGCTCTTCCTGCCATCTAATCGCTGCGGTGGCTTGTGATGTAGATAGATGCTTGTGAAAGGTTGACATGATATTTTTCCATGTCCATTTCGGTCGCCGGATGTGTCAGTTCTAGAGGCTGCCATGTTGCGCTCCGTGGCTCCGTCAGCCGCATGTGCGTCCATGTTGAGGGCTCGTGCGACATTGGTCTTGTGACATGCTCTTCGATGTTCATGCGATGGGATGTACTGATACTGCGGGGCGTATGACAGCCACGATCAGACCTTGGGCTGTGTCATGCGAAAGAGGCGGTCGCTGAAGGTGATGGACTGGTGCGTGAGATGCGGATTCATGCTGTCAGCAAATCCTCCACCTCTGCCTCTTCCACCATTTCAATGTATTCCACACCATGTAGTCGCTCGCCGATCTCACGCACGAATTCTTTGCCCACTGCACCGACGTCTCCGTTTTCGATCCCTTGTTTGCGGAAATTCGTCGTTCTCTTTCCTTCTAAACCGCAGGCCACAATCCTGTCAAGCCACCACAGATCGGTATTCACATTAAGGCCAACGCCATGACTTGTTACGTTCCTTCTCATATGCACTCCTATCGCTGCAATCTTATCATCGGGAGACGTCCACACGCCTGTATGCTCCGTAGTCATAGTCTTGATACCGTACATGGCACATGTAGCAATCAGGCTCTTCTCCAATAAGCAAACATATGTTCGCGGGGTAAGTTTGTGCGTGCGCAAATCGAGAATGGGGTATGCGACGAGCTGGCCAGGCCCATGGAACGTGGTCTGGCCTCCTCTCAGGGCTTCTACGAACTCGGCACGCCCATTTGCGCAGAGGAACTCTTGTTGCTCAGCTGATACCGTTCCCACCTCTCTTCTTCCACAGGTGTAGACGGGGCTGAATTGGGCTGTTATGATGTGTGGTGCAGGCGCAGGTGCATTCGAAGGTGGCTTCGAGGCGAGGAAACGTGCAACGAGTCGTTCCTGGATGCGAGCAGCGATTGAATAAGGGACGATCCCCGGGAGGTGAATGTGGCGGAGCGCCGGGGTTACAAGACTAGTCATTGTTGTCATAACCTGCAAACGCCCAGGTGGTGAATCGGGGATTTGATATTGGAGACCTGGTTCAGAGAGAGCTAACATCGTCATCACGTCCTAGTTACGTACGGTATCGATAAGCCAAATTTTGGGCCGGCGCGACGCGACCGCTGCCTTTGAATATATCCCAAGCCCTTACACAAACACGACACAACTCAGCCTAACAGTCACCATGGCAGGCCAGAAACGAACACGCAGCGGTCACCCCAAGGCCCCCAAAAACACCTCTTCAGATCCAGACACGCCCATGACCAACGCAACACCACCCTACGCGCAGCCTCTCCCTCTCCCAACCTCGAGCAAAACAACCGACACTCCAAACGCCTCAACTCTCTCCCCTCCGACGAAATCGCAACAAAAAGAACAAGAACAAGAACAAGAACAAGAACAAGAACAAGAACAAGAACAAGAACAAGAACAAGAACAAGAACAAGAACAAGAACAAGAACAAGAACAAGAACAAGAACAAGAACAAGAACAAGAACAAGAACAAGAACAAGAACAAGAACAAGAACAAGAACAAGACCAAGAACAAGAACAAGAACAAGAACAAGAACAAGAACAAGAACAAGAACAAGAACAAGAACAAGAACAAGAACAAGAACAAGAACAAGAACAAGAACAAGAACAAGAACAAGAACAAGAACAAGAACAAGAACAAGAACAAGAACAAGAACAAGAACAACACCAACACCAACACCAACACCAAAAACAACAGCAGCAAAAACAACACCACCACCCCAAACTACCCAAACTCCCCAAACTCCCCCCCACCGCCACCCTCTCCAAACGCCCCCTCCTCCACCCCCCCCTCCCAAGCCCCTTCGCCTCATCCTCCAGCCCAAAAATAATCTACATCACGGCGTCCACACCCTACATCCCCTGTCTCAAGCGCGTACGCAACCTCCTCGCCGAAATCACACGGCGCGCAACACAAGCCTCTGGGGCGGCGGCGCGCATGCAGCGACACAGCGGCAGCGGCGCGGCCGACGCGAATGGGCGGCTCGAGGCACAGGCTGTGGAGCGCGATATGGCGGGTGCGATGCGGGGACGGGGGAGTGCGGGGAGGGAGTTGGTTTATCTCAAGGCGACGGGGAGGGCGATTGTGCGGGCGTTGGAGGTTGGGGTATTTTTTCAGGGAGAGGGTGGGCTGAGGGTTAGGGTGGAGATGGGGAGTGTGAGGGCGGTGGATGATGTGGAGGTTGTGGGGGGGGAGGGTGAAGAAGAAGTGCCGGAGACGAGGATTAGGACGTTGAGTGCTGTGACTGTTTGTATTGGGATGAAGTAGGTGGGTGGGGAGACTGCAGGCAAAGGCCAGAGCCTCCATATTTGTATAGTTAAGATACCCGACTGTTTGCCAGTCAACCCATCTACATGTCCAAATCACATGCACACCACATAACACGGATCAGAATCAGTTCAAGATACAAGGTGAAATATATATCATTGAAAGTTCCTCCACACCACCCCAACCACCCAAAACCGCACATCTCATCTCCCTCCCCCCGCCAAACCCCATCCAAGCAGTACCCTCCTCCTCCAACTCTAATCTCATGCCACGCCATCCCTCAACCCCCTGCCTAATCCTACCCCTCAACCGCCAAAAAAAATCCCAAGGAAAGAAAGAAAACCCCTCTTCACCCCTCCGATCATATCATCTAACAAAGGAAATCCCCTCCTGAAAAGGAGTCGCTGCATAATACAATGAATGAATCTGCACCCCCGAACCTTCAATAAAAAGTTCCCTTGCATGTCAATAGGCTCTTCATCCCCGGCTAGAGACACACACATACAGGAGAGAGAGAGAGAGAGACAGAGACAGAGAGAAGACTTTCCCAAGTTGTAAGATCCAAAAAACGCCGGATTGTGAGCTGTGAATTGTGCAAGGGAAGTTAAAACCAAACAGTGGGAAAAAAAGTGTGGAAGAACGCTCAGGGAGAACATGTGCGCTGGCCAGGATTCGCGAATTATGATGGTGGCTGAGCTGGGCCGTGAGAAACTATTGGTATATTACTGTTAGGGGACGAGTGGAGAGATGGTGTTTCGTGTATGGTAGGTTTGTCGTTGGTAGCGTTGATGCTGGGGGATGCTTTAATGTTGTCATTGCCTGGGTATAGAGCATAGTTCCTGCTGGGCAAGCCAGGGAACGGTGGTGGTGATTTGTGCCCTGTTCACTTTTGCCAAAGGAGCGACTCGTTGCTGCCGTTGCGGGCATCTGGTAGTCGAGTAGAGCTCCGAGTCGTGGTAGTCCAGATATCGTCGGCCAAAATGGGTTTGTGTTGTCGATTTCCAGGCGTGTAGAATTCGAGAAGCAGCAGTGCCCTTCTAGATCGTTCCCTTCTCCTATCCTTCCTTCTCTCCGCTCTTCTTATGCGTCTAAGAGGAAGCGCTAACCTGGCCCAATTCAATGGCGGACTTTGTGTCGGTCGCCACAATTTCAACGATCAGTCTTGGGATACTGATTCAGCATCGCCATAACAGCAACTCCGATAGCAACAACGGTAACGATGGCACCCACGGGGCCTCCGTGGTACAACAGGTTATGGTTGGATCGCTGTGTCACTAAGCCAATAGGAGCCTTGGAAGCGTGATTGGTGCCGTTTTGCTCTGCCGCATGGCCATTCTGTGTCGTGGCTGCTGGGGGTGGGGCCTCCGGGCCATCCTCCGGGCCATCCCCCTCTCTTATAATCGTGATCTCGCCTTCTTCGGTCTCGTCATCCTCGGAGCCGTCTGTGCCAACAGCCGTTCGTGCCCGTGCGCGCTCGCTGTCACTTCGCCTCCTCCGTCGAGCTTCCTTGCTTGCCGACCTGGCATTATCATTTCTGATCGCTTCAATCATATCTGCCAATGATTGCCGGTCGGCCTCTGCCGTTTCTGCTCGCTCGCGGTACCGCTCCATCTGCTGCTTCATTTCGTTCATTTCAGTCAACATAAGGTCCAGACGCTGCTGCAATCGAGCTGTGGCGTCCTCGGTATCGGTAGGTGATGCGACATCCTTCTGTGGCTCTGATGTCTTTTCCTGCTCGTCTTCTGTATCGGTCTTGTCGGCATTTCCATTAGCAAGCGCCTCCGCCGTTTCAGTCTGCTCTTTTGATGACTCCCGCTCCAAACGGCTAGCACGCTCTTCAGCTTCTTCTCTTGCCCGACGCTCCTCATTCAAAAGGCTCTCCAGATCGCGAAGACGCATGCCCTGTGTTTCAATTTCCTTCTTGGCACTGGCGAGAGCCTCGTTGAGTGAAGACAGCTGGGCATCGGATCGAACTGGAGATCCAGTCTTCGCACGTTCGGTATCCGACCTTCTCAGGGAAGTTGCAGCATCAGGCTTCTCTGGTAGAGGCTGTTGTGGTGGGGGTGCAGGAGGATCTGAGAATCTAGCCTTCATATTGATATCCTTGATGGGGGATATTCTGATAGGATTGACGGGCGAGGCTTTTAAGCCGTCCTTCTTTGGATCTGCAGCCAGTATGTTGTTTATGTATTGATGCGTCTGCTGGAGCTCCTGTGACTGCTGCTTTGCGGCTTTGATTTCGGCCTGAGCATGTTAGCCAAGTCGACTGTAGCGTGTCGAGCAGCATCGACTTACATTGAGCTTCTTCACGACCTGTTCCATAGTGACAGGCTGTAACCAGAAGTTGGGATGCCGTGGTTGTTGCATAGCGCTGGGATAATTCGGAGCAGCGCCTGGGCCTTGCAGGCGCTGGCCGTTGATCGAGCCTTGACTAGCAGTCCGACCACGCATGTTGGCCATTTGTTGTTGTCCACCTGGGCCCATCATGTTTGCTAGCTGGGGTCCTTCTAGCTCGCCAAAGTTGAGGTCCATCATGTCGTTGCTTGTCCGAGCATAGATGCCGGCATGCTCGACGCGAGCGGCGACCTTGTGGTGTACGATGGTTTTTTGGTCCTCACTCACAATGTCGATACCCAGCTCGAGCATGTCTTGTTCCCGGAGTTCGTGTGGGTCCGAGTCTCGGTTTTCCTGGGAGAGTCGCGCTCCGTTGACGAAGGTCCCGTTGGACGACTTGACGTCTCGTATCCAGATCTTGCCATTTCGGTCTGCCCATACTTCAGCATGTTGCCTGGAGAGAACCTTGGAGTCGAAATAGCCGTTGAGGGGGGTAGGTATTGTCTTGTTGTTGGTTTGGCGGCCGATGCGAAGGACATCGGGGAAGAAGGGGACGGTGATGGTCTTGCGTTCAAAAGTGCCGTTCATGGGGACCAGATGCAGGACGGCTGCACTCTCTTGTGCCTGTTGGCGTGGCGCCCCGTTCTGCTGCTGCGCGGGGACAGGGCCATTGTGTTGGGAGGGCACCATGGCCGAAGGGGCCTGCAGGGCGCTCATGGCGGAAGCTGCCGAGGAGCCGGTGCTTGCAGAAGCCACGGGCTGGGGGCGTGCAGTCGTGATTCCGGCAATGGGCTCAGTTTTGGTGGCCGGCCATAGTCCCTTTGGTGTTTTTGTTTTGCGTGCAGCCCAGGCGGCTGCTTCGGCGCTGTTTGGCGGCGCGGAAGCGGTGGTCTGAGATGACGAGGCCGATAGGGTGGACGTGCTCGATGCCTGTGACGAGAGAGATGAAGACGAGTTGGACCGTTTTGCGCTACGGGGCATGAAGATGGCAGCACCGTTGGGCACGCCCTCAGCGGTCCATGCCTGGCGATTGATGTTCTGGAAATTGACTGGGGGAGCGACGGCCGTCATTGGCGTGGCTGTGGGCGGGGGCGTGGACGTGGAGGACGTGGTGATGATGATGATGATGATGGTGATGCTAGTGCTAGTGCTAGTGATGGCAGCGGCGGCGGTGGTGGTGGTTTCGTGTTGGGTGTGAGGGAAGGAGCTGAGCGTGGTGGTCGTGTTGGTGGTGGCAGGCAGGTCGTGGTTGTTGTCTTGTCTTGAGCGTGGTCGCAGTAGTTCGTCTCAGGGTCCGGCCGTCACTTTTCTCGCACGCACCTCCCGTGTCCTTTTTCGTGCTCGGTTGGCGGCGCGACAGCAGCGGGTCAGTCAGCCTCCTCTTGGCTTGGGGGGGGGGGGGGCAGTCAAAAATAGCAGAGCGACCGGCGGCAGGCTCAGTCACACATGCGTGCGCGACAGGGTGCCCAATATTCGAGCGGGGGGCGGCGGGCTCGGGGGTCTCGAATTGCGCAAGTCGAGCGCCGGTCGGTCGTGTGCTTGTTGTTCGTGGGCGCCCCGTGCGACGACGTCAGGGCGATGCAAGTCTGGCGGGACAGCGAAGAAGCACAGCAGCAGCAACGGCAGGCAGTCAGCAGAGCCCCAGCAGTGAGGCTTCTGTGATGGGCGATAGGGGGGCCGCGAGCCGGGCACTGTATTGATGAGGGAGAGGGAGGGGGGGGGGGGGGGAAGGTGCAGGTGGTTGATTGACAGTGCGGGTGGCCCTAGGATTCGACAAAGTGGAGAGGCACCAAAGGGTGGTGGCAGTTGGGCCTTGTCCCAGGTGTCCCGTAAATGCGATGCGACACCGCTGACTGGCCAGAGGGGCGAGACAACAGGCGTGATATATCGGTCTAGAAGAGGGAGGGAGAGAAGAGAGAGGGCGTGCGTGTGTTTGTGGGACAAAATGCTTGCAACAGGTAATTAGAGCCACACACAGGGGCGGCTCGAGTCAAAACTGGGCGATGAACAATAACGCAACTATTTCGCTTCATTCCTGCGACAGCACTTGGGCACCACCTGTCCTAGCAAAGCAATGGATTGTTGACTGGATGGGCGCGGGCTCGGCTCACGTGACCCTAACCCCCAAGCGGCGCTACGTCAGAAAGTCCAGCGTGCGAAACAGCGAGGAAACTGGGCGTGGCAGCGAGTGTGGCCTGTGTCTCATTTCTTGACAAGTGTTGATACAAGGGTGGGCGTAGATATCGGTGCTTGCGGTCCAAGTATTAGGTATGGGGTATACCGTAGTACTCTACCTACCTGCTCTAGACATTGATGACTCTAATAGATGTTATTGTCCTTGTTCGAGATACTCTGTAGTATCATCATTGTTCCGGCGCACTAGGCAATGTCAGGGAGCTTGACGTGCTGCCTACTAGGTCCCTAGTCTTCATACTGGCGGCACCATGGCCGATGGACTCTGCATCCGTCATGTAGTCCCCCATAGACGTAGTAGTACCTACTTACATCTTGGACAGTGCCAGCCCGCGTGCCATAGGGACATGGGAATAGGTACACTACGTAGTGTTGCCAAGCTCGCCATGCACGAGCCGCGGCGGGCGGGCGGATCTAGGTCGTCCCTCGTCGAGAACTAGGTACCTAAGCCAAGGGTGGTGGGACAAAGTCCGTCTTGACGACGACGACGACGACGACGACGACCACCTAGCTATCCGAGCGAGCTGCTGTGAGGCCCGCCACACTTTTGCTCTGTCCATACTTTCTCACACCTCTGTCTGTACCTGTTGCAACTCAGTCGTCGCCATGCCCGTTCCCGTAGGATCGATGCCGCAAGGCGCACACGGCCGGGGCCCTTCAACTCTCGACAAATGTACGATGCGACCGTGGATGCACCCCATAATCCATATCAATGGCTAACAACATGTAGTGAAGATGGGTGGCATGATGGGCGGAGGTAGGTAGATGGCATATGTGACCCTGCAATCAACCTAGCCTGACCTCCTTTGCAGCTGTCGGTTTGATCATTGGCTTCATCTTCGGTACCTACAACCCAGCCCAGCCCGGCTCTCTTAGGAGGCGCATTCTGACCCTCGTGCCCTAGGCTTCACCAACATTGTTCGCTTCGGACCAGGACCTAACGGAATGCTACGAACACTGGGACAGTATATGATGGGATCAGCAGCCACCTTTGGGTATGGCCTGACTACCACTCACTACCTTGTGTCGTTCGCGCCCTCGCTGACTGTGATAGCTTCTTCATGGCCATTGGCACCACAATTCGAACCGATAGCTCGCCCATCATCACCGAAGCCTTCAACAAAATCAACAGGCGGCCGATTGCTCTGCAGCGGCAGTTTCCGCGATCCACACGCGACCAGTAGACGGAAACATGTATACTGCGGGTGAAAGTAAAGCAGCCGAAGCCCCAGAGGGTATAAAGCATGTACGACATATCATGGGACGACTATCACGGTGGCATGAAATCTACACATAGCTGGAGCCACCTGTGTATGTCTCATTGATCGTTTGTGCCTCCCCGCACAGACGAGCAAACGGGCTTCACGGGTGCTCAATCAACAAAAATTGTCTCAATCAAGGGTCACTCACAAAACATCCTGACACAAACTACCACAACTCCTCCGCCTGGTATCCCACTCGTTGTCTCGCGCTCATTCTCTTGCTTCACTTTTCTGCTCATCCTGTGCGCTCGTCGTCAGTTACGTCTTCGCACACTGCCCCCTCGCATCACAGTACCCTATCCGAGATTGAACATGTCTGATTCACCGGGTATCAACAACAATCGCCATGGCAGCGTCGCTGTAGTCGGTTTGGGTTCCGACATAGCAAAATCTGGACGCCACGACGACGCGTCCGAGAATAGCAACGAGGCGCAAGAGTGTAGTGTCCAAGCTGAAAATCGTAGAAAGTACCGCAATGATGGCCCCCCTCGAACCACATCCAGCGCTGCGTTAGATAGTGAGCCCAACCTTTCGCAAGCTCGGCTCAGCGGCAATCGCAAAGGCCTTCGTATTCGAGTGAAGCCAGAGAGTACGAGTGCGAAAAGCGGCAAGCAATGGGGTAACTTGGTACCACCTGCATCCTTTTCTGGAGAACAAGACGAAAACGCTGGGCATGACGATGAAGATGCAGTCCGCCGCGCTATCCAACTGTCGCTGGCCGATCAGTTTGCCCCAACTTCACCTGGGCGCCCGAACTCGCCTGTAGACGAGTCTGATTTCCAGAACAATGTCACTATCATCAAGCCACTCCCCTTGTTCGGATCTGAAAAAGCATTGGCATCAAATTCCATGGCACCACAAGCTTTTCTCGATAACCTCATCCCTAGCATGAATGACATAGTAGAAAGGCTGGAAAAATGTGCAGAGAAGAATCGCGCTGTAAACCTTTGGGAGCTGGCAAGTCATGTCAAAAAGTGGGAGCAAACCCTTACTGCAGTCGGTTATAGCATCGAAGCGGCTGAGCGTCGTCGATGGGAGGATTTGCAGATGCACGTTCAATTGGACAGCGAGATACAAGAGAAACACGACATGGAAATGGCTAGAGTGACTCAAGGGTGGCAAGAAAAGTTGAATGACCGCGCATCGATGTGGATGAGGACAATGGAAGAACTGGATGAGCATCATAGGATCCAATTTGAGCAGCAACATGAGCTATGTAGGAAAAAGCTGGAAGAACAGAAGCAGATGTACGAAAGGGAGATTGCGCTGCAAACCGTCGAGACAGCAAGTCATGATGCCAAATCTGGACTTGGAGGCAGGCCACGCTCTGCCAGGGCCCTATCGCCCTCCCCAACAGTTATTATGCGCCGCCAGACGGACATCACTGGACCCTACATTGAGCTCACAGATAGCGAGTGCGAGAATGACACATCTCAGGTAGCCCCAAACACTCCTCACCAGCTTGGACATGACCTCGACACGCTACAGCCTATTGCACGGGGCCAAACATCCGGCGATGGAGCCAATAGCCAGACTTCCCCAGAAGGAGTTTCGGACATCAAGCACACATGCAATGCTCACAGCCATCGACACAGGAAGAGGTCGGCGCGAGTTCCAGCTTCTGGCATCCAAGGCGAAACACGAAAAAATAGGCATAATCGGTCAACGGGCAGTGAGGACTCTGGAGGAGTCGACCTGCGCACTTCACGTTCACCTGAGAAGCGCAAACGAGACATGGAACACACGGAGGTGGCGGTGGAGAGGAGCTGGTCGCCCAAGAAGACAAAGAGCAAGTAATGTGTTTCAAGGGGGGAGGGTTATTTCATTTGATTTTTTCTGCTGTGTATAACACAAGGTATATTCCAATCTGGCAGACCTGAGACGATAGCTTGGAAGGTGGAACGATGGGAGTCTTCAATGTTGAATGGCAAACAATGAGTTGTCTTCTACACTTCATCTCAAAGTTCAATATTTCTTGTCTTTGTATGCTTGGCCTCATTAGCACACCTGGCTTTTCGACATGAGACGACGCTTTGTACATACATGCTGCGTTGGGGAGACTGAACATCTGAACAGTAGTACTAGCGCGATACCTTGTTTTGTGGGGCGATCAATCGGGACTAGCGGCTTGGCTGAGGTCAATGCAGCTTGCAGTCTCACTCAATGCGCCGCGTCCCCTCGAGGACAATCATTGTTTCTATCGCAGCTGCAGCCTTTGTCGATCCCCATCGCGCATCACCACGCTTCTGAAACTGCGCTTCTCGCGCTCTGAACGGATACTAACCATTTCATCTACTGCAGGAATCTCCTAGATACTCGGAGCCTACTTCGCATCGTGAACGCGCCCCTGTTCGCGTCACCACCAAAGTCTCTCAACAGCTTCCACCCGCTTCGCCCCGCAGGCGCACGCAGAGATGCCAGAATACACCAAAATGAAGAACGCCGAACTGGAGGCCCTCCTCAAGGAGCGTGGCCTGCCTCATACCGGAAAGAAGGCCGAAATGGTCGAGCGCTTGCAAAAGGACGATGACGACAAGACCAACTCGAAGCCTGCTGCTAGCAACGAGGATGAGATTGACTGGGACGATGAGGTTGACGAAGATGATGCTGCTGCCGCTCCGGTCGCCGCAGACGCGCTTAAAGAAGGGGTAGTCACCACCAACGAAGAGACCATCGCCAACGCTGGGGGTGAAGGTCAGCCGACAAACCCGCAAGCCGTTCCCAACCAAGTCGCCGACATTGACCCTGCAGCCACGGATGATCTCTCTGTTCAACCACCTGCAGAAGGCGCAGCTGAGGCCACCACTGAAACCAAGCCAGAAGAGTCCAAAGAGCCTGTCCCCGACTATTCGAGAGGGCTCGCGGCCACCAACCTTGACGAGGAGATTGAGAAGCGCAAGAAGCGGGCCCTCAAATTCGGCACCAAGATCGAAAACGACGAAGGTCTCAAGAAGCTCGAGCGCGCCAAGAAGTTTGGTGAGGTTGGTCCCCCTCAAGGCCTCGATGAAGCTCTCCCAGAGCGCAACCGCAAGCGAGGCCGTGAGGGTGGTGACCAAGCTGGCGGCAACAAGCGTCGTGACGGAGTTGGTCGTGACCAAGATGGTCGAGGCGGCGGCCGTGGAGGACGGGGTGGACGCGACCGTCGTGACAACAGGGACCGCAAGGGCCGTGACAACCGCAGGAATGAGAACACGTCTGGCGGGGGTCAAGGCACAAGCTGGATGAGCGAGAAGGATCGGGCAGCTGCAGAGGCACGGAGAGCCAAGTTCGCAAAGCCAGCTGCTTGAGTGCATAGCACATGGCGACTTTGCCTCTCTGATCTTCCTTATTCACGGCGTCACGGGGGTACATAACTGGAACGATCGGACTGCAAATTGATCGCGCCAGAGCATAGAGCTAGCGCAGTGAGAGCTTCGCAGACCGGGAAGATACCTGTATACCGTTGCTACAGGCCCTTTTTGATCATAGCGCCGGGCGAATTGCGATGGTTGTCAAGTCGTTCAGGATACATCAAATTCGAAGAAATTACACCAGCACCCGATTGCATCCATATCCTGCCTCTGTGCCATCCTGCAAAACCCAGACTATCGGAGCGTACATGGGTTCCTCGCTGTTCTTCTTACAGACGAAAGCGCGCTACGTCTCACTGTGATGTTACCATTGCACGGTCTTGTACGCTCCTCACCGTTGCTATTATGCTCTACCCTCTGCCACCTCGCGGCATCTAGCCAGACTAACATAACAAGAGATGTTGAAAGCAAATGATGTGGAAACCGCAGTGGCGCAAAACTATCCCATTTGGCGCCCAGAAGAATGCAACAATGGGTGGACCTCTCACTGCGGAACACAGTAGCGAGGACACACTGTGATGATGATGAATAGTTGGATAGTGAGACACCGGCTGAATCCTAACAGCGGCGGTTTACCTGGGTTTTCCCTGTCACAATACCTCCTACCTATATACTTGATTTCAATCAAACATCAGGCACAGCGTGGATTGAAGCCATCTAATTAACAGCACGCAACCTTTGACGTTTCGCTCCATCCTCGCTTCAGAGAGCATCGCCAACCTGTGTAGTGCATAGTTGCCTAATCCTAACCTAGCGCCGCCACCCAGCATTCCCGACCTCGGTACTGGTTATCCCCGCACCTCTCTCCAACTGCCAGAGTAGATACGAATAAGCTTGGCCATCTGGCGGCCGTGGGGGCTGTCCTTGTTAGGGCTGGGGGTATATAGGCGGGACGTCTCCCCGCGTGTGGCTGGATGGACGAGGAATTGGGTTTGATGGGGTTTTCTTGTCTTGCGTATACTATCCTGCATGTACGTACCTCATACTTGGACCACATATTCACCTCTAACGTGATCCACCACCGAGCGCCCACCCCCACCGAGCGCCCACCAACACTAAAATCCACCACCCACTAAATAAGGATATTGCGCCACCCACAATAGCTATTATTACAAGATTTCTTAGAGTCGCGATTATTAGATCTATTAGAGTAGATTAAATATTTTAGATTATATAAGCAGCTTTTTAGGGGGTCTAATTAGGCGCCTACGCTATAAAGTTACCTCTACTACTATATCCTCTTCTACTAGCTCCTTATTAACTACCTTAGCTAGTATAATAGTAGGAGGCTTAAGGATTTACCTCTTACCTATTTAGGATATTTTAATATTATTTTAGAGTTACTTTTCTAGTTACTTAGTAGTTTTCTACTTATTATATATAATAGCTTTTTAGGTAGCTTTCTCCTCCTACTCCTTCTTAGTAATTACTTAATTTAGGCAACGCTCCTCTATAAGTTAAGCTTTAGCAAGCTTCTATTACTTATAAAGCTTAATTACCTTACTTTTTTAGTATTATAGCTCCTATTCTTTAAGGTTCTTTTACTCCTAGTGTAAGGTTCTAGTTGTAGGCAATAGTATTTGCTTTACACTAGATAGAATAGTATAGAGATAGCTATTAGTATAGTATTAATATAAGAATAATACTTATCCTCCCTAAGCCCTATATAAAGCGCAGGTTTTACGCAGCTTAGGCGCTAAGATACTAAACCTAGCTAAGGATACACCTAATTAACTAGAACACTATAAGGTATCTTTATAATAGGGTTATTATAGAATCTCCCTCTCTAGCTATAGTCCCTAGTAGTAACCTATAGCCTTAATAAAAACCTTACTCTATAAGGAAGGAAAAGAGTATCTATAATTTAACCTATAGATACGCTATATAAGTGTTCCTTCTATATATTATATATATTATAGGTATATAGTATATATATATTATTATACTATAGTATAGAAAGTTAACTATTTACTTATTACTTAGTTAAGGCCTAAGCTCTATATATTATAAATAACTAAATACTTTACTACTATATACCTTAATCTTTAAGCACCTATAACACACCTTAACTATATATCCTATACCTATTAATATAGTTTACTATCTAAACCCTAAATATATTAAGAAGTTACACCTTTATAGTACCTAGCCCTACGCGTTTAATACGCTAGCTAAGTGTGTAGATTAGGTAGCCCTAGCTATAACCTACCTATAAAGGGCTTAGGCTTATACCTAAGCCTAGGTCTAACACAAGATAGACTAAGTCTAACACTACTACTAAGTAAACACACTAGACACCTATAAAAAGGCGTAGAGGGCTTACCTCTCCTTTAAGATACTAAATACTATTATTAACGCTTATTATATTCTCCCTTAAGGCTAGTCTATAATACTACCTACGCTACGCTAAAATATTACTAAGTAGAAAAAGGATTATAATATACCTAAGTATTATTACTATAAGCACTATACTACTAGTAACTATAGTAGGTATACTAAGGTTAGTACTAAGAGTTTACTTTAGGTGCGCTATAGCTAATTTTTATAGGTACTTTAGGTAATAAATAGTTAATTAAATTATTTATACGCCCTCTACGCTAACTATAATACTATAGTTATAAATACTACTACTCTAAGGATAGATACTAATATAATTACTATAGGCGTTAAGCTTATACGCTACTAGCGCTAGTTTAACTTAGAGCTATTAAGCTACTACTATATTACTACTTATACTAGCATACCTTTAGGTATAGCTACCTAGGTCCTTACTACTTTACCCTAATTCCTTAGCTTAATTCTTATAGAGTAGTATTATATTATAGCTACGCTTAAGTAGATTATAGGCTATATAGCTAGACTTATAAATACACTTATTAAGTATATATAAGGCGTATACTAACTAGTTTTAAGCTTCTAATAGTAGTAATAATACTAATAGCTTCTCTAGTAATAATAATAATAAGGAGGGTACTAGTATTAAAGCTAGTAATAGTAGTAGAGATAAGGAGGATACTAAAGGTAAGGAGGGTGTAGTTAAGGGTAAGGGCGCTTAGGAGGAGTAGGTATATTATATATAGGGCGTAATTCCTATAAATTATATTAGGTATTTTTATATTTATAAATACCTATAGGCCTAAGGCTATATTTAGGCTAAAGGCTATATAAAAAGATATACTTCTTTACTATATTTTCTATATATTACTTATAATCCTTTCTTACTTTTCTTATATAAGGAGCTTTACTAAGTTTATATTATTAAATTATATTATTTATATTCTTAAAGTCTAAGGGTAGAGTCTAGGTATCCTAGGATTTATTATAGCCTTTCTAGTAGAGTAGGTATTATAGTTAACCTTTCCTTTTCTACTTCCCTAGAATCTTCTCTACCTCCTAAACTTCTTCTCCTTTAGGTGTTACGTCTAGTAGGAGGGTGTTATCCTCTTCTCCTATTCTAGGATTCTAATATTCTAGTAGGGAAATATAGAATATATTATAAATATAATAGGAGGGTAAAAGAAGTAGGTAGTATACTTATATTCTAACTACGCCTTATATCTAAAATAGGCTAATAAACTTACTAGATAGCTTCCTACTAGGTTATTTAGCTAAGTTAATATACTTAGTACTAAATAGTACTAGATCTCCTAGGTAGAAGGTTTCTTCTTTATATTTCTTATTATAGTATTAGCTCTAATATTTATATACTTTCTCTAGCTATTCTTTTATTATTACTCTTATACTATATATATACTTTACTCTTTTAATTATATCTAGTATCTCCCCCTCTAGCTTACTAACCTTAAGTAGCTTAGTAAGTAAGGGATACTTACTATATACTACCTAGAATAGGGTAACTTTTATTAACTTATATACTAAATTATTATAGGTAAACTATACTATAGTAAGAAGTGTTACCTAGTCTTCTTAAGAACTTAATATAAATATTCTTAAGTATTATTCTAGGGTCTAGTTCTAGTGTTCTATTTGCCTATCTATCTATAGATAGAAGGTAGTGCTTAGCCTATACTTTACCTATAGTTAGTAGTAGATTTCTATTTAGAATAAAGAGGTAAAAACTACTCTTCTATCTAATATAATACCTTTCTAGATCCTAAACTTTAAAATAATATATATAAAGTAAGCCTCTATAAACTATTTTATATCCTATATTTTTAAAGTAGGTATATAAAGTACTATCTTTAAGAAGTAATATACTATTATAAGGATTATATTAAATATATAACCTATAAAGTCCTTTACTAGTAGTAGGCTAGTAATAAAGTCTAGTATAACCTCCTTAAAGATTTCTCTAGGGACTAGTAGTAGTAATAGCTTTCTATATTAGCTATACCTTAGAGCCTTACTCCTCTAGTAAATAGTATATATTCTTATATAATCCTAAATATCTTAATATAGAGTAGGCTAGTAGTATATCCTCTTAATTAGCTTAAGTATCCTATATACGCTAAAGTAGCCTACTATATATAAGTTATAGTTCTAGAATAAAATCTCTTACTTAATAGCTAGTTCCTCTAGAATATATATTCTACTATTATATCTTAGGACTTCCTTCTTATCTAAGTGCTAAATATACGCTTTTCTATAGTTTTAAGTGCTATTCTTAGGTATTAAGCTTATAACCTATTACTATATAAAGGCGTCCCCCTACTATAACTAGTATAAGGTCTTAATAAGTAATTAGTACTCTACTATTATAGGTTTACTACTAGCTAATACCCTAGCTAGTAAGCGTGGCACGCATAGCGTGTATACTATAGCGCTAGTAGTAGGGACCTTTCTAGTTCTATAAACTATAGTAACGTGTGTCTTACACGCGCCTAATAAGCTCTACTTATCTATAGATCTACTTACTCTACTAAGTCTATCCCTTATAAGTAGTTTACTTTATAAGGTAGGTAATAATTAGGTTAGTAATAGGTTCTCTTATATATAATCTACCCTTCTTAAGAGGCTATCTATATAGTTAGTTTTCCCTAATCTATACTCTACTTTAAAGTTAAAAGCTCCTAGATATATTACCTAATAAGCTTATTATAGGTTTAGCTTTTATATAGCGTGTATCCTATATAGGTTATTATAGTTACTTAGCACTTATATAGTATACTAGGTGCCTTCTAGGTAGTATTACTACTACTTAAAGCTATAAATAAAAGCTAGCAGCTCTAAGTTATAGACTTTATAATTTAGCTTAGTAGCTTATAATTTCCTTAAGATAAAGGTAACTAGGTGCTATTTCTTATCTTTAAAAAGTTATAAAAGAATACCTATAATAGTAAAGGTAGAAGTATCTATTTCTACTTAAATAGGGTGCTTAGCGTTAAAGTAGTATAAGATAGGCGCCCTTAAAAAGTATTTTTTAAGTATCTTAAAAGACTTATCTATAGTAGGTATCTAAGTAAAGCTATTATCCTTTTTAAGTAAATTAGTAAGAGGGGTAGTCTATATAGTATAGCCTATAATAAAGTATTAGTAGAAGTTAGTAAAACCTAGAAAAGATTATAGTTCCTTAATATTAGTTAGCTATAGCTATTAGGTAATAGTCTCTACCTAAGTAGGATTAGCGTATATACCTTACGTGCTAATAATAAAGCCTAGAAAGTAGACCTTTTTAGATATAAAGGTGCACTTTAGTAGGTTAATAAATAACTCTACCTTATATAGTAATTAAAGCATAGCGCGTATAGTATACTAGTAGAGTGTAACTTTATTACTACTAGTATAGATAAGGATATTATCTAGGTATATAATATATATATAATCTAAGTGTTTAATTAAGGCTCTATTAATATAGGCCTAGAAGCTAGTAGGGGTATTAGTTAGCCTAAATAGTATTACTAGATATTTAAAATAACTATAGCATATATAAAAAGCTATTTTCTATTTATCTCCTACCTTAATCTATATTCTATAGTAGGCATTCTAGAGGTCTAGGGTTGTGTAGTAGCGTGCGCCTAATAGGTAGTCTAGTATCTCTCTAATTAGTAGGAGTAGGTAATAATCTTTAATAGTAATTTATATTTAAATTATAGTAATCTATATAAAGGCAAAGTATTCTATCTTTCTTAGGAATAAATAGGATAGGGGCCCCTATAGGGCTAGTGCTATAGCAAATCTAGCTATTATATAGCGCTTATTCTAAGTACTCTCTAAGTAGCTTTAGTTTATATAAGGAGAGGTTATAAAGTAGACTATATAGAGGCTCCTTGCCTTCTAGAAGAGGAATAGTATAGTCTAAGGACTTAAAATTTAGAGGGGTAGTAGCTACCTCCTTACTAAAGATATTAGAGTAGTCCTTTAAAGTATCTAGTATACGCAGCTCTTATACTATATATACTTAGTAGATATAGGTATTATATTCTAAGTCTATACTAGTAGTCTATATAATACTAAGAAGTAGTAGGTTAAGACCTAATTATTATATATCTTCTTCTAACTCTTTAGTAGTAATAAGCTATATACTAGCTACTTTATATCCCTATCTCTAGGCTTAAGAGCTATAGTTAAGGTAAATATATCCTTACTAAAGGAATAGATTACTAAGTAGTAGTAGAGAGCCCTCTTTATTAACACTATATATAGTTATCTATATATAGCGCTTAATACCTATATTATTAGCTAAGTATACTTAGAGCGTATATACTATGTAAGTGCTCTATTACTATCTCCTAATCTAGCCTAACTAAGGAAGCTCTACTCCTTTAATAGGTAGTAGGCTTATTTTAATAGTAGTCTTTTAACTAATTAAGCTAATATCTACCTAAGGGTCTAAAATAACCTATAGTTATCTCTTTAGGGTTATCTCCCTAGCTACGCTATATATACGCTTTATACCTAGTAAGATATATATTAGAATACGCCTTACTATCCCTAGGTTATTAATAAGGCTTAAGCTTTTCCTATCTTATTAATACATATAGGGATCTAATTTAGGTTACTACTTTTATACTTATTAGTATAGTAGCCTTTCTTTTAATATTTAAAATAGGTAATACTATTCTTATCTTAAGGTAGCTTATTTATAGAAGGAGGTAGCTTCTCCCCTAGCTTCTAGTCCCTATATCTAGTATTTCCCTTAGGATATATATTATAATTACGCGTTAGAGAGGGTTAGTATAGGTTTTACTTAAGTATAGAGCCTAACGCTATTAAATCCTCTCTTATTACTAGTACTTAGTAGTAGTTAATAATTACTTGCTATATCTCTAGCCTTAGCTTTAAGAAAGGATACTAGACTCTCTATTATTTAGTATAGGGAGTAAGTTAATCCTCTAGGACTTTAAGGTATATTATAAAGGAGTAAACTATTTAGTCCCTATACTATATTACCTAAGCGTATATTATAGCTACTTTAAGTATATAATTAATAGGGTTAGAGAGTAAGTTAAGTATATATACCTTAAAATATAACTAGGTTAGTATTATAGTAGTTACTCTAAATATACGCTTAAAGTACGTGTACTATAGTTCTTAGGGGTCTCCTACTAAGTATTATATAGCCTAAAGAACCTTATCCTTATTATAGTAGAAAGTCTATAGTAATAGTAGAAAGGCTCCCTTATAAGAGTAAAAGAATTTATAATATTCTTTAAGGTTTTTTTCCTTATATTCTAATAGATCCTTTAGTTTTAGCATGCGCTTTAAAGGTAGGGGTGTTAGCGCCCTAGATACGCCCTATTTATACGTATTTTTAAGTATCTTAGGGATATCCTTTATTATACTCCCTATTAAGTCTAGGGTAGTGTCCCTTTCTAGGCTTTTAAGGTGTAGGATCTTAGCTTTTAGTTTATATAGGTGTTATAGTTTCTAGAGTTTATTATATCTCCTTTAGGTAGCTTAGATACGCTTATTAAGTGTTAAGTCTACGTCTAGTATAGGGGTTTACTACTTATTACTTAGGGGGGAACTACTTACTAGTTCTTCCCTTAGTTATAGCTTAATAGGGGGTGGTTATATTTTTACTAGTAGTACCCCTTAGCTATTTACGCGTGTAGATAGAGCTATCTCTAAACTATTAAATAAGAAGTATTATTATATAAGGTTCTAGTTATAGGTAATAGTATTTGCTTTATACTAGATAGAATAGTGTAGAGATAGCTATTAGTATAGTATTAATATAAGAATAATACTTATCTTACCTAAGCCCTATATAAAGCGCAGGTTTTACGCAGCTTAGGCGCCAAGACACTAAACCTAGCTAGGGATGCACCTAATTAACTAGAACACTACAAGGTGTCTTTACAATAGGGTTGTTACACCTAGAGCTTAAACACTTACTCTACCTTTAATAGTAAAATAAATTAGGCACTACTACTATAATTATTATTAGGGGGTAATAATAGAGGTTTACTACGCTTCCTACGCTTCTTCTTATTAGCTAGGGTAGCCCTTAGGTGTTTATTTTTATAGTTAAGTAGAGTATTTCTTACTAATATAGTGTAGATTATCTAGCTAAGCTTCTTTAACTATTTATTATAGATATTAATTATAGTATTATAGAGTAACTACTCTATCTTTCTCTAATTACTTATACTTAATATTAAGGTTATACTATTACTTAAAGAAGGCTAGTTACTATTATTTATAGGTGCTTTAAACCTTAAAAGGATAATATTAGGGTTAAGTAGTAAGATACCTATTACTTTAAAAGCTATTAATATTAGCTTTTCCTTAAAGGTATTACTCTATATAGTATTAAATAACTAGTAGAAATCCCTCTTAGTAATACTTATAAGCCCTTAGGAGCTATCTAGAAAACTAGATAGTTAAGCTTTATATAAAGCTATAAAGGGAGCAAATACTATAATATTAAGTAGCTAAAGGGTATAAGTGCTATAAGAGGGATATATTATAAGTAAGATCTTATATTTATTATAGTACTTAATAAACTCTATTATTATATAAGATCTATAGCTATTAAGGATAAGGAGCTAGTATAAAGTATAAGCTTTAGCTTTTGTCTTATAATTAAACACCTCCTTAAGCTAGGATACCCCTAGGGTATAGCTTATCTACCTACTTAGTAATCCTATAAAGAAAGCTTAGTATTATAATAGGTTAAAATCTTATAACTAGGTATCCTATAGAGCTCTAGATTAGGACTAATAAATAAGGGTAGAGGTAAGAGTAGTACTATTAGTGTATATACAAGCTATAGTAGTAATCCACTCCCTATTACTATCCTAGAGTATAGCTCTAATCTTTCTCTACTTATAGGCGCTCTTATTAAACACATGTTTAGTTTTTAATAGTATTCTAATAAGAAAACCCTTCTTATCTATATTATAGATATACTAACTCTTAATATTATATTACTCTATTTTTTAGTATAAAAGCTTAAAGTATAAGCTATACTTAAAGGTAGAATTAGCTTTAAAGTAGTTATAATTAAGCCTAGTAGCCTAATAGGAGATAAGATTAATATTATAGTAGTTAATAAAGTGCTATACCTAATTTTTACCTACTAGATTCCCTATTATTTTAGTTATAAAATTTTAAATAATAGTCTATATAGGGGGTAATCCTTGCCTATAAAGCTCTTTAATATACTTTATAAGCTTACTTTCTTATATAGTATTAAGTATTTAACTATTTAGTAGAGTAGTAGTATACACCTACTATAACAACCCTATCGTAAAGACACCTTATAGTGTTCTAGTTAATTAGGTGCATCCCTAGCTAGGTTTAGTGTCTTAGCGCCTAAGCTGCGTAAAACCTGCGCTTTATATAGGGCTTAGGTAAGATAAGTATTATTCTTATATTAATACTATACTAATAGCTATCTCTACACTATTCTATCTAGTATAAAGCAAATACTATTACCTATAACTAGAACCTTATATAATAATACTTCTTATTTAATAGTCTAGAGATAGCTCTATCTACACGCGTAAATAGCTAAGGGGTACTACTAGTAAAAATATAACCACCCCCTATTAAGCTATAACTAAGGGAAGAACTAGTAAGTAGTTCCCCCCTAAGTAATAAGTAGTAAACCCCTATACTAGACGTAGACTTAACACTTAATAAGCGTATCTAAGCTACCTAAAGGAGATATAATAAACTCTAGAAACTATAACACCTATATAAACTAAAAGCTAAGATCCTACACCTTAAAAGCCTAGAAAGGGACACTACCCTAGACTTAATAGGGAGTATAATAAAGGATATCCCTAAGATACTTAAAAATACGTATAAATAGGGCGTATCTAGGGCGCTAACACCCCTACCTTTAAAGCGCATGCTAAAACTAAAGGATCTATTAGAATATAAGGAAAAAAACCTTAAAGAATATTATAAATTCTTTTACTCTTATAAGGGAGCCTTTCTACTATTACTATAGACTTTCTACTATAATAAGGATAAGGTTCTTTAGGCTATATAATACTTAGTAGGAGACCCCTAAGAACTATAGTACACGTACTTTAAGCGTATATTTAGAGTAACTACTATAATACTAACCTAGTTATATTTTAAGGTATATATACTTAACTTACTCTCTAACCCTATTAATTATATACTTAAAGTAGCTATAATATACGCTTAGGTAATATAGTATAGGGACTAAATAGTTTACTCCTTTATAATATACCTTAAAGTCCTAGAGGATTAACTTACTCCCTATACTAAATAATAGAGAGTCTAGTATCCTTTCTTAAAGCTAAGGCTAGAGATATAGCAAGTAATTATTAACTACTACTAAGTACTAGTAATAAGAGAGGATTTAATAGCGTTAGGCTCTATACTTAAGTAAAACCTATACTAACCCTCTCTAACGCGTAATTATAATATATATCCTAAGGGAAATACTAGATATAGGGACTAGAAGCTAGGGGAGAAGCTACCTCCTTCTATAAATAAGCTACCTTAAGATAAGAATAGTATTACCTATTTTAAATATTAAAAGAAAGGCTACTATACTAATAAGTATAAAAGTAGTAACCTAAATTAGATCCCTATACGTATTAATAAGATAGGAAAAGCTTAAGCCTTATTAATAACCTAGGGATAGTAAGGCGTATTCTAATATATATCTTACTAGGTATAAAGCGTATATATAGCGTAGCTAGGGAGATAACCCTAAAGAGATAACTATAGGTTATTTTAGACCCTTAGGTAGATATTAGCTTAATTAGTTAAAAGACTACTGTTGCAGGAGGGATATCAACTGGATCACGGAGCATCTTGATCCCGATTAATCCCAATAAATCCCGATCAATACCCCTGTATGACCTACTATCTAATTGACTGCTAGCTCACTGCTAAGTGCCCAATAAAAAGCAGGAGCTCTAGTAAGGAAGGTTTACTAATTATTCACCTTCTAGTAAGGGTAGCTAAAGCTCTATATATATAAGTACGATTGTAGTAGATACAATCTAATAATCTATCTCCTAAATTATTCCTAACCTTAGTAATCTAAATTTACATAGTTATAAGCCTGGTTCGCGCTTTACCTTATTAAAGATTGTCCTATCTATTTAAGCGTATTATTCAACTTGGACACTAAGCTAGCAAGCTTTACTCTTTATACTATTTCTTAAGCAGAAGCTTACTTATTACTCTTCTACTATAAGCAACTAAATCCTAAAGGGGGATATCCTACTTACTAGATTAACTAACTAGCCCACCTAGTACATTTAATTTAGATACTATGCCTTAACTAAAGGGATCTAGGTAGAGGTAGACCCTAAGGCTCTAGATACTAAAAACCACTTTAAAAATAAACCTATTAAGCCTAACATGCTAACAGATATCGCGCTATCTAACACAACAAGCGAGTAGTACAAGCTCTAAATAGCTTAGTACTAAGCCTGCTTATTAGATTAGGTATTAAAGTTATTAGTAATCTAGAACCTCTTTATATAGGTTAATAATATAGTAGATTAAGGGATCCTTACCCTAGCCTATATAGAGCTTGTTAATTAAGGAAGAGTAACCCTCTAAGCACTAATCTAAGTGCTCTGCAACAACCTAGCGCTAACTAACTTAAGTGCTGCAACACTAGCAAGATTGCAGTACAAAGCTTATCTTGCTAAGGCAAAGATAAGTAGCTAAGACGCTAATTACTAGTAGAAGGAGTGGACAATCCTATATGCGCAAGCTAAGGTATACAACGTTCCTAATATTAAAGGACAGCTCGCAGTACAAGATTATCTTAAAGCTCTATCTACTAGGATCTTACTAGATTAGGGTTAAACTATGTTTTAAAGGATTATTAAAAAGTTAGTAATAGGAGAGCTAACTTATAACCTCCTACAGGTTGCTAAGATCTATTTATTACTACTCTAAGAAAACAATATAAGATTAAGCTCTAAGGGTCCTAGAGTGTTTGCAACAATAGGAGCTCTACCTTCTAACTAACCTAAGAAGGAGTCTTTATATCTATATAGTAGATCTTACCTATAGAAACCTCCTAAATGCAAAAACATTATTAAAGCTTAGATTAATATAGGTGATAAGCTTACTACTACTTAATAATTAGAGATTAAGAGAAAGATTAATAGGAATCTAAAATTTAAAGAGTTAAGAAAAACTCTAATTAAGTCCTATCCTATTAATTAAGATTATAGTAGTAAGGTAAAAGAAAACGCGATCACCTATCCAGGCAGTATCTAGGCGGCACTAATCAACCCTATGTTAATAGTAGAGAAAACGAACGGGATCTATTTAACCATAGACTTTGAAGCTCACGCTCTATTAAAGAGCACTATCTTTAACAATAGGGGTGCAGTGCACCTAGTTAATAATATAAGCTACCTAGAAGAAAGCTTGTTTAGATTAGTTAAATATAAGACGGTTAAAGCAGGAACTTAAGCTTTTCTAATCTTAGGCAGAGGGACTAGAGTGATCCCTAATGCTCTTAATAGACCAAGAGGTCCAAAAACAGAAGATTTGGTGCTTACTAACATAGTGTTAGTAGAAGGTTTTTATGTAAATATTATATTAGAAGCTTGATTGCTTAAAGCAGGAGTTTGGTTCCTTAGGCTAGATGCCACCTTGCGGTTTAGATTATTAGAAAAGAGCGTTGTATTAGCTAAGTTACTACGCAAGTTTAACTTAACTTTCCTAGAATATAAGCCCTCTACCCCTTATTAAATAATCTAAAGTATAGTGCCTAAACAACCCTAACAATCCTAGATAACTTACCTAAGATACAATAGTAAGGAGCTTTAGCACTAATAATTAGGCTATTTAGGACCTAAGGCACTTAAAGCTCTAGTTAAGTTAGTAATAAATATTAGGATTAAAGGAACTCCTAGGAGCAAATGCGAGCACTGCGCTATTACACATGCCTAACAGGTTATATTAAGACAACTAAGGGAAAGATTACTACGTCTATACTACTAGGTATTATAGGATCTATTTAACATGCTAACAGGTATAGCTTACAAGTAATAGATCTTAGTATTAAAGTGCAACTACTTAGGAAAGCTTTATACCTATCTACTGCAAGCTAAAAACCTTAATAAGATTATACAGGTGTTTAAAAATTTCAAGAGCTTAATACTTAACTAATATAAGCTTAGCATAGTTAAGATTATACAAGACAACAACGTTGCAACGCTCCCTTAGCGTAGCAAATCTCGCTTTTAGATCTAGGTAGCTAATAATAGTATTAAAATTAAGAGCTTACCTGTATATACCTATAAACCTAATAGAGGAGTAGAAAGAGTAGGGCAGGAGATTATAACAAAATCAATTAAAATAAGGATTAGTGCTAACCTACTAACAAAGCTCTGGCCTAAAATTATTAAAGCAGCAACTTAGCTCTATAATATAAGCCTATCCTATACTTACAATATAATATTACCTAACAAAGTGCTAGATTATTAGTTTACTAGATACTTTAGGTGGTGGCAACTAGAGCAGATAAGGGAGGCAACTACTAATCTCTGCCCTGATTAGAGCGGAATATACGCCTATAGCTATTAAGCTTACCCCCTTAACGGAGATTAAGTAGCTGGGCGTTACAAGAGGGTTTTTAAGGTGAACCCTTAGGGTTATATTAGATATCTAGTAGGATATAGAGCATCTAATATATATAGGATATAGATCCCCTTACTTAATTAAATTATTATAACGCGGAACGTTACCTTTAATAAGGATCTTTTCTATAAAGAGAAAGATCTAGAGCAGCTTTAATAGTTAGAAGCTTAAAAGATAGTTAATATTATTAGCAAAGATAAGATCCGCAATACAGGAGAAGCATATAAAGAGCTTAATATCTTTAATTAGCTTTATATTGCGGCAGAGCAATATAAGGAGTCTAGTAAGTAAGAAGGACTAAACCTAGCGCAGGAGCTAGGGGGTAGGGTAGAGCTAGAGGAGGTAGATAATTAGGCTAGCTAGCCTAGTAATTCACAACCCCCTAAGTAGACACCTCTAGCGTAGGTACTAAGCATAGCTAGCTTAGCACAAAGGATCTATACAAAGTCCCCTAAGCTAATAGGGCTCTAAACTTCTAAACTAACACTAGAACTAAACTTTAGTATAGGAAATAAAGGATCTATACAGGTTATAGATTAGGGTCTTACTACCTAAGATAGTAGTAATCTAACTCACTTTAACGCCACAATAGGTAGCTCCTAGGAAAGACCTAGAGGGGAGAGTGCTATTAGTAGGTTACACTATAAGAGCACGGAGATAGGTAAGGGCACCCTATCTAGCTCTTATAGGGGTAGTAAGCAGAGCTCCTACCTACCTGCTTTAGGACTAGATTCTGTATCTCCTACAGATCCCTTACAAGCGGCACCTAGAGCTCCTAGAAGAAGCAGAAAACTATAAGTTAAAGGACTGCCACTAACGCGTGTTAGTAAGCAAGCTTAGGGACAGGACCCTAATAAACTACTAGGAGGCTCTACAAGTGCGGGGATATATATAGTAATAGATCTATTAGATATAGATCTAATTAGAAATCCCTTGCACAATCTTTTAGTATATCCTAAACTAAACGCTATAATCTACGCTATAATTATAGCAGTAATAGGGAGCAAATCTCCTAAAAACCCTAAAAGGAATACGCACTAGGACGCTCTACAAAAAGAGCTAAAATAATAGAAGGATCTCTATAACTACTAAATAGGATAGCAATTTAGAGACGCAGTATATAAAGAAATTAATACTCTACTAAAAGCTAGTACCTAGG
Source organism: Plenodomus lingam (assembly GCF_022343315.1). NCBI lineage: Eukaryota > Fungi > Ascomycota > Dothideomycetes > Pleosporales > Leptosphaeriaceae > Plenodomus > Plenodomus lingam. Next base: position 1,434,206 of record NW_027093966.1, on the reverse strand, counting down.
AGGAGATTAATAGGCTAAATATAGGAGAGCGTCTACTCCTACTTAAATAGGTGTTTACATACAAGCTTAATTAGGATAGTTACCTAATTAAGTGCAAAGCAAGGATAGTAGTAAGAGGAGATCTATAGCTTACTAACTCAATTTATTTAACCTACGCAGCTACCCTAGTAGCTTAAACCTTTAGGACTATAATAGCTATTAGAGCTAAGTTTAACCTTAAGATATATTAATATAACGTTGTTAGAGCTTTCCTTAACGCCTTAAGGGATTAACACCCTATAGTTATCTGCGAACTACCTAAAGGATATTAAATACCTAGGAAGTGCGTTAAGCTTAAACAAGCTCTATATAGATTAAAAGACTTACTATTATTATAGTATAACAAGCTCTTAACTATACTCTAAGAAAATAAGCTTATTACTTCTAAAGAGGAGCTATACCTATTCTTTAATAGAGATTGCAGTATCTTGTTAATATTCTATGTAGATAATATCCTATTGCTCTATTACTAAAACTACGCAAGCTAAGCTTACAAAGTCATCCAAGCTCTAAAGCAAAGATATACTATAGAAGAGAAGGGACCTGTAAGCTGGTTTCTAGGGGTAAGAGTAATCTAGGATAGAAAGAGACAGATAATAACGCTTATTTATAATAAATATATTAATAAGATTGCAAAGAAATTTAATCTAGCAGAGATAGGAAAATTCCCTACTACACTACTATTAAGTAAAGATATTAAAAAGAGCACTAGAGAAGCCACTAAAAAGGAGATTAAGGACTATTAGGAGCGCGTTAGATTAATCCTTTACACCTTAATTATGGTGCGCCCTAATATTGCCTATGCAGCCTCCTAGCTCTCCTAATACCTTACTAACCTATCTAAACAACACTTTAATGCGGTTAATTAAGTAATCGTCTATCTATACTAAACTTAATACTAATTAATCTAATATAGGAATAGGGATCCTAATAAGCTTATAATATGTAGTAATGCGTTATTTGCTAATAATATTAATACTTAGCAATTATTACATAGATACCTAATCACGCTCTTTAGAGGACCTATTATTTAGAAGGCAGCTTAATAATTAACTGTTACTACTTTAACTACTAAGGTAGAGCTCCTTGCGCTTAAGCAAGTAAGCAAAGAAGTAATAGCGTTAAAACGCTTTTTAACTAAAATACACCTTACTTTAGATACTACCTAGATAATTAATTATAATAATTAACAAACTATTAGGTTAGTAGTAGGCAATAATAAAAGGATTACTACTAAGCTATACTATGTAGATATTTAAAATATGTAGCTTAGGTAAGAGCATATAAAGGGATCTTTCTATATTACCTACCTACCTACTAGTAATATACTAGCTAATAGGCTTACTAAAAACCTAACTATATAATAATTTATAAGGTTTAGGGAGTACCTAAAGTTATATAATAGTAGAGTATATATTATATAGTGTTAATTAAAGTAAGGTAGTATATAAGATCTATTAATATATAATATAAAAATAACTAACTATAGCCTACCTCTCTATTATTAACTAGGTAGCTTCCCTAAGGAGCTCTATTACGCGCGTAAAGCGTGCCTTAGAGTCTATAGGGAGCTACCTAGGTTACCCTATCCTAGGATCTATAGGGGGAACCTTAGAGGAGCTAGAGTCCTTATCTTCTAATAAGGAGCTCTAGGCACTCTTAGCTGCAGAAGCAGCCTTACGCGCAAGCTTAGCGGCAGCAGTAGCAGCTTTTACTAGCTCCTGCTACTTAGCCTTACTCTCCTTAAGGAGCACTAAGACCCTCCTCTTCTTATCCTTAAGAAGGTCTTAGCTCTTACCTACCTGCTTCCTTGCTAGGAAGGACAGTATAGAGCGTTAGGCAAGCTTAGGGCTATTAGTTTGTTAGTATAAGATCTTACTAAGTATTATAAAGGAAAAATTCTTGTATAGATTATATATATTAGGATATAGCTATACCTAGAGGAGCACTACTAGCACTAAGTCCCCTTACTAGAAGAGTTATAGCACTTGCTATTAGACTTGTTAAAGAGCGCTAAGCGCAGATAATTTAGACAAGTTTTAGCACAACAAATACTAGGCTCTCTATAGTAGGAGGATCTTAGGGTCTCCTTAGGAGCTAGAGAGGGAGTAGGAGCAGGAGTGGGGGCCTTAGGAGGGGTCTAGGGAGGAGCAGGAGCTAGAGTTAGAGTTAGAGCTAGAGTAGTAGGAGCTAGAGCAGGAGCACCCTTCCTTAGCTTTGTAATCTTAGCCGCGGTAGTAGTAGCCACGCGCTTAGCTACTGCACACTCTACTATAGCCTTACGCTTAGTAGTAGCGCGCTCTTCTTTAGTAGCAGTAGCTTTAGCGACTATAGCTTTAGCTACGTAGGAGGTAATAAGGGCAGCGTAGGTAGAGCAAGCGCGAGTAGCAGGTTTTAACTTTAACTAAGATAGGTTAGCAGGGATATAGGTATAGTTTAGATCTTTAGGGTTAGATAATCTTATAACTTAAGCTATAGTAAAGATTATAGTTAGGTAGATAGAGTTATAGAGCTCTATCTAGATAATATCTACACGCGCAAGCGCAGGCTAAATAAGGAAGGCGCGCTAGTTAGTATCTAAAGAGTAAGCTAATTTAACCCTTTAGATATACAACACTCTAATTAGCTACACCACCTACTAACTATAAGCGCAACCATAATAACAAAAGATCCACCTACACCTAGGGGGTGTGTTGTAGGAGGGATATTAACTAGATCACAGAGCATCTTAATCCTAATTAATCCTAATTAATCCTAATTAATACCCCTGTATAACCCACTATCTAATTAACTGCTAGCTTACTGCCAAGTGCCTAATAAAAAGCAGGAGCTCTAGTAAGGAAGGTTTACTAATTATTTACCTTCTAGTAAGGGTAGCTAAAGCTCTATATATATGAGTACGATCGTAGTAGATACAATCTAATAATCTATCTCCCAAATCATTCCTAACCTTAGTAATCTAAATTTACACAACTACTATTAAAATAAGCCTACTACCTATTAAAGGAGTAGAGCTTCCTTAGTTAGGCTAGATTAGGAGATAGTAATAGAGCACTTACATAGTATATACGCTCTAAGTATACTTAGCTAATAATATAGGTATTAAGCGCTATATATAGATAACTATATATAGTGTTAATAAAGAGGGCTCTCTACTACTACTTAGTAATCTATTCCTTTAGTAAGGATATATTTACCTTAACTATAGCTCTTAAGCCTAGAGATAGGGATATAAAGTAGCTAGTATTTAGCTTATTACTACTAAAGAGTTAGAAGAAGATATATAATAATTAGGTCTTAACCTACTACTTCTTAGTAATATATAGACTACTAGTATAGACTTAGAATATAATACTTATATCTACTAAGTATATATAGCGTAAAAGCTGCGTATACTAGATGCTTTAAAGGACTACTTTAATATCTTTAGTAAGGAGGTAGCTACTACCTCTCTAAATTTTAAGTCCTTAGACTATACTATTCCTTTTCTAGAAGGTAAGGAGCCTCTATATAGTCTACTCTATAACCTCTCCTTATATAAGCTAAAGCTACTTAGAGAGTACTTAGAATAAGCGCTATATAATAGCTAGATTTGCTATAGCACTAGCCCTATAGGGGCCCCTATTCTATTTATTCCTAAGAAAGATAAAATACTTTACCTTTATATAGATTACTATAGTTTAAATATAATTACTGTTGCAGGAGGGATATTAACCAGATCACGGAGCATCTTGATCCAATTAATCCCGATCAATACCCCTGTATGACCCACTATCTGATTAACTGCTAGCTCACTGCTAAGTGCCTAATAAAAAGCAGGAGCTCTAGTAAGGAAGGTTTACTAATTATTCACCTTCTAGTAAGGGTAGCTAAAGCTCTATATATATAAGTCCAATCGTAGTAGATATAATCTAATAATCTATCTCCTAAATTATTCCTAACCTTAGTAATCTAAAATTTAATAGTTATAAGCCTAGTTCGCGCTTTACCTTATTAAAGATCGTCCTATCTATTTAAGCGTATTGTTTAACTTAGACACTAAGCTAGCAAGCTTTACTCTTTATACTATTTCTTAAGCAAAAGCTTACTTATTACTCTTCTACTATAAGCGACTAAATCCTAAAGGGGGATATCCTACTTACTAGATTAACTAACTAGCCTACCTAGTATATTTAATTTAGATACTATACCCTAACTAAAGGGATCTAGGTAGAGGTAGACCCTAAGGCTCTAGATGCTGAAAACCACTTTAAGAATAAACCTATTAAGCCTAACATGCTAATAGATATCACGCTATCTAATATAACAAGCGAGCAGTACAAGCTCTAAATAGCTTAGTACTAAGCCTGCTTATTAGATTAGGTATTAAAGTTATTAGTAATCTAGAACCTCTTTATATAGGTTAATAATATAGTAGATTAAGGGATCCTTACCCTAGCCTATATAGAGCTTGTTAATTAAGGAAGAGTAACCCTCTAAGCACTTATCTAAGTGCTCTATAATAACCTAGCGCTAACTAACTTAAGCGCTGTAACACTAGCAAGATTATAGTACAAAGCTTATCTTGCTAAGGCAAAGATAAGTAGCTAAGATACTAATTACTAGTAGAAGGAGTGGATAATCCTATATACGCGAGCTAAGGTATACAACGTACCTAATGTTAAAGGATAGCTTGTAGTATAGGATTATCTTAAAGCTCTATCTGCTAGGATCTTACTAGATTAGGGTTAAAACATGTTTTAAAGGATTATTAAAAAGTTAGTAATAGGAGAGCTAACTTACAACCTCCTGTAGGTTACTAAGATCTATTTATTACTTCTCTAAGAAAACAATATAAGATTAAGCTCTAAAGGTCCTAGAGTGTTTGCAATAATAGGAGCTCTACCTTCTAATTAACTAAAGAAGGAGTCTTTATGCCTATATAGTAGATCTTACCTATAGAAACCTCCTAAATATAAAAATGTTATTAAAGCTTAGACTAATACAGGTGACAAGCTTACTACTACTTAATAATTAGAGATTAAGAAAAAGATTAATAGGAATCTAAAATTCAAAGAGTTAAGAAAAGCTCTAATCAAGTCCTATCCTATTAATTAAGATTATAGTAGTAAGGCAAGCGTAATCACCTATCTAGGTAGTATCTAGGCGGCACTAACTAACCCTATATTAATAGCGGAGAAAATAAACAGGATCTATTTAACTATAGACTTTAAAGCTTACGCTCTATTAAAGAGCACTATCTTTAACAATAGGGGTGTAGTGCACCTAGTTAATAATATAAGCTACCTAGAAGAAAGCTTGTTTAGATTAGTTAAATATAAGACAGTTAAAGCAGGAACTTAAGCTTTTCTAATCTTAGGCAGGGGGACTAGAGTAATCCCTAATACTCTTAATAGACTAAGAGGTCCAAAAATAGAAGATTTAGTGCTCACTAACGTGGTATTAGTAGAACGTTTTTATGTAAATATTATATTAGAAGCTTAATTACTTAAAGCAGGAGTTTAGTTCCTTAGGCTAGATACTACCTTATAGTTTAGATTATTAGGAAAGAGCGTTGTATTAGCTAAGTTACTGCGCAAGTTTAACTTAACTTTCCTAGAATACAAGCCCTCTACCCCTTATTAAATAATCTAAAGCATAGTGCCTAAACAACCCTAGCGATCCTAGACAACTTACCTAAGACACGATAGTAAGGAGCTTTAGCACTAATAATTAGGCTATTTAGGACCTAAGGCGCTTAAAGCTCTAGTTAAGTTAGTAATAAACGTTAGGATTAAAGGAACTCCTAGGAGCAAATACAAGCACTGCGCTATTACACATGCCTAACAGGTTATATTAAGATAACTAAGGGAAAGATTACTACGTCTATACTACTAGGTATTATAGGATCTATTTAATATGCTAACAGGTATAGCTTATAAGCAATAGATCTTAGTATTAAAGTGCAACTACTTAGGAAAGCTTTATACCTATCTACTACAAGCTAAAAACCTTAATAAGATTATATAGGTGTTTAAAAATTTTAAGAGCTTAATACTTAACTAATATAAGCTTAGTATAGTTAAGATTATGCAAGATAACAACATTGCAACGCTCCCTTAGCGTGGTAAATCTTGCTTTTAGATCTAGGCAGCTAATAATAGTATTAAGATTAAGAGCTTACCTGTATATACCTATAAACCTAATAGAGGAGTAGAAAGAGTAGGGCAGGAGATTATAACAAAATTAATTAAAATAAGGATTAGTGCTAACCTACTAATAAAGCTCTAGCCTAAAATTATTAAAGCAGCAACTTAGCTCTATAATATAAGCCTGTCCTATACTTACAATATAATATCACCTAATAAAGTGCTAGATTGTTAGTTTACTAGATACTTTAGGTGGTGGCAACTAGAGTAGATAAGGGAGGTAACTGCTAATCTCCGCCCTAATTAGAGCGGAATATACGCCTATAGCTGTTAAGCTTACCCCCTTAACTAAGATTAAGTAGCTAGGCGTTACAAGAGGGTTTTTAAGGTGAACCCTTAGGGTTATATTAGATATCTAGTAGGATATAGAGCATCTAATATATATAGGATATAGATCCCCTTACTTAATTAGATTATTATAACGTGGACTGTTACCTTTAATAAGGATCTTTTCTATAAAGAGAAAGATCTAGAGTAGCTTTAATAGTTAGAGGCTTAAAAGATAGTTAATATTATTAGCAAAGATAAGATCTATAATATAGAAGAAGCATATAAAGAGCTTAATATCTTTAATTAGCTTTATATTATAGTAGAGTAATATAAGGAGTCTAGTAAGTAAGGAGAACTAAACCTAGCGTAGGAGCTAGGGGGTAGGGTAGAGCTAGAGGAGGTAGATAATTAGGCTAGCTAGCCTAGTAATTCACAACCCCCTAAGCAGACACCTCTAGTATAGGTACTAAGCATAGCTAGCTTAGCACAAAGGATCTATATAAAGTCCCCTAAGTTAATAGGGCTCTAAACTCCTAAACTAATACTAGAACTAAACTTTAGTATAAGAGATAAAGGATCTATGCAGGTTATAGATTAGGGTCTTACTACCTAAGATAGTAGTAATCTAACTTACTTTAACGCCACGATAGGTAGCTCCTAGGAAAGACCTAGAGGGGAGAGTGCTATTAGTGGGTCACTCTATAAGAGCATAGAGATAGGTAAGGGCACCCTATCTAGCTCTTATAGGGGTAGTAAGTAGAGCTCCTACCTACCCGCTTTAGGACTAGATTCTGTATCTCCTGCAGATTGTAAAGGACTTGGGCTTATGCCTAAGCCTAGGTCTAACACAAAACGGACCAAGTCTAACACTACTACTAAGCGAACACACTAGACACCTATAAAAAGGCGTGGAGGGCTTATCTCTCCTTTAAGATACTAAATACTATTATTAACGCTTATTATATTCTCCCTTAAGGCTAGTCTATAATATTTTAGTATCTTCTTCTAAACATACTATAATAGTAATAAGAGATAGACGCGCTGGATATTTAGAATAACTAGGTGCAACCTAATATAGTAGAAAGGCTAATATAATAGGTCTATAGTTTAATAGAATAATAGGCTTAAGACTCTGCTATAATAGCTATACTATATTAATAGAACAAGGAAATACGCAATTAGATTCTATCCTAACCCTCCTCTAAGCCCGCTAGGTTTAATAATATGCTACCTCCGCCCTCTCCTACCTTATATTATAAACCCTTCCTAGTTAGCTTGCTATATAATAGCACTAAGGCAAACTTCTCCTCCTAGCAAATAACTATAGAGTTTAAACTGCGTGCAGACAAGGTCTTTATTAGGGATAAGGAGGCAAGGTTTATATATATTTAGTCCTAGTTATTACCTATAGTCTAGCGCGCTATAGCACTATACTTTAAGGATAGTGCATATAAGTATTAGGATATAAGCAGGTTTCTTAACTACCTAGCGTTCTATTATAGCAACTACTACAGGTAGAAGCGCGCCTAAGTCGCGTTAGAACACTTATATTAAGGCTAAAATTAGCCTTTTATAGAGTTCTTTATAAATTTTATATAGCTTCTTATATAGTTAGGAGGTTTATACTAGGATAATAAATAGAAGCTTTTATAACTTTAGTAATCTCTTAATAGCTATATATGCTTAGTTTCCCTTAATAGGGGAGTCTTTAGGACAAACTATAATATAGCTATAGAGGAATATAAGATAATTATAGTAGATATTAAAATAGCCTCTCTAGAACTAGGGTTTCTTTAGGCTAGTAAGTCTAAGGAACCCTAGTAGAGGTCTGCCTTAGATTAGGATAGCAACACAAATATAGTAGAAGTAGCAGCCTTATTAAGTGCACCTACTAAACTACTAATATCACGTCCTAACTAGATCCTATAGGACCTATTTAATACACAGAAACTAGCAAAGGTCTACACCTAGTGTAGATAGGGTGGTTATTTTATGCGTGCATGTCCTAATACCCTATTACTACAACTAGTAGGTGTTAAGATAGTTATAGTATTAGTAAGTAGCCCTAATTTAGGAAACTAGCTACCCCTAACCCTAGGCTAAGTTAAGGGTATAAGGAGGACACTGTAATAGAGGAATTATTAATAGTAGAGGCTATTAAGTATCCCCTAGATATTAAGGCGGGGTTAAATAATCCTCCCTTCTTTATTCCCCTCCTCCTAGGTAGAGTAGAGAATGTATAAGTAATAGTTAATTTAGGGTACTAGTGTTTTAGTGTAGTTAAGGAAAAGTTAGCAAGATAGATTAGTAGGACCTTTATTAATATTCCCCCGCGACCCTTACAATATGCCTAGGGAATTGCTAAGGGTACAAGAATTGCATAGTTAGTAGTATTAGACTATAATTTAGATAGTTAGCAGTCTTAGCTTTTAGCTTATGTAGTACCTTGTCTTTCCTATTAACTAATACTAGGCAGACTATAGCTTTGTAGAGAGGGCGTTGTTATAGATATTCTACAAGGTAAATTAATAATTAGGAAGGCGGGCAATATAGTAGTATAAGAGAGTAGGAGACGCCTATATCCTACCTATATCTCTATTATCTTAGGTTTAGTTATAGCAGGGTTATTAAATTAAGGACCCTAATAGGAAGATATATAGGTACAAATTTTTGCAATAAATATACTAGATATTTTATAAGTAATATATAACTTGCGCCTAATAAAATATCTAGGAAGTGTTAATAAGGGAAGTCCTATTAATATACACACTATCTATATTACTAGTAACATAGTTTCCTATAAACCTAAGTATAAAACTAGAAAGATAAAGTTACTACTAGAACTTTAAGAGTTTAAGGACCTATTTAATAAAGAGTTAGCAAGCAGTTTGCTACCTTATTAAGGCAGTATAGATTACTATATTTAGTTAACAACTCTCCTAAATAGAACCTAGCCTAACCCCCTATAGGGTCCCCTATACCCTATATCGCGTGATTAATTACTAGAACTAAGAACATAACTTACTAGATTAATAGATAAGGGCTAGATCTAAGTAAGCTCTTCTATAGCTAGAGCTCTAGTATTGCTAGTAAAGAAGCTATTAGGCAGTTAGCGTCTATATATAGACTACTAGATGCTTAATAGCATAATAACCTTAGACTAATACCTACTACTACTTATTAAGGAAACTTTACGCACACTATCTAGCGTAAATTAGTTTACAAAAGTGGATATTTGCGCCACATTTTATAAAGTTAGAATAGTAGAGGGTTATAAGTCCTTAACTACTTTCTACACCTAGTTTAGGTTATATAAATAGTTAGTATATCTATTTAGTCTTAGTAGTGCGCTATCTACTTTCTAATAATATATTAATGCTGCGCTTGCAGAGTTACTTAGATTGTATATAATAGCCTACCTTAATAATATCTTAATTTATTTAGGAGGAAACTAGTTTAACTATATAGAAAAAGTAAAGTATATACTTATGCTATTAAAAGAAGTAGGACTATACCTAGACTTAGAGAAATGTGCTTTTAGTGTTAAGGAGGTACGCTACCTAGGCTATATTATTAAGGCGGGTAAATTACTTAGACCTAACCCTAAAAAGCTTAGGGTAGTATAGGAATAGGAATCCCCTAGGAATGTAAGAGAGGTAAGGAGTTTTCTAGGTTTTGCTAACTTCTACCACAATTTTATTGCAAAGTTTTCTAAAGTAGTAGCACCTTTAAACTAACTAACTAGGAAGAACACCCTATTCTAATAGGGAGAGAAAGAATAAAGTGCATTTAATGCGCTAAAAAAGGCGTTTATATTAGGACTAGTATTAATATAATAGGACCTAGCTAAAGAAATATTATTAGAAGCAGACTATTTAGGATACGCTTTTAGGGGTTGCTTATTGTAAAAAGTTAGGGGCGTCTAGCGCCTAGTTACTTACTACTCTATAGCACTAACGCTAGAGAGACAAAACTACACTATATATAATAAGGAATTACTTGCTATTATTAAGTGTCTTAAAAGTTAGTTAGTAGAGTTATAGAGTATTTATAAGCTATTTATAATATTTATAGACTATAAAAACTTAGAGTACTTTACTAACCTTTAAAGCTTAAGCAAATAATAGTGCTAGTAGGTAGAGGAACTTTTAAAATATTAGTATATCCTATAGTATAGACCTAGCTATCTTGCAGGATAACCTAATACCTTAAGCAGACAACTATAAGATTTAAACTCCTCTAAAGCAACACTATAGTTAGTAATACGCCCTAAATTAATTTAGGTTGTAGTATTAGAAGTAGAGGAGGCGTCTAAGTTACTAAAGGGCGCTAGCCTCTTTGCTAACCTATATATGCAGATACTATAGGACAAAGCAGTACTAGAAGATAAGACATACTAAGTACGTCTTAATGCGGTTTAGAAAGGCGCTAGGTCTTTCCTAGTTTTAGCTAATACAAAGTAATAGATTAGGGACTATATAATTAGCGTACACAGCACTTTGCTCTAGAGGGGTATTATTTAGTTACTAATATAGGAACCCCTTATAACTACTATTATATAGCAAGTATATAAATTAGGTTTAGTAGGATACCTAGGAAAGAATATAATATTTTAAATACTACGCTATAAATATTATTAGGATAGAATATTAGGAGATATTATATAGTATATTTAAAACTACTATTATTATAGTGCTTATATCTCCTAGAAGCGCTAATAGGGTCTATTATAACCTATACTAGTCGCGTTACAATACTAGTCCTAAATATCTATAGATTTTATAGTTAACCTACTAGCAAAAGAGGATAGCAAACCCTAGTACCTATTAGTTATTACTAACAGATTATCTAAATATATTTAGCTTAAAGCAACAGTCTCTATAATAGCTAATTATTGTGCAAGAATCTTCTAGGATAACTAGTAGTAGTTCTAGGGCTTCCTATCCTCTATTATTACTAACTAAGGCTTAGACTAGTTAGGATCCTTCTAGATAACGTTATGCTAGATAACAAAGATAAACTAGTTACTATCTACTGCATACCACCCCTAGATAGACAGTGGGATAGAGCGGGCAAACTAAGAAGTGCAGGTAGTGCTACGTATAATAGTATGCTTTAAGTAGACTAACTAGCCTAACTACCTTCTAGCCTGCTAACTTGCACTTAATAATAGGGACTCTAGTATAACTAGTATTAGCCTAAATCTACTTTTAAATAGGTATACTATAGACACGCTATAAAAGATAATATTACTACTAGTAAAGCCTAAGAATCCTTATAGAGAGGCTATAGCGTTCTTATTACACCTATAGAGGGGTGTAAAGCTAGCGCAAGCTACTATTATATTCTAATAGTAATAATAATAGGAAGTAATAAACTAGTCCTAACGCCTAGCTAAAAAGTTCCTAAAAGGTAATATAGTTTAGTTTATAATACGCAATATAAAGATAAACTAACTAAGTAAAAAGTTTAACTAGCTATAAGTAAAGTATAAAGTAATACAAGTTCCTACTCTACTTATAGTAGTATTAGACTTACTAGGGAGCTTATATAAGACTATATATATAGATCTGCTAGAGAAAGCTACTAATAACCTGCTACTAAGCTAGAAGCTTTAGGACTTATAACTAGGTCTAATAGTTACTCTAGAAAATAAAGATATAACGCTAGATAAATAGGAAGTAGAAGAGATCCTTTATGCAAAGAATGCAAGAGGAAAAGGAAAGCGTTAAGTCCTAGTAAAATAGAGGGGGTATATTAATCTAACATAGCACCTGCTAGAGGTAGTATAGGATACTAAGGCTCTAGATAGGTTTAAGGAATAGTATAGGGATACTACGTATAATAATAGCCTAATACGTATAAAAGCTAGGAAGTAAGGGTAAAAGGAGACTAGAATAATAACTTAGACCTTTGTTATAATTAAGAAGTAGAAAGGTATTAGAGATATCTTTTATTTATCCTAATAACACTCTAAGTAAGTGCCCTACTACTAAAGTTTTATAATATAGCTAATAATTAGGTAGTAGTGTCTATACTATTACTATCTATAACTAACCCCCCTCTAGCCCCCCCTAAACTATTATTTATATTATCCTAACGCCTCTATATCTCTTAGCAATAGCGGTAACACTTACGCGCGGCGTAGGTAAGGGATAACTTAGTTAATAAGTATAAACAATAGTAGTAGTAGTAGTAGGAGGAGGGTAGTGCTTTAATAGCTTACTAACGCGTAGCACCCTAGGCCTAAAGAAAACAAACGTTAGAATAGATATAAAGGAAATAAGGGAAATTTAATACTAATAATAAGAGTCTTAATACCTTAGGTAGTGCGCTTAGCAGCGCTCTTAAGCCTATTAATATAAAGGTTAGTTTAGGCCTAGGTCTTATTTATACGCTAGTTAATACGCTAGAAGGTAATACTAGTAGTAGCAGCAAGCTATATAACGTTGTTGTTACTATAACTACTATATAAGGGCGTAATAGTAGACTAAAGTAGAAATGCTAGAGCACTAGTAGTAGATAGAATAATAGCACTAAGCTAATACTAATTATAGGCGCGCAAGTGTGTAGTAGGGGTAAGTAGAGTAATAGCGTTATTAGTTTAAGCCCTTAATATAAGATCCTTAAAATAATAGTAGAGCTAGTAGAACTATAGTATAAACTAGTAATAGGTGCCTTTAGTAGGTTTCCCTATAAAAGTACTAAGGGTCCCCTTCTTTATAATATAAAGGCGATCCTCCTAGTAACTATAATAAAACTAAAGCTAGTTATAGAGGGCTTAGTGAACGTTAGGGTTATTAGTAAGGATAGCTTCTAACTAAGTGTAAGTCTTATAGCTATAATAATAGGACTTGTATAAGCGCCCTAGATATAGTTAGAACTTGCTATAAAGAAAACAAAAATTAAGGGGAACTTACTACTACCCTCCTAATAGTTATACTTGCTAAAAAGATAAAGCTAGTTAATATACTAATTATAGGGAAGCGGCTTTACAAAGCTACTATTATACTCCTTATTATCTAAGTTACTAGAAATAATAAAGCTGCTAAGTAGCTATATTTAGGGAGACGTGTACTAAGCAAAAGTTAGTGTAGGAAATATAGGGAGAATATTAGAAGTACGCACCTTATCTTAGTAGGCCTAGCGCAGGGTCTAACCGCCTTATAGTAGATCCCTACTACTAGCACTAGTAGCTATAGATAAAGATATAATATAGACTAGATAGGCAGGATTAATAGAAAAAGATTAGAGAAAGGGCTAATTAGTAGGGAAAATCTATTATATAATAAAGTAAGTTAGGAAATTTATAGTAGGGGGGGATAGCTATATTAGAACTTTTATAGTAGGGTGCTAAAATAAGCGTATAGACGCCACGCGCGCGTACTACTTAATATACAGGCCTGTTATAAATTAGGAAGGAACACAAAGATATAATAATAAAACTAAAAAATATAGTAATAAAGCCTAATATAGATTATAGAGGATAAAGATATAACCCTAGACCCCTAGAAAGACGATTTCACGATAGTTTATAGGGGAAGGTTAGGGGTATGTAAAGGACTTAGGCTTATACCTAAGCCTAGGTCTAACACAAAATAGACTAAGTCTAACACCACTACTAAGCGAACACACTAGACACCTATAAAAAGGCGTGGAGGGCTTATCTCTCCTTTAAGATACTAAATACTATTATTAACGCTTATTGCATTCTCCCTTAAGGCCAGTCCATAACACAGATCCCTTACAAGCGGCACCTAGAGCTCCTAGAAGAAGCAGAAAACTGTGAGTTAAAGGACTACTACTAACGCGTGTTAGTAAGCAAGCTTAGGGATAGGACCCTAATAAACTACTAGGAGGCTCTACAAGTATAGGGATATATATAGTAATAGATCTATTAGATATAGATCTAATTAGAAATCCCTTGCATAATCTTTTAGTATATCCTAAACTAAACGCTATAATCTACGCTATAATTGTAGCAGCAATAGGGAGCAAACCCCCTAAAAACCCTAAAAGAAATACGCACTAGGACGCTCTATAAAAAGAGCTAAAATAATAGAAGGATCTCTATAACTACTAAATAGGACAGCAATTTAGAGACGCAGTATATAAAGAAATTAATACTCTGCTAAAAGCTAGTACCTAGGAGGAGATTAATAGGCTAACTAAAGGAGAGCGTCTACTCCTACTTAAATAGGTGTTTATATACAAGCTTAATTAGGATAGTTACCTAATTAAGTGTAAAGCAAGGATAGTAGTAAGAGGAGATCTATAGCTTACTAACTTAATTTATTTAACCTACGCAGCTACCCTAGTAGCTTAAACCTTTAGGACTACAATAGCTATTAGAGCCAAGTTTAACCTTAAGATATATTAATATAACGTTGTTAGAGCTTTCTTTAACGCCTTAAGGGATTAACACCTTATAGTTATCTGCAAGCTACCTAAAGGATATTAAATACCTAGGAAGTGCGTTAAGCTTAAACGAGCTCTATATAGATTAAAAGACTTACTATTATTATAGTATAATAAGCTCTTAACTATACTCTAAGAAAATAAGCTTATTGCTTCTAAAGAGGAGCTATGCCTATTCTTTAATAGAGATCGCAGTATCTTGTTAATATTCTATATAGACAATATCCTATCGCTCTATTACTAAAACTACGCAAGCTAAGCTTACAAAGTTATCTAAGCTCTAAAGCAAAGATATACTATAGAAGAGAAGGGACCTGTAAGCTAGTTTCTAGGGGTAAGAGTAATCTAGGATAGAAAGAGACAGATAATAACGCTTATTTATAATAAATATATTAACAAGATTGCAAAGAAATTTAATCTAGTAGAGATAGGAAAATTCCCTACTACACTACTATTA
Source organism: Plenodomus lingam (assembly GCF_022343315.1). Lineage (NCBI taxonomy): Eukaryota > Fungi > Ascomycota > Dothideomycetes > Pleosporales > Leptosphaeriaceae > Plenodomus > Plenodomus lingam. The sequence continues at coordinate 1,418,834 of NW_027093966.1, read as the reverse complement.
AGTAAAGATATTAAAAAGAGCACTAGAGAAGCTACTAAAAAGGAGATTAAGGACTTTCAGGAGCGTGTTAGATTAATCCTTTACACCTTAATTATAGTGCGCCCTAATATTGCCTATATAGCCTCCTAGCTCTCCTAATACCTTACTAACCTATCTAAATAACACTTTAATACAGTTAATTAAGTAATTGTCTATCTATACTAAACTTAATACTAATTAATCTAATATAGGAATAGGGATCCTAATAAGCTTATAATATATAGTAATGCGTTATTTGCTAATAATATTAATACTTAGCAATTATTATATAGATACCTAATCACGCTCTTTAGAGGACCTATTATTTAGAAGGCAGCTTAACAAGCAACTGTTACTACTTTAACTACTAAGGTAGAGCTCCTTGCACTTAAGCAAGTAAGCAAAGAAGCAATAGCGTTAAAACGCTTTTTAACTAAAATACACCTTACTTTAGATACTACCTAGATAATTAATTATAATAATTAATAAACTATTAGGTTAGTAGTAGGTAATAATAAAAGGATTACTACTAAGCTACACTATGTAGATATTTAAAACATGTGGCTTAGATAAGAGTATAAAAAGGGATCTTTCTATATTACTTACCTACCTACTAGTAATATGCTAGCTAATAGGCTTACTAAAAAACTAACTATATAATAATTTATAAGGTTTAGGGAGCACCTAAAGTTATATAATAGTAGAGTATATATTATATAGTGTTAATTAAAGTAAGGTAGTATATAAGATCTATTAATATATAATATAAAAATAACTAACTATAGCCTACCTCTCTATTATTAACTAGGTAGCTTCCCTAAGGAGCTCTATTACGCGCGTAAAGCGTGCCTTAGAGTCTATAGGGAGCTACCTAGGTTACCCTATCCTAGGATCTATAGGGGGAACCTTAGAGGAGCTAGAGTCCTTATCTTCTAATAAGGAGCTCTAGGCGCCCTTAGCTGTAGTAGCAGCCTTACGCGTAAGCTTAGTAGTAGTAGTAGCAGCTTTTACTAGCTCCTACTATTTAGCCTTACTCTCCTTAAGGAGCACTAAGACCCTCTACTTCTTATCCTTAAGAAGGTCTTAGCTCTTACCTACCTGCTTCCTTACTAGGAAGGACAGCGTAGAACGTTAGGTAAGCTTAAGGCTATTAGTTTATTAGTATAGATCTTACTAAGTATTATAAAGGAAAAATTCTTATATAGATTATATATATAGGGATATAGCTATACCTAGAGAAGTACTACTAGTACTAAGTCCCCCTACTAGAAGAGTTATAGCACTTGCTATTAGACTTATTAAAGAGCGCTAAGCATAGATAATTTAGATAAGTTTTAGTATAATAAATACTAGGCTCTCTATAATAGGAGGATCTTAGGGTCTCCTTAGGAGCTAGAGAGGGAGTAGGAGCAGGAGTAGGGACAGGGGGTAGGGTCTAGGGAGGAGCGGGAGCTAGAGTTAGAGCTAGAGTAGTAGGAGCTAGAGCAGGAGCGCCTTTCCTTAGCTTTATAATCTTAGCTATAGTAGTAGTAGCTATATACTTAGCTACTACACACTCTATAATAGCCTTACGCTTAGTAGTAGCACGCTCTTCTTTAGTAGCAGTAGCTTTAGTAACTATAGCTTTAGCTACGCAGGAGGTAATAAGGGTAGTATAGGTAGAGCAAGTATAAGTAGCAGGTTTTAACTTTAACTAAGACACAGGTTAGTAGGGATATAGGTATAGTTTAGATCTTTAGGGTTATATAATCTTATAACTTAAGCTATAGTAAAGATTATAGTTAGGTAGATAAAGTTATAGAGCTCTATCTAGATAATATCTACGCGCATAAGCGTAGGCTAAATAAGGAAGGCGCGCTAGTTAGTATCTAAAGGGTAAGCTAATTTAACCCTTTAAATATACAACACTCTAATTAGCTACACTACCTACTAACTATAAGTGTAACTACAACAATAACAAAAGATCTACCTATACCTAAGGGGTGTGTTACAGGAGGGATATTAACTAGATTACAGAGCATCTTAATCTAATTAATCCTAATTAATACCCCTATATAACCTACTATCTAATTAACTACTAGCTTACTGCCAAGTGCCTAATAAAAAGTAGGAGCTCTAGTAAGGAAGGTTTACTAATTATTCACCTTCTAGTAAGGGTAGCTAAAGCTCTATATATATAAGTCCGATCGTAGTAGATACAATCTAATAATCCATCTCCCAAATCATTCCTAACCTTAGTAATCCAAAATTCAACAATTACTATTAAAGATTATTACCTACTTCTACTAATTAGAGAGACGCTAGACTACCTATTAGGCGCACGCTACTACACAACCCTAGACCTCTAGAACACCTACTATAGAATGTAGATTAAGGTAGGAGATAAATAGAAAATAGCTTTCTATACACGCTATAGTTATTTTAAATATCTAGTAATACTATTTAGGCTAACTAATACCCCTACTAGCTTCTAGGCCTATATTAATAGAGCCTTAATTAAATATTTACATTATATATATATAGTGTACTTAGATAATATCCTTATCTATACTAGGAGTAATAATATTACACTTTACTAGTATACTATACACGCTATACTTTAATTACTACGTAAAGTAGAGTTATTTATTAACCTACTAAGGTGCACCTTTATATCTAATAAGGTCTATTTTCTAGGCTTTATTATTAGCACATAAGGTATATACACTAATCTAGCTTAGGTAGAAACTATTACCTAATAGCTATAGCTAACTAATATTAAGGAACTATAATCTTTTCTAGGTTTTACTAACTTCTACTAATACTTTATTACAGGCTATACTATATAGACTACCCCTCTTACTAATTTACTTAAAAAGGATAATAGCTTTACTTAGACACCTACTATAGATAAGTCTTTTAAGATACTTAAAAAATACTTTTTAAGTATACCTATCTTACACTACTTTAATACTAAGCGCCCTATTTAAGTAGAAATAGATACTTCTACCTTTACTATTATAGGTATTCTTTTATAACTTTTTAAAGATAATAAATAGTACCTAGTTACCTTTATCTTAAGGAAATTATAAGCTACTAAGCTAAATTATAAAGTCTATAACTTAGAGCTGCTAGCTATTATTTATAGCTTTAAGTAGTAGTAATACTACCTAGAAGGCACCTAGTATACTATATAAGTGCTAAGTAACTATAATAACCTATATAGGATACACGCTATATAAAAGCTAAACCTATAATAAGCTTATTAGGTAATATATCTAGGAGCTTTTAACTTTAAAGTAGAGTATAGATTAGGGAAAACTAACTATATAGATAGCCTCTTAAGAAGGGTAGATTATATATAAGAGAACCTATTACTAACCTAATTATTACCTACCTTATAAAGTAAACTACTTATAAGGGATAGACTTAGTAGAGTAAGTAGATCTATAGATAAGTAGAGCTTGTTAGGCGCGTGTAAGACACACGTTACTATAGTTTATAGAACTAGAAAGGTCCCTACTACTAGCGCTATAGTATACACGCTATGCGTGCCACGCTTACTAGCTAGGGTATTAGCTAGTAGTAAACCTATAATAGTAGAGTACTAATTACTTATTAAGACCTTATACTAGTTATAGTAGGGGGACGCCTTTATATAGTAATAGGTTATAAGCTTAATACCTAAGGATAGCACTTAAAACTATAGAAAAGTATATATTTAGCGCTTAGATAAGAAGGAAGTCCTAAGATATAATAGTAGAATATATATTCTAGAGGAACTAGCTATTAGGTAAGAGATTTTATTCTAGAACTATAACTTATATATAGTAAGCTACTTTAGTATATATAGGATACTTAAGCTAATTAAGAGGATATACTACTAGCCTACTCTATATTAAGATATTTAGGATTACGTAAGAATATAGACTATTTACTAAAGGAGCAAAGCTCTAAGATATAGCTAATATAAAAAGCTATTACTACTACTAGTCCCTAGAGAAATCTTTAAGGAGGTTATACTAGACTTTATTACTAGCCTACTACTAGTAAAGGACTTTATAGGTTATATATTTAATATAATCCTTATAATAGTATATTACTTCTTAAAGATAGTACTTTATATACCTACTTTAAAAATATAGGATATAAAATAGTTTATAGAGGCTTACTTTATATATATTATTTTAAAGTTTAGGATCTAGAAAGGTATTATATTAGATAGAAGAGTAGTTTTTACCTCTTTATTCTAAATAGAAATCTACTACTAACTATAGGTAAAGTGTAGGCTAAGCACTACCTTCTATCTATAGATAGATAGGCAAATAGAACACTAGAACTACACCCTAGAATAATACTTAAGAATATTTATATTAAGTTCTTAAGAAGACTAGGTAACACTTCTTACTATAGTATAGTTTACCTATAATAATTTAGTATATAAGTTAATAAAAGTTACCCTATTCTAGGTAGTATATAGTAAGTATCCCTTACTTACTAAGCTACTTAAGGTTAGTAGGCTAAAGGGGGAGATACTAGATATAATTAAAAGAGTAAAGCGTATATATAGTATAAGAGTAATAATAAAAGAATAGCTAGAGAAAGTATATAAATATTAAAGCTAATACTATAATAAGAAATATAAGGAAGAAACCTTCTACCTAGGAGATCTAGTACTATTTAGTACTAAGTATATTAACTTAGCTAAATAACCTAGTAAGAAGCTATCTAGTAAGTTTATTAGCCTATTTTAGATATAAGGCGTAGTTAGAATATAAGTATATTACCTACTTCTTTTACCCTCCTATTATATTTATAATATATTCTATATTTCCCTACTAGAATATTAGAATCCTAGGATAGGAGAAGAGGATAATACCCTCCTACTAGATATAACACCTAAAGGAGAAGAAGTTTAGGAGGTAGAGAAGATCCTAGGGAAGTAGAAAAGGAAAGGTTAACTATAATACCTACTCTGCTAGAAAGGCTATAATAAATCCTAGGATACCTAGACTCTACCCTTAGACTTTAAGAATATAAATAATATAATTTAATAATATAAACTTAGTAAAGCTCCTTATATAAGGAAAGTAAGAAAGGATTATAAATAATATATAGAAAATATAGTAAAGAAGTATATCTTTTTATATAGCCTTTAGCCTAAATATAGCCTTAGGCCTATAGGTATTTATAAATATAAAAATACCTAATATAATTTATAGGAATTACGCCCTATATATAATATACCTACTCCTCCTAAGCGCCCTTACCCTTAACTATACCCTCCTCGCCTTTAGTATCCTCCTTATCTCTACTACTATTACTAGCTTTAATACTAGCACCCTCCTTATTATTATTATTACTAGAGGAGCTATTAGTATTATTACTACTATTAGAAGCTTAAAACTAGTTAGTATACGCCTTATATATACTTAATAAGCGCACTTATAAGTCTAGCTATATAGCCTATAATCTACTTAAGCGTAGCTATAATATAATACTACTCTATAAGGATTAAGCTAAGGAATTAGGGTAAAGTAGTAGGGACCTAGGTAGCTACACCTAAAGGTGTGCTAGTATAGGTAGTAATATAGTAGTAGCTTAATAGCTCTAAGTTAAACTAGCACTAGTAGCGTATAAGCTTAACGCCTATAGTAATTATATTAGCGTCTATCCTTAGAGTAGTAGTATTTATAACTATAGTATTATAGTTAGTATAGAGGGCGTATAAATAATTTAATTAACTATTTATTACCTAGGGCACTTATAGAAATTAGCTATAGCGCACCTAAAGTAAACTCTTAGTACTAACCTTAGTATACCTACTATAGTTACTAGTAGTATAGTGCTTATAGTAATAATACTTAGGTATATTATAATCCTTTTTCTACTTAGTAATATTTTAAGTGTAGTATAGGTAGGTTATAGCTAGGGCTACCTAATCTACGCGCTTAGCTAGCGTGTTAAATATATAGGGCTAGGTACTATAAAGATATAACTTCTTAATATATTTAGGGTTTAGATAGTAAACTATATTAATAAGTATAGGATATATAGTTAAGGTGTATTATAAGTGCTTAAAGATTAAGGTATATAGTAGTAAAGTATTTAGTTATTTATAATATATAGAGCTTAGGCCTTAGGCTAAGTAATAAGTAAATAGTTAACTTTCTATACTATAATATAATAATATATATATACTATATACCTATAATATATATAATATATAGAAGGAACGCTTATATAGTATATCTTATTATAGACTAGCCTTAAGGGAGAATGCAATAAGCGTTAATAATAGTATTTAGTATCTTAAAGGAGAGATAAGCCCTCTACGCCTTTTTATAGGTGTCTAGTGTGTTTGCTTAGTAGTAGTGTTAGACTTAGTCTGTCTTGTATTAGACCTAGGCTTAGGCATAAGCCTAAGTCCTTTACATACCCCTAACCTTCCCCTATAAACTATCGTGAAATTATCTTTCTAGGGGTCTAGGGTTATATCTTTGTCCTCTATAATCTGTATTAGGCTTTATTACTATATTTTTTAGTTTTATTATTATATCTTTATGTTCCTTCCTAATTTATAACAGGCCTGTATATTAAGTAGTACGCGCGCGTGGCGTCTATACGCTTATTTTAGCACCCTACTATAAAAGTTCTAATATAGCTATCCCCCCCTACTATAAATTTCCTAACTTACTTTATTATATAATAGATTTTCCTTACTAATTAGCCCTTTCTCTAATCTTTTTCTATTAATCCTACCTATCTAGTCTATATTATATCTTTATCTATAGCTACTAGTGCTAGTAGTAGGGATCTACTATAAGGCGGTTAGACCCTGCGCTAGGCCTACTAAGATAAGGTGCGTACTTCTAATATTCTCCCTATATTTCCTACACTAACTTTTGCTTAGTACACGTCTCCCTAAATATAGCTACTTAGCAGCTTTATTATTTCTAGTAACTTAGATAATAAGGAGTATAATAGTAGCTTTGTAAAGCCGCTTCCCTATAATTAGTATATTAACTAGCTTTATCTTTTTAGCAAGTATAACTATTAGGAGGGTAGTAGTAAGTTCCCCTTAATTTTTATTTTCTTTATAGCAAGTTCTAACTATATCTAGGGCGCTTATACAAGTCCTATTATTATAGCTATAAGACTTACACTTAGTTAGAAGCTATCCTTGCTAATAATCCTAATATCTACTAAGCCCTCTATAACTAGCTTTAGTTTTATTATAGTTACTAGGAGGATTACCTTTATATTATAAAGAAGGGGACCCTTAGTACTTTTATAGGGAAACCTACTAAAGGCACCTATTACTAGTTTATACTATAGTTCTACTAGCTCTACTATTATTTTAAGGATCTTATATTAAGGGCTTAAACTAATAATACTATTACTCTACTTGCCCCTACTACTTACTTGCGCGCCTATAATTAGTATTAGCTTATCGCTGTTATTCTATCTACTACTAGTGCTCTAGCGTTTCCTCTTTAGTCTACTATTACGTCTTTATATAGTAGTTATAGCAATAATAATATTATATAGCTTACTACTACTACTAGTATTACCTTCTAGCGTATTAACTAGCGTATAAACAAGACCTAGGCCTAAACTAACCTTTATATTAATAGGCTTAAGAGCGCTACTAAGCGCACTACCTAAGGTATTAAGACTCTTATTATTAGTATTAGTTTTCCCTTGTTCCCTTTATATCTATTCTAATATTTATTTTCTTTAGGCCTAGGGTACTACGCGTTAGTAAGCTATTAAAGCACTACCCTCCTTCTAATACTACTACTGCCACTACTTGTACTTATTAACTAAGTTGTCCCCTACCTACGCTACGCGCAAGCGTTACTACTATTACTAAGAGATATAGAGGTATTAGAATAATATAAACAATAGTTTAAGGGGGGCTAAGGGGGGGTTAGTTATAGATAGTAATAGTATAGATACTACTACCTAATTATTAGCTATATTATAAAACTTTAGTAGTAAGGCACTTACTTAGAGTATTATAAGGATAATTAAAAGATTTCTTTAATACCTTTCTATTTCTTAATTATAACAAAGGTCTAAGTTATTATTCTAGTTTCCTTTTACCCTTACTTCCTAGTTTTTATACGTATTAGGCTATTATTATACGTAGTATCCCTATACTATTCCTTAAACCTATCTAGAGCCTTAGTATCCTATACTACCTCTAGTAGGTGCTATATTAGATTAACATACCCCTTTTATTTTACTAGGACTTAACACTTCCCTTTTCCTCTTATATTCTTTATATAAAGAATCTTTTCTACTTTCTATTTATTTAGTGTTGTATCTTTATTTTCTAGAGTAACTATTAGACCTAGTTACAAGTCCTAAAGCTTCTAGCTTAGTAGTAGGTTATTAGTAGCTCTCTCTAGTAGATCTATATATATAGTCTTATATAAGCTCCCTAGTAAGTCTAATACTACTATAAGTAAAGTAGGAACTTCTATTACTTTATACTTTACCTATAGCTAGTTAAACCTTTTACTTAGTTAGTTTATCTTTATATTACGTATTATAAACTAAACTATATTACCTTTTAGGAACTTTTTAGCTAGCTATTAGGACTAGTTTATTACTTCCTATTATTATTACTATTAGAACATAATAGCCACTTATGCTAGCTCTATACCCCTCTATAGGTGCGATAAGAACGCTACAGCCTCCCTATAAGGATTCTTAGGCTTTACTAGTAGTAATATTAACTTTTATAGCATGTCTATAGTATACCTATTTAAAAGTAGATTTAGGCTAACACTAGTTATACTAGAGTCCCTATTATTAAGTGCAAGTTAGTAGGCTAGTAGGTAGTTAGGCTAGTTAGTCTGCTTAAAGCATACTATTATACGCAGCACTACCTACACCTCTTAGTTTACCCGCTCTATCCTGCTGTCTATCTAGGGGTAGTATATAGTAGACAGTAACTAGTTTATCTTTATTATCTAGTATAATGTTATCTAGAAGGATCCTAACTAGTCTAAGCCTTAGTTAGTAATAATAGAGGATAGGAAGCCCTAGAACTGCCACTAGTTATCCTAGAAGATCCTTGCACAATAATTAGCTACTATAGAGACTATTACTTTAAGCTAAATATATTTAGATAATCTATTAGTAATAACTAATAGGAACTAAGGTTTACTATTATCTTTTATAGGTAGGTTAACTATAAAATCTATAGATATTTAGGACTAGTATTATAACGTAACTAGTATAGGTTATAATAGACCCTATTAGCGCTTCTAGGAGATATAAGCACTATAATAATAGTAGTTCTAAATATACTACGTAATATCTTCTAATATTCTATCCTAATAATAGTTATAGCGTAGTATTTAAAATATTATATTCTTCCCTAGATATCCTACTAAACCTAATTTATGTGCTTGCTATATAATAGTAGTTATAAGGGGTTCCTATATTAGTAACTAAATAACGCCCCTCTAAAGTAAAGTGCTGTGTGCGCTAATTATATAGTCCCCTATCTATTACTTTATATTAGCTAAAACTAGGAAAGACCTAGTGCCTTTCTAAACTATATTAAGACGCACTTAGTATATCTTATCTTCTAATACTGCTTTATCCTATAGTGTCTGTATATATAGGTTAGTAAAGAGGCTAGCGCCCTTTAGTAACTTAGACGCCTCCTCTACTTCTAACGCTGTAACCTAGATTAATTTAGGGCGTATTACTAACTATAGTGTTGCTTTAGAGGAGTTTAAATCTTATAGTTGCCTACTTAAGGTATTAGGTTATCCTATAAGATAGCTAGGTCTATACTATAGGATATACTAATATTTTAAAAGTTCCTCTACCTAGCAGCACTATTGCTTGCTTAAGCTTTAAAGGCTAGTAAAGTACTCTAGGTTTTTATAGTCTATAAATATTATAAATAGCTTATAAACGCTCTATAGCTCTACTAACTAACTTTTAAGATACTCTATAATAGCTAGTAATTCCTTGTTATATATAGTATAGTTTTGTCTCTCTAGTATTAGTACTATAGAGTAGTAAGTAACTAGGCGCTAGACGCCCCTAACTTTTTGTAATAAGCAACCCCTAAGAGTGTATCCTAAATAGTCTGCTTCTAATAACGTTTCTTTAGCTAGGTCCTATTACGTTAGTACTAGTCTAGATATAAATACCTTTTTTAGTGTATTAAATGCACTCTATTCTTCCTCTCCCTATTAGAAAGAGGTATCCTTCCTAGTTAGTTAGTTTAAAGGCGCTACTACTTTAGAAAACTTTGTAATAAAATCGCGGTAGAAGTTAGTAAAACCTAGAAAACTCCTTACCTCTCTTATATTCCTAGGGGATTCCTATTCCTATACTGCCCTAAGCTTTTTAGGGTTAGGTCTAAGTAATTTGCCTACCTTAATAATATAGCCTAGGTAGCGTACCTCCTTAACACTAAATATACACTTCTCTAAGTCTAGGTGTAGTCCTGCTTCTTTTAATAGTATAAGTACACGCTTTACTTTTTCTATATAGTTAAACTAGTCTCCTCCTAAATAAATTAGGATATTATTAAGGTAGGCTATTATATATAATCTAAGTAACTCTATAAGCGCAGTATTAATATATTATTAGAAAGTAGATAGCGCACTACTAAGACTAAATAGATATACTAACTATTTATATAACCTAAACTAGGTATAGAAAGCTATTAAGGACTTATAACCTTGTACTATTCTAACTTTATAAAAGGCAGCGTAAATATCTACTTTTGTAAACTAATTTACGCTAGATAGTATACGCAAAGTTTCCTTAATAAGTAGTAGTAGATATTAGTCTAATATTATTATACTATTAAGCATCTAGTAATCTATATAAAGACGCTAACTACCTAATAGCTTCTTTACTAGCAATACTAGAGCTCTAGCTATAGAAGAGCTTGCTTAGATCTAGCCCTTGTCTATTAATCTAGTAAGTTGTGTTCTTAGTTCTAGTAATTAATTATAAGATATAGGGTATAAGGGACCCTATAAGGGGTTAGGCTAGGTTCTATCTAGGAGAGTTATTAACTAAATATAGTAATCTATACTACCTTAATAAGGTAGCAAACTACTTGCTAACTCCTTGTTAAACAGGTCCTTAAACTCTTACAGTTCTAGTAGCAACTTTATCTTTCTAGTTTTATACTTAGGTTTATAGGGAACTATGTTATTAGTAATATAGATAGTGTGTATATTAATAGGACTTCCCTTATTAATACTTCCTAGATATTTTATTAGGCGTAAGTTATATATTACCTATAAAATATCTAGTATATTTATTGCAAAAATTTGTACCTATATATCTTCCTATTAGGGTCCTTAATTTAGTAACCCTGCTATAACTAAACCTAAGATAATAGAGATATAGGTAGGATATAGGCGTCTCCTACTCTCTTATACTACTATATTGCCCGCCTTCCTAATTATTAATTTACCTTATAGAATATCTATAACAACACCCTCTCTACATAGCTATAGTCTACCTAGTATTAGTTAATAGGAGAGACTAGGTACTATATAGGCTAAAAGCTAAGACTACTAACTATCTAAATTATAGTCTAATACTACTAACTATAAAATTCTTATACCCTTAGTAATTCCCTAGGTATATTGCAAGGGTCGTGGGGGAATATCTATAAAGTTCCTACTAATCTATCTTGCTAACTTTTCCTTAACTACACTAAAATACTAGCACCCTAAATTAACTATTACTTACACGTTCTCTACTCTACCTAGAAGGAGGGGAATAAAGAAAGGAGGATTATTTAACCTAGCCTTAATATCTAGGGGACACTTAATAGCCTTTACTATTAATAATTCCTCTATTATAGTATCCTCCTTATACCCCTAACTTAGCCTAAAGTTAGGGGTAGCTAGTTTCCTAAATTAGGGCTGCTTGCTAATACTACAACTATCTTAACACCTACTAGTTATAGTAATAGGGTATTAGAGTATACACGTATAAAATAACTGCCCTATTTATACTAGGTATAGACCTTTGCTAGTTTCTATATATTAAATAGGTCCTATAGGATCTAGTTAGGACGTAATATTAGTAGTTTAGTAGGTGCACTTAATAAGGCTACTACCTCTACTATATTTATATTACTATCCTAGTCTAAGTTAGACTTTTACTAGGGTTCTTTAGACTTACTAGCCTAAAGAAAGCCTAGTTCTAGAGAGGCTATTTTAATATCTACTACAATTATCTTATATTCCTTTATAGCTACGTTATAGTTTATCCTAGAGACTCCCCTATTAAGGGAAACTAAGCGTATATAACTATTAAGAGATTACTAAAGTTATAAAAGCTTCTATTTATTATCCTAGTATAAACCTTCTAACTATATAAGGAGCTATATAAAATTTATAAAGAACTCTATAAAAGGCTAATTTTAGCCCTAATATAAGTGTTCTAATATAACTTAGGCACGCTCCTGCCTATAATAGTTACTATAATAGAATACTAGGTAGTTAAGAAACCTACCTATATCCTAACGCTTACGTGTACTATCCTTAAAGTATAGTGCTATAGCGCGCTAGACTATAGGTAATAACTAGGACTAAATATATATAAACCTTGCCTTCTTATCCCTAATAAAGACCTTGTCTACACGTAGTTTAAACTCTATAGTTATTTACTAGGAGGAGAAGTTTACTTTAGTGCTATTATATAGCAAGCTAACTAGGAAGGGTTTGTAATATAAGGCAGGAGAGGGTAGAGGTAGTATATTATTAAACCTAGTAGGCTTAGAGGAGGGTTAGGATAGAATCTAATTGCGTATTTCCTTATTCTATTAACGTAGTATAGCTATTATAGTAGAGTCTTAAGCCTATTATTCTATTAATCTATAGACCTATTATATTAGCCTTTCTACTATATTAGGTTGCACCTAGTTATTCTAAATATCTAGCATATCTATCTCTTATTACTATTATAGTATATTTAGAAGAAGATACTAAAATATTATAGACTAGCCTTAAGGGAGAATATAATAAGCGTTAATAATAGTATTTAGTATCTTAAAGGAGAGATAAGCCCTCTACGCCTTTTTATAGGTGTCTAGTGTGTTTGCTTAGTAGTAGTGTTAGACTTAGTCTATCTTGTGTTAGACCTAGGCTTAGGTATAAGCCTAAGTCCTTTACATATCTATAGGTTAAACTATAGATACTCTTTTCCTTCCCTATAGGGTAAGGTTTTTATTAAGGCTATAGGTTACTACTAGGGACTATAGCTAGAGAGGGAGATTCTATAATAACCTTATTATAAAGATACCTTATAGTGTTCTAGTTAATTAGGTGTATCCCTAGCTAGGTTTAGTATCTTAGCGCCTAAGCTACGTAAAACCTGCGCTTTATATAGGGCTTAGGTAAGATAAGTATTATTCTTATATTAATACTATACTAATAGCTATCTCTATACTATTCTATCTAGTGTGAAGCAAATACTATTGCCTACAACTAGAACCTTACACCTACTAAATTTTCTAGTAGCGTCTAGATAAGGTTAACTGCAAGCAACTATACTTTTCTACTATTTCTAAGTATGTAAAATCTTCTCTAAGAGTTAAGGATTTAATTGCTACAAGCGCGTTATTAATAGGTGCTATAGTTATTAAGAAATTTAGTGTTGAAAATTTGGTGATTTTGGTGTTGGTGGGCGCTCGGTGGGGGTGGGCGCTCGGTGGTGGATCACGTTACCCCGAGAACCAGGTTCGGGAATCGGCACGAATATCCCTACCGGACACGGCATTCTTCCGCGGCGCACAAAAAGAAGTGAGATTCCTACCTACATTGAATGAGTCAACAGATCTGGGCCCTAGTCGGAAATGTCTTGGACGCTTGAGCAGATTTAAAAAGTGAAGACATTCGAGGCTTCGCGATTACCTAAACTAGAGGGCTTTAGACTGGTAGTCTACGATAGACGTCCACGCAAGCCACACAACAACAGGCCAATGTCGTCCCAATCAACTGAGTCGAAGAATAGCCATGTCGTCGAAAATAAGCAAGAATGCTCCGCTAGACCTTGCACGACTGGCGAACAGGCCATTGCACAGGAAGACGTCCATGTCAACAACAACGACGAGACGACGAGCCATGATAAAGAAGCGCAATTAGATGCAAGGTCCACACGCACTACGGAGTCGACTATCCCTCCACCTCCCGATGGCGGGCTTCACGCTTGGCTCAAGGTTTTTGGCGGGTTTATGATTTATATCAACATCTGGTTCGTCGAATAATCCTGCCCCGTCCCAAGCAATGCAACAATCAATGCACTTCACCCATCCAAAATGTACATCCACATCATAGGTATATATATATATATATATACATACTAACGACCAATCACCCAGGGGCTTCACTCTAACCTACGGCGCCTTCCAATCCTACTACCGCACCACCCTCCTCCGCACCTCCACCCCCTCCGCCATCTCCTGGATCGGCACCACCCAAGCCTGGCTCCTCATCGTCATCGGTACCGCCTCTGGCCCGCTCTTCGATCTCGGGTATTTCCGCTCCATGCTGCTGGTGGGCAATTTCCTCGTCGTGGTGGGCATCATGATGTTGAGCCTGAGCACGACGTACTGGCAGGTGTTTTTGAGTCAGGGCCTGTGTATGGGGGCCGGGGCCGGGTTGCTGTATATACCGAGTTTGGCGCTGGTCGGGGTTTGGTTTAGTAAGAAGAGGGTGTTGGCGACTAGTATAGTGATGAGTGGGATTGCGGTTGGTATGTATTTTACCTTTGTTTCCTACAATCCGTAGCTTTATCTTTGTCTCTTCCCTTTTCACGGCTTCGATATCAATCTCCAATTCTCAAGGCATCATCTGGAGCACCACTCGGGGGAGATTCCCCATCGACAATTACACTAACATCAACCCCCACAGGAGGAGTCATCTACATCATGATGTTCAACCGCCTCCTCCGTACCTCCACCTTCCCCTGGGCCATACGCGCCATCGGCTTCGTCGCCCTAGCCTGCGCCCTACTCTCCATCCCCGCCCTCCTCAGCGGCTCCGCCTGGCTCAAGCGCCCCCGCAAACGACGCGCCCTATACGACAAATCCGCCCTGCGCGACCCCCTCTTCCTCATCTTCACCTGCTGCTCCTTCACCACCTTTCTCGGCTACATTGTGCCCTTCTTCTACATACCCACGTATGCACGCGAGCGCCTCGGCTCCGACGAGAGCACCGCGCTGTACATGTTGGTGCTGGCTATTGCGGGGAGCTTCTTTGGGAGGCTGGCGAGTGGGGTGACGGCGCATTATTTGGGGGCGATTGTGACGTGGGGGGCTAATGCGTTTGCGAGTGGGGTGTTGGCGTTGTGTTGGATGGGGATTCGGAGGGAGAGGGAGTTTGTTGCGTTTAGTATTTTGTGGGGTATGTTGATGTCTATCTTCCTTTACCCAATCCTTTTACACTTCACTCACTACCCTTCTTCCTCCCTCTCGCCATCAAATACTCCATCCCACTCCAAACTAACCACCCCCACCCAGGCTTCTTCTCCGCCGCCCTCGTCACCATCCCCTCCGCCGCCTTCACAAACATCACCCCCGACCTCTCCCGCCTCGGCACCCGCCTCGGCATGTCCTGGAGCGTCTCCAGCATCGCCACCCTCATCGGCGCTCCGATCGCCGGCGCCCTGCTCGGCCGCTCCCGGCAGCGCAACGCAGACGGTGTCTGGACAGAGACGACGGATTTTCGCGGCGTTCAGATTTGGAGCGGGGTTTGTTTGTTGCTGGGGGCGGGGTTTGTGGGTGTGCTCTGGTGGAGGGCGCGGAGGGGGGGTGGGGGGTGGAGGGTTTGATTTTTGGTGGGGTGAGGGAGGGGGGTGTATGGTGGGAGGGAAGGGGGAAGGGGGAAAAGTGGTGGAATGGTAAAGGGGGGGTTTGAGTTTGTATCATAAGGAAGGTAAAAGTATCGACATATTTCTACACGTATATGAACATCCAAATGGCAGAACCCCATGTATACCGTATCAAATATCAAACATCAAATACCATAATATAACATGCTACAAACACACCCCCATCATCCCATACACTGTCCTTTTTATAAACTTGAGCTAGATTGTATAATAGACTCTATGCAAACATACATCACACTCCAACGCATAACACAGAATACACATCCCAGCACAACTATCACTCCCAACTTCCCATTCGTGGCTCTCATCTCACAACCACACCTTCTGCAGGACTACCCGGGCTCGTAACTCGGGGGCAGGGTGATCGTGGAGTTGTGGGTATATGGGTTGGGGTTGGTTTGGGTTGGGGAAGTGGGATGGGTTTGGGCGAGGATGAGGTCAGGGCGAGCATGGGATTACTGGAACATGTAAAACTCGACCGAGACTGTGTTCCCGAGTGCTGAGAAGATGGGGCGGGGATTTTGATGAGTTTAGTCTTCACTCATTTAGAGACGCTGCTTGTACGCCCTTTTCTACCAAAATACTGGATCTCCACACCTGGACATGTCTGATAAGAAACACATGGGTACACCGTATGTATACCGTATCCTCTCTGTTTCCTGGCTTCTCGGGTCCCTACAACACGTGCGAGAAGCGTGGCTCCCCAGCTCTCCTTGAACAACATGTAGCCACCCAACCTCTACCCTGGGCAACCACCCCCAACAACCCAGACAGCTTTCTCTGCATTGAAACCGTCCAGGTAAGCTGCTTATACGCCCCCCTTTCAACCGGAATTCTGGATCTCCATACATGCATCTGTCGGACGAGAACACAACGTTTTGCACATGGTATCCTTGGTCATCGGGTCGCGATGTCGCGTGCGGGCAGCGTGGCTTCCCAGGTTTGGAGCAGTGTGCTTTGCTTTGTACACTTGCTGACCTTGCTCTTGGGTACCTACGTGCCGTGCCCTTGGTACGTACGACGAACCGAGAACCTGGGTTTTGCGCATGCCGTATCATCGTGGCGTTACCAGTGCGTTTTGTTTCGAGCTGGGCTGCCGCGGATCGGGGTTGTGTATGGTATGGTATTGTTTTGAAGGCGTGGGGGAGGAATTTTCCAAAGGGGTGAGGATTTGCTGTTTGGGGAAGTTGTAGCGATGCGATTTGTGAATGGTGTGATTATAATGTGTGCTAGGATTTTTCATTGCATGGTGAGTTTGTGGTCGGCTTGAGAAGCCTAGATGATTTCTTGGAGAGGCATGGGTTAGAGGAATGGTGGTACAGGGCAGTTTGTTAAACCTGGCTATTTGGGTGACCGGCTTGTCGGGTGTTTGAACTCCACGTCTCCTACAATGTGGTGCGTGGAACTGTGGATGCGGTACGCAAGAAACGGTATCTACTGTGAATCTACCATACCACCTTTCGAAAGACTTTGCATGATACCCTACTCTTGCTACCCAAGGCAGATGGGTGGACAAAGAACCTCGACATGCGAGAGGAACGAGCAGGAATCCATAATCCGGGGGGCCCTCCACAGACCCTGAAGGCGATTGAGCTCAGCCTCGTGTAGCATCTCATGACCGCAGTTCCAGGCGACCGAGAACTCGAGAAGCGGTCCTCGGAGCTGAAGGATCGAGCCCGCTTCATGGCAGTACGGGGAACCGGTCCCGTCCAACCATGGCGTCGACAATGGATGACACTAGTTAATGAAGGCTCATCCATCTTCCTTCCCGAGGCGTATGTCGAAGGCGCATGGCTGACTGGCAACCTTGCTTTGCCGTTGCGATCTGGCGGCCTGAGGAAGCTGCATGCATGGGGCTCTGCATCGGCCCCCAAATGACCATTATGTTGGATGTTGTGCGACTGTTGACGAATGGGTGGTTTGTTGGTGATTAGTATACGTGCAGGTTGGAGGAAGTCAAGAAGTTTGCAAGAGATCAGTGATGATGTATGATTCTGGCGCACCGGCATGGATGCAGTCCAGTGTCATGGGGTGAATACGTTGAAGGTTGCAGGTTACATTATCGAAGTGGAGTAGGAGACACTTGATTAATTGACTCGTCCCAATCCTGCTGAAAGTTAGATTAAAAGAGATTGCCTTGAGAAGTCGCCGCGGACTTGAGTCGACAGTAGATCTGCTAGGTATTGGTCACGTATCTGAACTTCTTGCTCATGATTGTGCAGAACACACATCTTTCAAACTCGTTCTGTCGTCTTGTAGGGGAGACAGATGACGGAACTACGGCCCCGACAGTGAAAGTCTGAAACGGTAGGCATCAAGTGCCTGATTAGGAAGCTGTGACGAGACATGGCTTGGTCTCGATCGCCGAAGAAATCCGCCGTAGCGAGATTTTGATCCCAGACACCATCTCCAACGGCTAACGAAAGCCGATATGAACCCAGCGATTTGGTTCAGATGACTCCACCCACGGATCTGGATAGACGACGAGCCTTCGGAAGGCACGGCGCGCGCTTGAAGGATTGAGGTTGTTGGGGGGGGGGGGGGACACGCTGGCTGCTGCACATGTCCATCGAAGCCATGCCAAGCTGTTTGACGGCTCGTATGCCAGTTTTGAGAAACGCGCACGAGTGGCTCACATGTACAAAGGCTGGCTGATCGAATAAGAAGCCGGCCGATCGAAAGAAAGGCAGCGGGGGTTCGGCAGAGGTCAAAGATCGCGTGGATTGATTTGATTTACAGGTACAGCGCTGCAAAAGCAGTTTTTGGGGGCTGGAGAGGGTTCAGAGGTGGAAAACGTGCATGGGAAAAAAGAAACAAAAGAAAAACAAAAACACAGAAGCGTAGGTAATAGTACCAGGAGACTCGAGGCTAGATGGCCAAGTGGATTCGTCGCAACGAACGGCACATCTGTGACCCACTGCGGGAGAAGTAGTGCCATGATGTGTATGCGAGATTGCCGTTCGAGACTGACGTATGAGATTACCGAAATGGCTGATTGGCGTCGACTATACCAGACGCCACTCATGTACATACACAAGATTGCCGGGTTCCAACAGTAAGCTATGACTAAAGGAAAGAATTCAAGTATCCAAGAAAACCTGCACAACTGACGCCACATCGTGTACCTGCACGCCAGACGGTAAACATTATACTAGTGGCCAACCAGCAATTGCCCAATGTGGATATAGAACCCCCCCTACCCCGAAAATACATACACGCAACCCGTCAAAGGAAAATCTAGAACTGCACTATGTCAGAGACAATATCCCTGTGATGCTCTAGTCCACTAACCGTGTAGGACCCATTTACAACCATGGGCTCAGCTCTCCCCACAATTGTGGTGTCAGTGTCCATGCGAACGTGGATGGTCATGCCCATGTGCTCTCTACCGTTCAGATACGAGGCCGCATACTGTGCTTCCTCCTTGGACCCGAACCTGGCAGTTGCCAATCCCTTGAACACTCCCGTCCTTGGGTCTCGTAGGAGCTGAGAATCGACTGGGATACCCACAGTATACAGCAGCTTGTTGAGGTCATCCGACGTCGCCTTGTAACTCAGATTGCGAATGAAGATGCCACGGGCTTCTGTCAATACAGCTCCGCCGCGGACATTGACTGGCATTCCATTGGTGCTTGTTGAGTAGACAGGGGCCTGTGGCGCCTGGACTGCATAAGGCGATATAGATGGGTAGGCTTGGGTGGTCGGGTACATCGCGTATGGATGATAGGTTGGGGGTGGCATATAGGCCGTTGTGGACATTGCCCGTGTCTTCCCACCAAGCTGGTTCACCCTCCCAATGTCGATCCCGCATCGCCCGACCGAGTGATCACCTTCAGGGACTTCCGGGAAGTGCGCAGAACAGTTGCATCTCATCAACCGATACCCGTCCGTGCTGCGGCAAGTCTCCCACACGTGTACTAGCATGCCTTTTGACCTATAGAAGACCTCTAATGGTGGAATGCTGTCAGGTTCATCCGTTGTGCATGAAGATGCAGATTGACTTACTATACGCTGCATCTGCGTCCTCTTGGTCTCGTAATCGACACCATCCTTGCATTTCTCCCCTTCGCTGACTAGGATTCGAGAACACATTCGCCCATCCTGGTTGCTCCTTGACCACTTTTCGAAGATGGTCTTTGAATTCTTGCCATCCTGCCAAGAAAGGTGCATAACGCGTCGAACCACATACTACTAGCAAAAAGTCCCCATGGGTTTCTTTCCAGGGCCCAGTGTAGGAAGCCATGTTGGAGTATGGAAATCGGGTGGATAGATGATAACGATATTCGCTTTTCGAGGAGAGGATATATAAATCCAAATGTTGAAGGAACACAGTGACGGACTGGAGTCTGTCTACTGGATGCAGAAACCGTTGGGCTATTTCAATCGACGAGAGTGCAGTGAATGACGGTAGAATATAAGATTTCCAGACGATGTCGTACCCATGATGTATTTATACATGATGATCCAAACTTTACCATTATTCTTTTTGCGGGCGTGTATAGTCGAGTGGGATGCGCCGAGGAAGGAGAGTCCCCCCAAAGGTAGGGCCTACTTCGGCGAGCATGCTGATTCGTACAATGAGTCTGAGGTCGAGGTCTAAGCTTACTCGCTACCCATTGTGAGGTCGCCTCAGGAGCCGTCCCGTCATCCCCGATGCGTCCCCAAGTCTAGATTGGGGACGTGTAGAGTACGTCCCGCAAAGGTGTATACAATATGAGGGTGGTGGCCGATGTGCTGGCCAATCCAAGGTGGCATGCATATATGTCTAGCTAGACATGCCAATATCTTGCAGTGAAGCAGATAGCGTGCATTGCTGGTCGTCACTGTTACACTAGATCTCAGGGTACGATGGTGGATCCGGCTATGGGAGCAGGAGCCATTGTGGATCCACCAGGCGTCGTGGGTCCGCCATGTCAAAGCAAAAGCTCCCTAATGGGTAACAAATCCAACACACCTTTGTTAACCCTTCGGTATGATACAAACTACCAAAAAGAAACACTAGATACAGGGCTCTTGAGCTCCCATGAATTTTCCAACCCTTTGCTACTTTCTGAACATCAAGCGAGAGTCTAGTCTTTGGGTCGTGGCGGCATCAGTGACCTCACAAAGTGATCACCGTCAGGCTGAAACCCGCCAGAGGATCAGCTTTTGGTCAAAACCGCCACTGACGAGGTACTCGCTGCTCTCAGCGTCCACGTTATCTGTCGTGATGTGCCCTGCCCATAGACAGCGGATCTTTGACCCAGGTTCGTGAGCCTTCAAAGAAGCAACAAGTTTTCCACTTTTAGCTTCTATGCCTCTGATGACGCCATCATCTGAGCTTACGTAGACACCAGATGCGTCGGGACGCCACACAATCCGAGGCGTGGAGTCTAGATTCAATCTCCATGTCAGTCCACGTCGGAACCTCGCATTTCAAACAGTTCCACTTACATGGTGTCTGAGGAGCTAACGTGTTCGTGTTCACCAAGATAGCGCGCTCCTCACGATTAGCGATGGCTAACTCTGCGCGTGCTTGCGAGGCCTGTGTGCTGGGCTCAAGGACATCATCCGATATGAGACCAACATGTCCTGATGAAGGTCGTTGAGACGAGAGCGGAAGTAGAAGCTTCACCACAAGTAGCCTCATATGTGGAGTAGAACTTGTAGCAACCGCTACCAAGTGTGGATCTTTAGGGCAGACCTGAACGTCTGCGGGTGTGAATGCAACCCACGCATTGGAGTGTGGCGCCAAATTTTGCTGTCCCAGCAGTGTCACGCCCGACTCATCTGAAGCGTCTACCGAATAGTAGTGCAGAAATGTCGAATCCCTCCTGGCGACCAACAAGATCAGGTGGTCGCTATCCAGCGCTTCGATGAACACAATTGTCTCTGGAATGCTCGGAAGAACCAGACTTGTGAGAAGTGTAAGTCGTGGATTATCAACAGTGATATCAATATTGTAGAAGAAAACCTTGGAATCCCAGCCCGCACTAGCTACCATCACAGAGCTCCCATTCGAATGAACGGCTAATTTCACCAGGTATTTTGTATGATCATGACGTTGATCTACAATTGACCCACGTGAGAGATCAAACAGGGTCAGTTTGCCTGACATGGAAGCCACCAACAAGTATCGTGAGCCAATGGAAACAACATCCAGAGTCGGTGAATCTTGGAGGCTAGAGTAAGAATGTACCAGGTCGAAGTTTGGCGTGCTTGGGTCTACGAGATGGAGTTGCCTGTCTGCCGTAGTTACTGCAATATATGGTCGAACCTCTGTTGCTGATAGCGACAGATGCAGTACATTTACGCTGAGTATGTTGGAACGGTTGGGTAGAGTGCTGATGGTGTTCGGCGTTACCGGCGCCCTCTCGGTCCACTCTCGGTCTGCATCGTTCGTACCCAGCTTCTCAAAATTGAGGCTGAGATCAAAGGTCTTCTTCTCTTGCAAAATCGTCTCAATAGTGACTTTCTCATCAGCAGTGATACCGACATCCGAAGGTAAGCCTGCCTCTTTTACAAAGCTCGTCAGAGTCTGGCCGTTGTTAGTCCCCGCATCCATCATCAGATGATGCAACATAGTACTTCGGTGAAGCCATTAGTTCTCAGGTAGTGCGCAATCAACTCAGCTGCAGACGGTAGCATTACTGATAACACCACGCTTCCAAAAAACTGTGGTGATGGAGTGATGGAGTCGCAAGCGATGGCACAGCGAATCGCCCGTACAGACTACATGACATCGGCTGTCATAGTTGAGCCGCGCTAGTTGATTTACGGTAACCTAACTTTCCTAGTCCACCCTTATCGATACCATGTCTTTGGCAAAAAGTTCGCTTTGCAAGTGTCTCAAGGGCCCCGCAGACAGTACCGGTAAAACTACTCAATCAATACCTCAGGATGCAGGTAGGCATATGGAGCCAATTAGGAGGTGTAGTGCTGACCTGGCATGAACAGAAAAACCCTGTTCTACGTGAGGAGCGCACTCATAGACTTATTACGTTGCAAAAGAAGACATCTGCAACACCTTACAGTATTACACACCGGCTAAAGCTCGCCCAAGCATATAAAGAGCTTGGCTATCCGGATCTTGCTGTTGGTGATGCGTACAAAGCACTTC
This sequence comes from Plenodomus lingam, assembly GCF_022343315.1. NCBI lineage: Eukaryota > Fungi > Ascomycota > Dothideomycetes > Pleosporales > Leptosphaeriaceae > Plenodomus > Plenodomus lingam. The sequence goes on along the minus strand of NW_027093966.1, from coordinate 1,395,838 downwards.
TGTTGATTGATGAGGTCGTTGGGGAAGGCGAGTATCATGAGGAAGCCTCAGATGCCGCCGCCCTCGACTATACCTCGCAACAATTGGCCCACATAAATATCGAAGATGAAAGCGACAGTACACCTGCTCCACTTGACTCCATTTTAAACTGGGTTCAGGTGTCCTGTCTAAGAGAGACGTATGTAAGGACATTCAATGTGGCGTCTGTCAGGCTCACTCTTCTAGCTACATTCTTTTGATTAAGAGCCTGCAAATTTGTGGTTGCTTACGGAGTGCCTTCGATTACATTTCACGCGCAAAAAAAGCCTTTCCTGAAGACAAACTGTTTGAGGATTTTCACAAGTCCTTGATGGACCGTGTGCGCATTGCCCTAGGGGTTCAAGAAGATACTTTATCCTCTATTGACATCGACGACTTTCCGGAAAAAGGTTTCGTTCGTCGAGAACAATATCCATGGAACCACCATGAACCGGACCGATTCTCTGAGGCTTGCCTGCAGTCTCTAAATGAACAATTGGAAGATATCGCACCAAAGTTGGAGGTCCGAATCTCTGAGTTACCAGTGTTGACTCACAGCAGCAACGCACGAAACGCATCAAAGTCTCAGGCGCAATTTACCAAACAGTTAGGTCTGTTTGCAAAGGAAGATATACCACCTGGAGAACAGATCCTCGAGGAAAAGTCTCTATTGACTGCTGTTCTGAGATTCCATGAATCTTACTGCGATGCATGCAGCATTTTGCTACCCAATCCCCACGGCGAAGCTACTGCGAGTGAAACAAGCAATATGACCGTCGGTTGTGATGAGTGCGATGAGGTGTATTTCTGCAGCAACGATTGCCACGATCTAGCCCAAGAAAGCTACCATCCCTCAATATGTGGTGTGATGGTGGACCAGGGCACAATACCGGCAAGTGAAGCTGCCGATCATCTTTATACCCTTCTCCTTGTACGTGCATTAGCACTGGCGGAAACCCAAGAGTTACATCCTTTGGAGCTCAAGGAACTGCGCTACATCTGGGGAGATTACCATGGGTGTGATCTTGACTCTACCTGGCAAGTAGACGCTACAGAAATGCCCGTCAAAGCATTCGGCACAGTGCCTTGTACGCTCCCATTTTCATTCAAGAGCAATGTCCTCATGCCACTCCATGTGCTAGAGAAGATGGATATCAATATCTTCACCGAAACTGAAAGATACGACACGTGGATATTCAACACCCTTTACGCAAAATTCCGAGGGACCGCATCTGCTCGACAGGGCCTGGACGGAAAGCCCGACACCAGTGCAGTACATCCAATGTGGTGTCTAGCAAATCATAGCTGTGACCCCAACGTTGCTTGGGATTGGCAAGGCACTATGCGTTTCTGGACCCGCGATCAGCGCATAGAGTGGGCAGGTAGAGACTCCAAACAGGAACCTGGGCTTAGGCAAGGCGAGGAGGTTTTTGGCCACTACTGCGACATTACGTTGCCTGTCAAAGAGAGACGGGAATGGGCTGCTGGGGCACTTGGGGGAGACTGCATGTGCCCGAGGTGCATTTGGGAGGAGATGGAAGAAGCAAAATGCCATGCTGCGGAGACAGGAAGGTGATGGATCGCATGTACATTTGAATATAATTCATACATCCAACGCTCGCTTATGCGCCGTTGGTCCAACCCACACTTCTTCTAGGTTTCTTGTAGGCCTATCCCTACAAACTCGAGCTCAGAAGGGGGGAGTGGACTAGAAACATGCGACATGGGACCGTACCCTGTACCCCTGGTAATCGTTAATGAATCATCATGATATCTCATAATATAGCAATGCTTCGGCGCATCTCACATTCATCTATCTCTGGGGCCCTGTACGCTCACCATCCAGGGTCATCCTCGGATATTAACGAGTCTGCGCCGGTGCTGTTGTTTTGCTCCATCTATCACGGAGTCCTAATGATACCTTTCCCAACGAGCCGCCGTCCACTTCTTCATCCCCGAGTGATCTCCACGGAAATCCTTGATGAACCCAAAAGATTATCTCACCCTTCAATCAGGACAATGGGCAATATCGGGCCATTTATACGAATCGATGCTGCACTGCAATCTTGTTGCGTTCAGCCGCCGTACGTGGCGCATTGCAATCACAAGCCAAGCTTAGAGTTTTTTGAGGTTCAGATCGAACACATGTCGAAGGATTCCGATAGATCTAAGACGTGTTAAACCATGAGGCATAACACAGTAGTGATGCAGGAGAACTAGCGGGAGAAATCTAATCAGATATAAAGCGAGGAGAATTGGAGCAAAGATGGACTACTCCAAAGTAGTACTATTTCTAAGCAACATCTCGAAATTCCCTGGCACTCCCAAATAGGAAAGAAACTAACGTATCGTATTCGCCCTCTGGCTATTTTACACAGGAAAATCGAAATACCCACAATCAGATTAATTCCATGTACAGGCATTCCACGTGCTGGCAATAAGTCCCATGAGCCAGGATGAAAGTCACTAGATCCCGGCGCCAGATTTCGGTCGTTCTCGATTATTCCACCTTTTTGCCTTAGCTCGGATTTTAGACCCCAGTATGCAATTGATCGGTGTGCACTATGTAGTTGTATCCGGATTCAAGCATTTCCATACGCCACACTATCGCTAATCTCACAACTCCACAACTTTTAATCGCCTTGACCTGGTAGCACTCGTCATCTACGAAAAGTCTTGTCCGGAGAAATCCGATGCATCCTAGCTTCATCGTTCGATGAAAGCACCGTAACTTACGAAATGCGCACGTCGAGTTGCATGCCTGCTAGTTCCCACATTGTATCGAGGAACTACCGAGACATTGGTGTTGGAAGGACGGCGGTGGTGGCTGTACTGTGGCCAGCATATGGTCCGGCCAAATCCACTGTAATACGTGAACTAGCTGGCATAATACGTGCCCGTCCTCTGAAGTAGCTAGCGACCAGACTACCCATGGCCAGCGCTGACAGCTTGCGGAGTGAATGCCGGACTCCGATACATCAGGCTGGCTTGGCTCACATACTTCACGAATTTGTATTCGTCCTGCAGTGGAGCATGTCGAACGGTAAGGAGCCGCATTACATGCGTATCATAAGTCTTAGAACAAGATCGCAATAGCTCCGTGCGTTGGAGATGCGCTGTCGTGCATTTGCTCGATACTAGGTTCTTGCACACAAAAGTGAAACTAATGGGCCTATGTTCTCGACATCCACAGTAGGATGTCTTTCGTTCAAGATAAGCGGTGTAGTTCAAGGCGTGCGTGTCGAATCGCTTGTCCAGTCATTTTTCTACAAGCTCAATAGGCTTCCTGATAGCAGGTATTGCTTCTTCATAGATCTCTTCTACGCGAATCGAAGGGAAGGTATGCCGCAATTGGGCAGCAATGTATCGGATCCCCCAATCCTCAGCTTGCCGGTGACCCACACAAGCAACCGACATGCTAAGCGCTCTTGCTGCCTCTAAACCAGTTATACGTGGTTGGCCTGTTATGTAAAAGATATGCCTACCGTCGTCTTCTGTCGCTATCCAACCGCGTCCGCGAGCTTCATTTAGTATGCGATGTACTTCTTCCTCGTTGAAGGCGTTCATGATGGCGACCACATGCGTCTCATCCGATACTCCTTCGAGCACAAGCTCTACGCCGCCGAATTCTTTCTGTGTCTGATGGAGGAGCTGTGCACGAGGTAATGAGACCTCGCCTAAAATCCCTATCTTCCTCTCCATATCGCCTTTATAGCCTTGTATGCATGATGCCCCTGGCACATTCAGTCCCAGCCTCTCCGCCAAAACCGGGTTCCAACCGACTGTCAGGACCTCATCAAAAGATGTATGACTAGAAAGAACAAGCGTACCGCCGCGAACATTTCGATGGTCCAGTTCGAAAGGACGATGCAGGAAGCATACTGTGCGTGGAGGACGGTGATGTATCTGCGAATTCGGTCGCACTGAAGCGGCAGCAGATTTTCCGATCTGATTTCCTATCAAAGAATACACCCCAGGCGTGGGTGTGACACTCAGAACTATCTGCTCAACAATTGCCGTGTCTGGGTCGTATCGCGGGTTTTTGGGTACGTGGTATTTACGCCTTACATCGTTCTCTTTCAGGGGCAGGAGAGAAATGATGTAGTCATTGATAACTGCATGTGTCATTTTTATTTGGCGCTGCATCTTTATTAATGAGTTCAGTGGCTTTATGATAAGGAAGTACCATGACTCTATGAAGATCCTGACACCATAGTGGAAGGTAGGTACGTCATCGATATTCTTTTGACGGTTTGTTGATGGAGCTTAGCAATTTCGGGTGCCGATTATGAGCTGATATACTTTTTTTTCCATTCTTCGAATAATGTTTTTAACCTTGTCATAGTCGCTATGGCTGGTGTTGTTGCTCAGAAAGAGAGTTTTGTTCTTCAAAGAGAGGACCAGGCGGGAACTTGAGCTAGTCCTAATAGCGTCTAGTCGAAAACACAGGTTGAGATCTGAGTCCGATTGCGATGATTCCTTCACCATCTATTGGATTGGGTAGGATCAACGCTCACTCCAGACTTGATCATAAGGCATGCCTGCCGTTGATGCTTCCTTTCAGGCCGCTGGTCAGATTTCACTTTTCCAAAGATCTCTACGGTCTTCGACCATCAGGTTTGGCCTATTTGAATAGTAGCACTCTCAAAACCAAGCCGCCACAATTTACAGGTCGCACTTTCTGCCTCACAACAATGAGCGTCACCACCACGGCGCCTACCCCGGCAATTGTTGGTGCTCTTATGTGCCAGAAAGACTCGTATTTGCGATCATTGGAGACTACGGTGGTATCCTGCGAGGAACACGTACCTGCTGCCACGAACCAGGGCGATGGCAAAACAAAAACAAAGAAATCCACGGATCCAACCAAAGGCCTGACGGTGGGCGCCTCGAACGCTCCGAAAGTCTGGCACATCGAATTCGCAGACTCTGTTCTCTTCCCAGAGGGCGGTGGACAGCACACCGATCATGGAACGATCACACCTCTGAACGATGACTCAGATAAAGAAGTGTCAATAACAAATATACAGCGTCACGGTTTGCGGTGTGTACATTTCTCACCAAGGCCTTTGAAACCGGGCACCACTGTGCGTCAGACTGTGGATTTCGGGAGAAGATGGGATCTGATGCAACAACATACTGGCCAACACCTGCTCTCCGCAATTATGGACGGGATGAACCTTGAAACTCTGGGTTGGAGTATGGGCCAGCCTGGGGAGATGAACTATGTGGAGTTGCCGCGAAAACCTACCGACGAGGAGATCAGAATCATCCAAAGAACCTGTAATAAGATTGTACGAGAGAACGTTTCCATTACCGTGGAAACTCCAGAAGGGAGGGGGTCATCTAGTCTCCCAGAAGACTATGACAGCGACAAAGGTGTTGTCAGATTCGTCAAAATTGGAGACCTTGACTACAACGCGTGCTGTGGTACGCATCTTCGCACAACATCACACATAGGCTTGATTCTTCTCCATCATATGCAAACGGTGCGAGGCACTAATTGTCGCCTCTTCTTCTCCGCTGGAGATCGAGCCATCGAACTTGCCACCGAGTCAATCAATGGCCTCAGGTCGATTGCTCTATCCTTATCCACAAGTGCTGCACCGAACGATGTCGCAATTGGCGTAAAGCGGCTAGGCGATTCACTTTCAGAATCGCGGAAGAAAGAGAAAAAGATGTTAGCTGAGATTAGCAAATTCGAAAGCGCCCGTATCACGACACATTTCCAAAAACATCAAAGTGCATTCTTGCATCGAGCTACAGATGGTTTAGACTTCATCAACTTGGTCGTCATGGAAATCAAAGATGTTGCTAGCGAGCGCGGGGTTGCAGTACTGTGTTCAGGAGAAGCGAAGTCCTCTGGCTCGATTGTTATACTCGGCCAGCCAGAACTAGTACAGAACATGTCGTCAAAGGTCAAAGAGGTTGTGATCACAGCCAAAGGTGGCGGAAAGGGAGCAAAATGGCAAGGTAAGGTTCTGGAGTGGCATAAAGGTGAGATAGAGGCCCTGAGGATCGCGGTGGAGACACTGGGGAGTACATAATGGGCTGATGGAAGAATTGTGTAAATGTAGCGTGTTTGTTCTATGTATGATCTGTTTCTCAACGGGAGAGGAAGCAAGAAGTGAAGCAGGTATAAAGCGATTGTCCATGTGAACATCGTGTGGAAGTGCAGACCGACGACAGAAAGGAGGAGCATCCGCAAGAAGATTGTGAACAAGAAAAAAAAATGCAGATGAAAGTGTGCGCTAGATGTGGAGCTAATCATACACTGTAGACCTTGATCGAGTTCACGAGCCAGTACGAGTCCTGGAAGGACTGAGGCTGCGAGGCGACGTATGCATTGCAGCTTGGGTTCATCTGCGCGCAGGTCGACTGGCCCCAAACACCACCCGCCCAGTCACCGCAGAATGTAATGTCGAATATCTGTGTGAATATTATCAGAACCCGTCTATTAAATCCTTGTGGTTCAATCAACTTACAATGTTCATATCTCTAAACTTGCTGTTGTAGTCACATCCCCCACCAAAGTTTGCAGTAGGCACTCCCCATGAGCTTGGATCGGGGTTACCGTTTCGGATATTGGCCGGCACGTCCCGAGTTGCGAAATTCCAGACCTTAAAGCCCGATGATGTCCACAATGCGGCGTATACACCACCGCCATTGGCATTGAAAGCAGTCCCATAGGAAGTAGCCGAGTTAGAGAGAACACCGCACCCGTTGAAGCCACCACCAGCTCCACAATCTGCGTTGCCAACGCGACTGCCGGTTTCCCCTTCGGGTCCGACAGAGGGTGTGCAACCAGGAGATGTGTGCAGTGTGACTTGATTGTAGGTATTGAGATGAACACCTTCGTAGATATCTAGCTCTCCCTGATTAGGCCAGTTTGGACCGAACATCCAGAAAGCAGGCCATGACCCGCAGTTGCTACCAGGAACATGGGCAAAGTCTGCAATAATAAGTGCACGGTTGTATGCTGTCCTGCTCTGTATTCTGACACTTTTTCGTCCGGGACCATTCGGATCTAATTGCGAAGTTGAGTCGACTCCCATGTATACCTGGTTGTTCTGGGTCTTGAGTAGACCTAGTTGCTGCGCCTGTTGCGCATTGACATACTCCACGAAGCCATCTGGTTTTATGTAAGTATATTAATACCATATCAGAATCGACAACTCACGTGTAGGGTCGGGGATCTTGCTAACAGTTAGTGTAGTTCAATAAGTAGAGTACGGACAAGAGTGCTTACAGCCTGGACATCAAACTTGCTGTTCCAGTTGCTTGCATCATAGGTCTCGATTAAGGTGTACGCAGCCGAGGTTTGGACATCAGATACGTGAGAAGTAGTCCCGTTTTCCCAGATACCAGGTCCTGCTGGGAGGGCTGTAACACTTGCCCAAAGAAGTGGAAGAGAGGCAGATAGCGTTTTCAAGGACATGACTGGCTGAGTAGATCGAGGAGTGAATCGTTTTGTCGTACAGGAAATCCATGTGCTCTTTCGCTACTCTTATACATTTTGCCGTTGGCCGCGTCTCCTCATGAGACTTTGGCTAACATGGCTTCAAGGCCGACTACACTCATGATAAGATGAAGCCTTCAACAATGATATCAAATGACCAAACACATGACAGGGTGCTGCATCGCCCATTGGGCTTTAGAATGAAATTGGGGAGAGAAGCCCTCCGCGGCCAAAACACGTCTCTCGCTACAGTAGGTGGAATGGTTTCTCCAAAGCCTACGCCTGTGCGGGATATGAGCCTAGTATGGCAACTCGTAAGGCTTGATAGTATAGCGTGAGCATGGCGCCTGATGGTGGTTGGAAAAACAAGGAGACTTATGTTAAGCGTAGTGCTACCTAGCTCCTCGCGCCCCTTGATCTGTTTCGGAAGTCTTGCTGTAAACGGTGAGTCAAACACTCTAAGTGGCCAGTATGTCTTTTGATTTCATCTAACTACCAATCGTAGCGTGGCCTCTTGTAGAAGGCCCCCGTACGTGATAACTGCTCTAAAGTGAACCCCTATGAATACCGAACGGTAACATTGGCCCGAGCATGTTTCAAGTAGACGCGTCTAGAGCGTGGTCGTCGCAAACCATCAACTGCGACTTCTCGTTTGCGCGACTCTGCTGCTAGGCATGGCTGAATCTGCAGAAAAAGCTCGCAGCATGTTTTGGGTTGAGAATATACAAATCGGGTTGTTACGTTACGTCTGGCGAGAGATGTGGTGTGGACCCCGCGATGGAACAGTGGACATCTGATCTCGTCAGTTGCACAAGGGCAAAGCAATGTCCAGGCCAGGGAATCAATGAGCATGTTTGCCCAAGGTATGCACGCGCATGATTCGCGTGTTCAGGTTCGATCGATCCCCTGCGAGCGTACGGAGTCGAATCAATGATCCTCCCCTGGACGTGTCTTATGCATACCTAGTTAGCGGACGGCGTCGCACAGAATCCGGGGTGCAGGGCAAGTTGCGCAACCGTCACGGGAGGTTTGCTAGTTAGCCTTGCTTACCTGTCTGGCATCGAGTCTCGGCACCCTAGATGTTATGGGAAGGTTGGGTATATCGCCATGTGGCCAACAAAATAAAATCTTGGTGGTGAATGTTCAATGGACCGTTAGAATTGCGATTCTCGAACGGCAGTCAAGGGGCTGAATTCACTAGTCCACTTTGGAACTAAACCTTGTCTATTCACAACTATGCCTCCCTCTGAGCCATCCGCACCATGAGTTACTGTGGATATCTTTTATTAAATCAAATATTTTGAATCCTAATCCAAGGAGACTGTGCTATGGCGATAGTTTGTGAAGAGGAAAGCTGCCGGATGTGGCCATCACTGTGTACGAATTGGTCTTCAGGATGATAGGACATAGCGGTTAACAGTTAAGTGAAATCTACTCTCACAAAAAAAAAATCCGGATTTGGTCTCAAGTTACACAGGGGTGTAATGTGAGCAATACGTAAGTAGCTTAAGTTGTGGCTAAGCAACCCTGAGCTCGCCGTGAGCCAACATAAGTCAGCGTGATAGCGCCTGATTTCCTCCCTAAGTAGTATGAAGAGGGTCTGAAATTAGGCCCTAGCATCAGCAACGTAATTTGGAACACTTTGTTTGCGTATTTAGCTAACCTAATTCACTCTATGCTCTGCAGCGCTATAAGTACTCTAACAAATTGAGATATTAACTTTTTATAGATGTTAATAATAACCAGAGCACGATTCTTGATATTCTTGCTTAGCATTAGCGATGTTTTTCGTATAGTCTAACGAACTACTCTATTAACATGTGCCTCTTCTTGTTCCAGCTTTAACTAAGTATGTTCAGCATTGCCCCTATGGCTATCATTCTGTTTCCTCTTTTGGCCTTAATACGGATTAGTAAACTCAATGACAATTGGACCTTGCGCTTACCTTAATCTTGTGACCCTTGGACCTGTACGTTCTCTAGATCTTCTTTAGTATCACTAATAGATGTCGCGGACTGCTAGAAACAAAGATATACCAAACTCTTAACGCTCTCAATATCAATTGGGGCGTCAAAGTTCGCAGTATGTGAGTTAAGCTTGCTCGTGTTAGCAGTGGGGGATAGTACAACTTTGGCTAAGAGGAAAAACAGCTCCTTCTTGGATGCTTCTTCGCGGTAAGGATAGTTCTTTAGGCATTTAAAATTCAGAAACAGCGTTAGTAATTGGCCAGTTATAGAGGGGACATAGAATTAGCTAGTGCATCAAGTAGATCTTAGACGACTTCCTTTTATTCCAAAACACCCCAGCTAAATCATTCCTAACAATGCTATAGCCTTAATAGCTAAATAATAAGCCTCCACATCATGCAACAACTATAGGCAGTGGTAGAGATCCCTAAGCGGGACTTTATACGTCAAACCGCTCCCTACTACGCCAAGTGGCTTTGCTAACAGCCTCGCACAGGAATAAGTAGTATCTTAACATTGTCACTTATTATTTGCTAACGTGTCACGACCTCTTAATTAATTGCGTGTTATTAAGTATGCTCTAAATCCGAGTAGAAGGCTGTGGGCAGGAGTAATGCTTATCTATTAAAGGAGTAATGCTTATCTATTAAAACAGACTTAGCTACTTTAATATTCTCTTAGCTCTGTCATCTTAGCCTCTTGTAATTAATACTCCACAGCCTACAGCAATATTTATACCCCTTTATAGTCTAACGCCTGTCGCTTTAATACACTACGGTACGAAATTATTTACAGTAGAATAGTGTCCTAGGGGTTTACTATATAGGTGTAAATAACTCTTTTTTAAACCAGTATATATATCTAAAGTAGTGATTTACTTTTATAGTTACGCTTACTATAGTACAAAACCAGTTTACAGTAGCTATATTTATCTAAAGTAGACTAAGAAGTAGTTTAGGTAGAAGAAGTAAACCTAAATAGGGTTTATTATACCATGTATTCCACAAAAGTAAACTACTTTTATTTCTACTTCTATTAATCTACTAGTATTACGTAGTACTATAAAAACTAGTTTCCTACTAACTATCTAAGTATTTTACCCCTCCTTTCTTTAATCTTCTTCACCACCTCTACCACCTCTACCACCACCTCTACCACCTCTATCACCACCTCCACCACCTCTATCACCACCACCACCTCCACCACCTCCACCACCTCCATCACCACCACCACCTCCACCACCTCTATTATCACCACCTCCACCACCTCCACCACCTCCATCACCACCACCACCTCCACCACCTCTATTATCACCACCTCCACCACCTCCACCACCTCCACCACCTCCACCACCTCCATCACCACCACCACCTCCACCACCTCTATTATCACCACCTCCACCACCTCCACCACCTCCACCACCTCCACCACCTCTATTATCACCACCTCCACCACCTCTACCACCACCTCTATCACTACCACCACCTCTATCACCACTACCTCTATTATCACCACCTCTATTATCACCACCTCCTGTTAGTAAAAATATCATGACTCATTATTATGTCATATGTGCGTATAGCGTGAAGCTAATCTTTTCTACCCCTTTTAGTCTTAGTTAGGTATTATAGCGTATAATAGAAATAAAACTACTTTTTATACTTAATTTAAACCCCTACTATAAAAGTAAACTACCACTTTAATAAAGTAAACCACCACTTTAAACCTATTTACGGGTATACACGAGGTCAGTTTACACCTATATAGTAAACCCCTAGCGTACCATTCTACAGTAAACAATTTTTTACCGTAGTGATAGCTCCCATCCTCCTAGACTAGGACAATACGATCACGTTACACTCTACTTTTGGACCCCTCATCCCGTCGGATACTGCATCAAGTGCCTCTTCTTTGATGCTGCTCAAAGGCAGAGGCAATCCAAATCCAGTTGAAGCACCAAGAAGATCGTCAATGTCGATGAAGTCGCACTCCGGGCTCTGGGTGGCTCGGCGTGAAACCTCTATTTTAGAGTTTTCTGTTTTTATCGTGTCGTAACTAGAATAGTACGGTCCGGAAGTGGCATCATCTTCAGCTGTAAGAATTAATCCCCCTCAACTCATCGATATCCATAGGATCGCTATCTTTGCTCGAATATGGATCCTCTGAAGTCGTCGATCGAGAAAGAAAGCTTCCCTCAAGCGAGTCAGTCTTCGGAACAAACTCTCTAGAATGTTCTGGTTCGGGCGATGGTCCACAACCAACAAAGTCGACACCGAAGTAGCTGGACAACTCGTTTTGAGATGAGCTGCAGATTTCCGCTTGGGTGACATCCGCTTTAAGGACGAGCCTTGTTGTTCTATTAATCCCATGGCCATCATATTGACTGTGAAATTGCGAAATTCGAATTTCACATCGTCCTTCTCCTCTTCTTTTGGAACCACCTGCTGTGTACGGTGATTTAGGGTGCGCAGATTTAGAGCTCGTACGCTCTCGTTACCCTCATTCACAACACTCCAGAGGTTAGATATTCGAACGCCGTGATGGTCGTAAAGGTGGAATTTAAATTCCAAAATGGAGTCGAATGACCCATGGTGACATATTTTCCTAACACAAGGATCGCTAAAGTGTTCCATACAATGTTCAGCCCATGTGTGGCGCCACGTTCATTAAAGCATCCGCAGTGAAGCAGGCAATCGAAGGTTGCTTAAGCAGCACTCGCAAAATCCTCCGGCTGCTAAAACTCCATTATACACTAGTGGTTCGATCCATGCGGGGAAATTTTCAGATCGTCGACATGGGATTGACAGTGGTTTTCCCAGTCTCCCTCGCTGTAGACCCAGATATTGCATATGAAGCAAAACTCGGCAAATCCGTGAATACGGGACTGTGAAGTCTGATGGCATTCTTATATGTGTCTCCAGTCATATGCTCGATTTCCTGAACAAGAACACCTAGAAGGCTCTAAGCCGGGCTAGAATATGACTTCCCTAGGCTGGAGATAGTAGGCAACCAAGTCCAAGATGGTTTGCATGCCTATACCGCTCCTCAACTCGACCTCTTCAAAGAGATTGATCTCTAGATGAAGCCTCTCAGCTAAGAACACAAATCTCACCCAAGAATACATTTCCTGCTCGTAACTAGGCGCGTCGCCGAAGTTTTGCTCGGTTCATAGCCATTTCAACTCCTCTAGCTTCAGTGATTCGAGCTGCCATTTTAGCTTATCAAGTTTTTTGTTAGACATTTCGCTCCTAATCTGCTCTAGTATATCCTTGTATTCTTGACTTTGTTAAAGCTCGTAGAGCTTTTCTGCGGGCAAAGACTGCAGGAGGTTCAGAATGTAGGGGATGTTCAGTTGCTGGCTGACCTCAAGGACATCTTCCCACGCTTCCAGCCCAAGGAAGTTAGTCGCGCTATTAATTGTTTCTCTGGGCCAGTAGTGCCCACAGAACATCCTAGGCTTCAGGTGACCCCTAAGTCGCATACAAGAAGACTCCGTATGCTTTTTATCTTGTAAATCTCATATTAGCTGCAGGAAAGATTAATTAAAACATTCTAACTTACCAGCTTCTAAAAGCCCATATCTTCTAGTGTTGTGGAAGTTTAGGGCATTAGGTACCCCTGCGCGGTAACAATCTGTTTTATGTCTGTAGTAGACTCTACTCGCCTCTACTCGCCTTTTTAACTTTTCTAGAATATTTGCTGCACATTCAAAGAAGGGGCATGCTATCAAATTTATCCTTCTAATCTATTTAAGTAAACCTTTGCTCCTCCTTAATATTAATACTTAGAAGCTTTTGCAGGAGTTCCTCCCTATCTAAGGACTGGTAATCTTGGAAAGGTATTCTAGCAAGCAACATGCTTAGGCAGAATAGAAAGCAGTTTAGTAAAGAGGGCCTTTAAGGTCTTCCTAGAACGTGCAGTGGCCTCTAAGGTAGCAGTAAGTATTAGAGTGCGTTTGAAGGTAAGCGGAAGTTACATATCTTGTAGGTTATCGCCCTTCCCCTTTTTATCCTTTGTAAGTCTAATATAAAGCTCTATCTTTCTCTCCTCCTTGTTAAACATGGCAAACATGCAACTATCCTAAAATTCGTCATTAGTAGCTATCCTACAAATGCTATAATAAGTAGTTACCTTGGAATAGTAATCCTCTTAACTCACGTTTAGCATTATCTTCTAAGTCTTCTTCAGGGTCCTCTCCTTCTGTTAGACTTGGCAAACTCGCCAATCCTGCCCGCGCTGTAGAAATTCGTAGTAGTTATATAATGTCAAACAAACCTTATCCTTAGTTTAGCGTGTACAACATGGCTTCGTCTCTATTAATAAATACTTAGAACTCTGTAGTAAACCTCGCCAGAACACTTTGATTCTCTTGCGTAGAGTCGTAAGTGTAGCGCCGTCTTAAGGAATCGCTTATTGTACTAGACAGCATTAATACTAAGAGCATATTAGCGTACTTACTACACATCTTACCTGTATTATATGTTCCTTATTTTTAGGGGAGATTAGGTGCCTGTTGTCAGTACACACCACGCGCAGAAGTTGTTCTAAGCATTCTAGACAGAATCGTAAACCGCAGCGAATTGTTTCTTTTTATCACGACCTTTAGCCTTTCTATTACGCCGTTTAAAGTAGTAGTCATCTCCTTTCTTGCCCTTCATGCTAGTCCTAATAAGGAGCATAAAGTCTTCAAGGTCTTTAGTGCACTCTAATCTCGCATCTGGACGACCTATCTTGAATTTTTAAAAATTAGCTCCGCTGAGGTTATGGCATAACGAGTGACACGGAGCTTACAGTCCCCAGTGATGACCCTGCCTGTTGTTGTTGGCTTTGTACTGCTTGCTAGAGTCGTCTGCCATAGTTTTATTTTTGACCTTCGATGGATCCATAGCTGCAATAGCTGCGCTGCTGCGTGCAAGGATGACTTGAAAATAGCGGTAAATCTCACAAGCAGAAAAATACAGTTTGATAAGAATTGCACATAGCTATTGGACAAAAGACACCTCATATACTCAATCAGCCGAAGTGTTGTTCCTTTGATACAACGTGTTTCACGTCATTTTACTAAAGTACTTCAAACAGGTTTATGATTGTAAACAAAGGCCGAACGTTTTCTAACTAGTTTGATCATTTGCTTGGTGACTAGACTTCTGATCAATCATAACTCCACTGTCATATGCTACGTCCACAGCCGTTATCATGTTCATATCGTGCGGTAGATGAAGTATCTATCCTGACTCCTCTTTACCCTTTCATGTTAAATTCACAACATCAACGCAATCGATGCAAATATCAAGTTGCAGGTCAAATGCTCCAAGTGCTTTCACAGTTATTCGCCCATATCTCCTTGGAGGTGCGGCTTGCGTTAGAGCATAGCGTCTGCTCCCACTGCGCAAAATGAACATAACGGCGCGTATCATCTTCATCAGATGGGCCTATGTGAGTAGAATAGCTCATATCCTTACATTGTATTTCCTCTTCATAGCTTGTTTTAGGTGCTAAGACGTAGAAAAGACCACAGGAAATATGCCCTAGACCTCCTTGTCGTACGTAGAAGCTACGAAAATCTCGCGACTCGTTATTGTTATTCTTTGCTGCTCGACTTAACAAACGCTATACATCGTGCTACCTAGCTTATCAAGGGACGAAGTAACTACCATGGCTATTGTGAGCTTAAAAATAATCAATGGATTAATCACTTGCCTGGTCTCCCAACCTAAGGTAAGACCAAGTGGACAAAGCTGTGCCAATAATGCGTCATGCTTCAGTCACATCTATGGCTCAAACCCAAGACTGCTGCATTTAACAATATCTTCGGTACATTACAATGTTAAAGCATACCGCATACTTTCACTGCGCCAAGCAATCAGCAATGCACGCATCTCACAGCTCGTGCATTCACTATTCTTGCAGCAACACACTAGTGAACAAACAGTCGAGGAGCCCATCCAGTATATGAAATATTCCAATCAGCGAACCTAGTACAGCACAACAGAACAATTCGTTCTTACACACTCAACCAATTGATACACTCCATCCCATTCGATTCACACTCGGCTGCTCATTTGATACACTCCAACAAATCCCCCTACTTAAGAAAACGACAACTTAGAAAGCGAGTTACCTATCCTGAACTTTATATGCGCCATGTTCATGCTTTCTATCTCCATAGACTGGGCACTTTCAAAAGCTGGACTGTTGGTGCTTCTGAACTTCTTCTGGTCTCTCTTTCTGATCGTCGACGCTAATCGACGTGAGAAGCCAATCTCCCTCCTGGCATCTTTTGGTCTCCTTCTTCACACGATCCCCTCAGTTTTCCTCCTCGGCACTGTCATCATTGCTCAACAGGTCTATGACAGCACATTGGTATGGTTTGTCTCGTTACTTGCATTCCGCTACTGGCGCATCATCGTCAACATCTTCTTCTGGTTTCAGTATAAACCAGCACTGACGTCTGATGATCTGAAGATCTCATCAGAATCCTGTACAGTCATTGTACCAACGGTTGGTCCCCAGGGTAATTCAGTCTACGATGAGATGATTGCGGCGATTTTGTACAATCGTCCTGCTCGTCTCATTTTCTCCACGAATACCGAGTCTGCCGCTGAGCAAGTTAATGCTTATATGCCCAGCCTTCTGGCCGCTATAGAAGCAGGTAAGTCAGCCTACCAGATGCAGTATAATCTGAAAGCATTCCGCCCAACGACTGAGATCTTGGTTCTGAACGCATCCGTCTCCAACAAGCGCCAGCAAGTTGTGCATGGTTTCCAGAACGTCGAGACTGAAATTTTGGTCATGGTCGATGACACTGCAATCTGGCATCCCAATTTCCTTGCCGCTTCACTTCCTGCATTTGGCGACTCCATGGTAGGCTTTGTAGGCACTCGTAAATGGGTCAAGCGTTTCGGTCGCACTCATCACCCCGAACTAGGCTTGTTCACAAACTTGTGGACCCAGTATAAGGCTGGTTTCTGGAATACTATGGGTGGGTTGTACCTGGTCCGACATAACTTCGAGATCCGGGCAACTAATGCTGCTGATGGTGGTGTCTTCTGTGTGTCTGGACGATCAAGCTTGATACGCACCAGCATTGTCAAGAATGACACATTCACTGAAGCTTTTACCGACGAGTACATTCTTCGGTTAGGTGATCACTTCCCTGGCTGGGGTCCAGTTACAGCTGATGATGACGTCTTCATCACTCGATGGGTCATCAACCAGGGTTGGGATGTCAAGATCCAGTCATCCAAGGAGGCCACAATGACAACTGTCCTCGGTAGGTATCCACTGAAATTTCCAGATCAGTGCAAACGTTGGAGCCGCACTACTTTCCGGCAGAATCCTATCTCCTTAGTGGTAGATCGGACAGCGTGGTGGAAGTGGCCTCTGACAGTCCACACAACCCTCTTCCCCTGGATGTACAATGCGGCTCTCTTCTGGGACAGCCTCATGGTATACACCCTTATGCAGACCAACCTTTACGCCAATTCGTCTCACCCGGCACTACTTCTGTGCGCCATGGTAGGTCTCATTTGGATCTCAAAACTTGTCAAGACTATTCCGTGGTTTTGGGAGTATCCCATGGACTTCCTACTATACTTCGTTATCCCTGCTTACCCAGCCTTTGCCTACTGGCACTCTCTCTTGAAGGTTTACACTGCCTTCACATTCTGGGACCTCGCATGGTCCGGTCGCAAGCTGGAGTAGACGGCGCGAAGGTGTTACATTCCTTTCCTTTTTTCCATTTTTTTCATGGGCTTAGACGGCGTATTCAAGACGGATATAAAAAACCTTTTCTACTTTCTCAAACTATGGACAGATCAGTATTGATATCATCGTTCTTACATTAAACATGTCCATGAACGAGACCTTGTGAATCTCTTGCCGTGCTGTGACTTTGACCTAGAAGTCATCTTAGCCAGTCAATACAATGCTCAGCTCAAAGGGACAAGCGAAGTTTCATCTTGAGGAACTATTTTCATGTATGATCATAAGTTCCATTGTAAATATACAATTTCACATCAACTGGCAAGAGTACCGCTGTGGCCTGAAATCTTATTCTTCTCAAGAGTGCAGTGGGTACACTACAATTTCGCATCTCTGGAACTCTCGATATCTACTTTTATACTTCTTCTCGATCTTCTGCCTCGTGCCGTTGCATATTTCCCTACCGTAGCAAACCTTCAAACTAACGCTTGTCGATTTTTCGCAGACGATAGTGGCGATTTCGTTTATACGATCATCCAAGATCACCTTTCTAATATTTTCATGTACGTCGGCTCTGACTTACTGGGCGAAGAGCTCTTCAGAGTGGCGGTGAGAAATATCGACTTAGAGCCGTAGGTGGTTTTGAATATGACGAACCCATCTGTACCGACAATGCTATTGTATGGTACCCTTGCGCTATAAGATCTACCATCTATCAGCACCAGTAATCCAATTATAACCTATATTAATTGTAAACAGGGACCGATTTCTGAACTTCCTGGACACTTCCTGGCCGAGATTGTCAATTACAGAACAATGCTCTTAAGCAGCCGATGCCGGTCCGACAAGAAGAGAAACCAGCAGCACTCTGCATAGAGAGATGCACAATAGGCATCATCATATAATGATAACAGTCCAACAAAGTCCATTCTACGGTGCACTCGACTCGTTCGAAATTTACAGAGGATATTAATATTTGCCATTCAGGTACTTTTCAGGCGAAAAATGCTGGGAAATGGGACAAGGAGATTGTGTTGTAGCTTGTATTGTGCCGTGGCACGGTGGGTTTGCATAAAAATGGGCAGGAGGCTAGGCTATCTTTGGTTATAGGGGATCAGATATAAAAGTAAGACGGACGGATAGGAATGGGGGAGCATCCTCTCACTTATGGAACAAGAATTACCAATGAGACTTTGATTGTCTACCTTCCCTATCCTTCTCCTCTTGAATACAATTAGGAGTTCTGCCCTCTTCTATCACTAATACCTATTCATTGCTTCTCCCTTCCCTATTGCCCTTCCCAAGAATGAATGGGTTTACTCTCCCTGTCGGTTCAGTATGATAATTCAGGAATAACGACATGCTAAACGCGTATCTTCATGGATGGCTTGATAAAAGACAGATCATGGAACTGGAGAGAGTGCGGACTTGACACAGGCTGGCGGATTTGCGTTTCAACATTCCTGGTATAGCAAGGCTGAATGGCTGCAAAAGAATGCAAGTGCAATTTGCTCAAGTTCATTCGCTATCACGTTGCGATACCCTACCGGTAAGTTAGGCCACCCGTCATACTGCGTGGGCATCATGGGCCTCGGGCTCATGCACGTGACCCAGAACTTGACTTCCCCTCAAGGTTGTTGCGATTCAGCACGAACGTGTAGATCGTACATGGCATTTCTCCAGATCTCCTCAAATCAATATTCCTGATGGCCAGGGCCTCAACAGAATCTCCCCTCTCATGGTGGCACGCCAAAGCACCAACTGGACTACCGGTAGTCCTCATTCCAACCCAACCAATGAACGGACCGAAAGCAATGATCAAGCAAGCCTTCTAGTATCCACACCCGCCAATGAAACTCGACGCTCTCATATAACAATTGGTAGAGGAAGAAATAGCATGGCCTAACGGCCTAACGTTGCTATCTGACTTGCTATACCTGGCAGTTGAGATAACTCCCCTTGGTGGAGTACGTGCCGCAAGGAGATACTTTAGGTCCACGGGCAAATATAGCGGTGCTTCCCCGGGTCAGAATAAGCGCCACTGGGGATGCACCAGTTGTATACGAACATATTATAAAGTACCTCGGTTCCCCTTTGATGCTGGAGGCCGATCATACAATCTCTGCAATCTTCTCAGACATCTTTGCAACATGGTGGCTCTCACATCAGTCTTTCACACGATAGTATTCGCTGCTGTCTGCAGTAATGCCGCGCCACTTGTTGAAAAGAGAGGTTAGTACAACACTGTGTATGCTGTAGTTATAATTTCTCATAAACAGTAGATGTTCAGGCAGATGTATTCGACAGGGCGAAGTTGATGGCACAATATGCTGCAGCTGCATACTGCCCAAGCAACTTTGGCTCCCCTGGCGATCAACTCAACTGCCCTTCGGGAGGGTGTCGCGCGGTTGAAGATGCAGACGCCAGTACCGTGATCGAGTACAGCCGGTATGTCCTGCTCAGTTGAATAGCTGCCACTCTGAAGCATATTTAACAAGTACTAGATCTGAGACACCCACCGATGTGACGGGATTTGTCGCGGTGGATCATTCCAACAAGCTCATAGTCGTGTCCTTCAGAGGCAGTAGTACCATCGACTCATGGCTGACGAACCTCAACCTCGAAATGACACCCACCGACATCTGCCCTGATTGTTCCGCACATCGAGGCTTCTGGAACTCTTGGACCGATGCACGAGACCGCGTACTTCCCGCAGTGAAGCAAGCCGGGACCACGTACCCCACGTACCAAATCGTCGTGACAGGCCATTCGCTCGGAGCCGCAATCGCGACCTTTGCAGCCGCTCAATTGCGAAACTCAGGTTACACGGTTGCGTTATACAATTATGGCTCACCCAGAATTGGTGGAACCAAGATCTGCCAGTACATTACTGACCAGCCTGGTGGCAACTATCGCTTCACCCACTGGAATGATCCTGTTCCAAAACTGCCGCTGCTTATCATGGGATACAAGCATATCAGCCCTGAGTATTACATCGAGAAGCGCAATGGAGAGGATGTGCAGCCAAGCGACATCAAGGTATTCCAAGGGTTGGTCAACCTGAGGGGAAATTCAGCTTGGATTGCAGTAGATGTGGAAGCGCATAGGTGGTATTTCGGCAGAATGTACACATGCGATGCGAAGAGATCTTCCCGCGGTTTGCAAATCAGAGATGTGGAGGAGGGTATTGATGTACTAGCAACGTTCTGAGAAATGACTAATATCAAGCATTAACGGTAAACGACCTGAATTGCTGAACGCCAGGGGTATCATCCACATCAAATCATAATCTCAATCTCAACACTCAACAATGTCATTATCCCGCTCCATCTCCTCACCTGTGTGATCACGCCACAGATGCTCCATCAATGCTTCAATCTGCCTACACACGGTGTCCGATTTTCTAAACCTTGCGCAGAGCACACACGCGAATCCGCCACCCTCTCGGTGCGATTTTATCACAAAGCGGTTCTTGACCAAGAAGGTTCGAGATATCATCTTGATATAGCCATCGAACCGCCTGTGACTGTCCACAATAATCTCCCAAGCTTTCCCAGGTCGCGTGGCAATGTATGAGCGGCAGAATGGACACATGCCGTTCCCACCTGGCTTGTAGCTGTTGGCAAGTGGCAGTTCGGGATTGCGCTGAAGATCTCTCGCATATATACAAAAGAGTCTGTTCGGTTGTGGTGCCGGTGGAGGTGGGATGGTGGGCTTTGGCTTTGGCTTTGGTTTTGGCTTTGGCTCTGGGATTGGCAAAATCTTCACCTCATGATCCTCCGAGCCGGAGCTACTACTCATACAGCTGTCTCTTCGTCGCGGTCGATATTCTTGTCCGCCTTGATGAGGCTCGTGAGGAGGATCAGCCGATGTTGGGAAGGCTCCAGGGATGCTTCCATGTCTGCTCGGAGGTCTGGGGGGTAGCAGCCGTTGATATTGTAGATTAAGTGCTTCTATAGAGGCCACACGAGCCGTTCTGGTTGTCTGGATCAGGCGGACTAGATGCGAATGGTTGGATGCAGGTGTTGGGTAAGTGCTCAGGAGGAGATCCTGATGGATGTCGAGGAGCGTCTGTTGGAGTCGTACGATCTGCGACTGCAGCTGTACGTGCACTACCACTAAACATATATTAATCAGCCTCTCAAGCGTAATGTTGCATGTATTTGCACACTTACAGTCACCACGCGCAAAAGGTTCTCCAAGGCGTTGGTAGCCCCGTTCGTATTCGGCTCGAATATGAACCGAGGACTTGTAGATCGACTCCTCTTCGCTGTCTACATATTCATTCTTCCTCAGATTGGCAAGATTCCATCTGACTGACCGACGACGAGGGCGTTCCGTGTCAGAGCTTGACCCCCTGCGTCTTGCTTCCGGTCGGGTCGATCCCGAATCCTCTCCATCTTGGCTTTTGGAATCTGACTTGCGCTTGAGTGTGCGGTAGAGATCTGACGCAGAGCCAAATACGTTTGTTAGGGTTCGTACAAGAGAAGCCACGAGCACTACTTCTTGAAGCACTTCTTTCGCCTGCCAACGTTCAGTCGAGATTTCTCCATGTTCAGAGCTTTTGGTGTGAAGAGATGGGAGTGCTTACCGTTTCCACCGCAGCTTCGGTTTCTTCTTTCAATTTCATTATGAGAGAACGATATTGCTGTTAGTCGTGGAAAAATGTATGTTGGTGACGAGGGACGGTAGCATGCATGCAGAGAATACTTTGCCGTATGTAAATAACTCGGAGAATATTCGAGTCATTAAGCCATTCTACTGATAGACCGTGTGGAGATCACGCTCGCTTTGTTGCTCAGCTGCGAAGCGCATCTGTACTTACGAGTGATTCATGGTCTTACAGATGGAATAGCCACGCATGCGCCTCACTGTGGTGACCTTTCCTGAGTTGCATTCGAATGCGCCATCCTTCTTGGACCTAGGTAGCCTCGCTTCCAAAGAAGCTCCACTCATATGAAAGAATCTCAGTGATTTGCACACAAACGAGTTCTGCCTGTATGTGTTTGTATGAATTTTCAGAGTCGAGGGCGGGGCCATCGATGTAAAGTGAAGTATCATTAGAAGCGAACTTGAGAAGGTCTCAGTGCACGCCACGTGCCCAGATCGTGTGCGAAACCAGCATGCTTGATGTATGGGCACATGCTCAGTACTTCAGCTGCAAAGAGACGTCATGCTCGCAGCTGCAGCAAACTAATGCCAGGAGTTCTCTGGAGTCGCGCATCAAAATGGTATGAGACAAGACAGAAGGAAGCGTAGTCTGGTGCCCAGGTGTTAGTAGTAATGACCTTTCTCGGCCGGCCCCCACGCAAAGCGCCTCCCCCGAATGAAGTTAGTGGGTGGTGGTTATCGTCATGACCAACATCATCGCGGGGCTATCTTCCTCCTTTCCCAATGTACTTTTGCTAGATCTATCCCATTTAGTCGCATCACATTCGGCGCCTAGAGAGAAATTAAATGTGAAGAGCCCCGAAATTTTCAAGCTTCTCGTTGGTTTACAATGATGTGGGACCATGGGCCGGGCGCTTCGCGTTTCATCCTGGCTAACCGATTCGCTGACGTGACAACATGCTGTACTGAAGTCGACAGTAAGCGCGCTCCTATGAAGGACGGCTTTTTGCGCTGAGTTGTGGATTCGCTGTAGCTGCGCCTCATGGATGATGGCCAAAAGAGAAGTGTTCGCTCATCGCGAACTATCAGCCTCATCTGCAGCTCGTTGGGATCGTGTGCATTGCGTAACCTTACTATAACACCAGCTACAATGAGTCTGAGTAAGGTTTCGAGATGGAATCAATTCAGGCGACAGGTCCCGGGATCAACATCTAAAGCGACATCGCATGCGGCCTTACCCAAATCGGACTCATGCCAGAACACAATGGCGTCAGTGAGGAGCTGGCCAGAAGAAGCTCGAGGGGTGAAAGAACACACATGGCTATCGTATGTCTACGGTATCGGTGATGTGTTACTTATTCTCCTACCCATTTACTTCATCTGTAAGTCTACAACTCACTTGAGATTACAAATGCTAACTGACGTAGTGCTCGGTTTCGCTGCGGTAAGTCTGAACGGAAAGCCAACTAAAGACAATACTTTTGGACCCAAAGTAGAGTTTGCCATGGACCTTGTAAGGCACCTATCTGGGGGTTCTTATTCTCGACTAATCTGATAGGGTCCTACTATATTTCCCATTGTCTTCGCCGCTATTAGTGGACGGAGCATGAAAATGATAGCCCGGTACTTGGCGGAAAAGGGGGCGAAATTGAGTGTGAGTCAAGAGCCGAAAGTCTTGAACGATATTGACAACCACTTCAGACTTTAGAGCTCTTAATGGCTAGTCAATCCGTCTGGGGAACTTTCGAAAGTCAGCTTCTTATGCAACGTCTCACGATCGTGGGCGCCAACCTATTGTTTCTCTGGTCCCTTTCTCCACTTGGAGGTCAGGCTTCTCTTCGCTTGATGCAAAGAGGTCAACAGGCTAGTTCTACTCCAATGAGGCTTCGCTATCTCACCACAGGCCCAGCAGGGGCCATGTCCAGTCTTGCTACCGGCAGTACTCAGCGAGGAAAATATGCCGAGGCTGGTGCTTTGTATAACGCTGCACTCTTGGCCCCACAAGCTGTGAAGCTTGGTCCTCAGGATCCTTGGGGGAATGTCAAAATACCTAGCCTAGCTGCTCTCAACACTTCTTCAGCTGATCCCAACGGTTGGCTCGATATCCCATCTCGATTCTCGATTCCGGAGCAATACGCATCTTTAGTCGGCGTGCCAATAGCTGGAATACCACTGGATTCGGAGAACAATTTCACTATAGAGTACAACTATCTTTCAGTGGATTGTAAAGGTTTTGAGCAACAACCTTATCCGGGCTTGCATGGTACAGGCGATCCGACCGCAACCAATTATACGAAACTGGACGAAATGCTCCCCGGGCAGATATGGTATAATAAGTCTCTATATCATCTTCAACCGTTCGATCTTTTAGGTGGTAGAGCATCATTTTTCATTGACACTACTCAAGATCTAGCTCGCATACCAATCGGTAGCGCGAAGGGGATAAATCAGGATGTCTACCTAGGCCGCCTTGATGGCTTCATTGGACACTACAACCAATCTCGACTCAATGCAAGCGAAATAGAGACTCCTAGAGAAGTCCTTTTCGCTTCTGTATACGGTATTAGCAAAGATGGCCTAGACCAGGGTCTCAATATTGCCCGATGCTTACTATTTCAAAACCATGTTGAAGCCTCAATCCACTGCACTGGGAGTCAGTGTGCGACAAAAAAGCCGAGAAAATCTATTACTGATAAGCGGCCAAAAGCATTGACAGCTTTTGAACACATCTCGATTTTTGACGACTTCGCAAGGGAGTTTCCTACAGCTATAAAGTTCAGTGAAGGCTCCAGTCCTACCGAACGTTTCATCGCCAATACTTCCACGTTCCCTTTCGTACAAAAGGCGGGCCGGCTGTATGCGAATGAAGCCTACACAAATCTATCGACAGTTCCGCCGGAGGTTTTCTCACGGCGACTCAGCCTAGTCTTGAACACCTATTTTCAACTCAGTACACAGTCCTCAGGCTACTTCGGTGGCTTGAACAACAACCTGACAGTGTACGGCCCCGATACATTGCCAGCCACAGATGTCAACGTCTATCTGCCAGCCAATCTTTCTGCAACTAATCATACGTTCTTCGAATGGGTCGGCAAATACCAGCGGACTGTCATCGACTCTAATTCACCCTTCCTTGGCGCAACGACAACGGCAAGTACAACAGTCACCAGAGAGATTTTCGTTTGCAACTTCGCGTGGCTTGCTCTTCTCCTTACTTCGTCGTTCGCGATCTTCGTTACCGGCAGTGTCGCTATCTTGCTGAAGCGCAAGACTCTCGGCCCCGAGATGTTCGGCTTCGTGGCAAGCCTGACGTATGAGAACCCATGGGCAAAGATTCCCAAGGGTGGCACAATGTTGGATGCTATGGAGCGAGCCAGGCTGCTTAAAGACGTCGAGTTTCATGTGGGAGACGTTCGTGGAGAAGACAGCATTGGGCATATCGCCTTTGCAGCTGGTGTGCCACTGCGGAAACTGGAGCGAGGCCGTCTTTACTGCTAAGGAGTGCTATCACTTGTGAAGTGACTCAGCATGCAGTAAACTTTGCTTCTGCTTATCCACATCGAGCACCTTCTCCGTGCAACTATCGAAGCCTGCGTAGCACAACCGTGCGCATGGAGAGCCAAGACAAAATTCGCCATGAAAACGTACCACCAACATCGCTGCTAGAATCTCATTGGCAAGCTGGATGCCGTAGCTATGAAACATCTGTGCAGCTCACATCGATTCCAGTAACCTGATATCGACATATCTCCAGTTATGTGCTGCTGGCTAAGTTCCTCGGGATGCCTAACCGACGTTGATCAGTTGCAGCCAATCCCATTTCATGTCGACATGGAAATGTAACGGCCTTGTTGGATATCAAGCTTTTGAGCAGCCGCGGTGGCTGCAAAGAGTGGATCAGAAGTTCGAATGGTCGTAGAGAGAAGAAAGTTGCGAGGCTCACCAATGGGCCACTGGACACAAGGGTAGTCAAATCGGATCTGCAACGCCGCCTAAAACACAGGGGTCCCGATGTTGGCATGGCCGACTAAGCGACCTCACCCCAACCAATCACCACCTGTATGCGATTGCGAAACGAAACTTCTCCTTAGGCCAGCAGCAGAAGCGTGGCAATCTTCAACTCGACGGGAGCCTTTGTTATCTCACGAAGGCGTTGACGCATAACCTCCCTACATTTAGCGTGCGGCCCTACTTCGTTCCTTTGGCTGAGAGCTGTAGCGTACCTGGACCGCCAGTTTCATCGCATAGACGCTCACCATGCAATTCTCCACAGTATCGACATTCGTTGTTTGGCGATGTGCTGTGGCCTTCCAGTCTGGTCCCTTGGTTGGGAGATGATCAGTGGCTATGTGGTGGACTGCGAGGGGATGGTTCCGGCAGCATTGCTGATATAAAGGGCTGCTACCATGCCGCACACAGAGTCAGTATTACAACACACTCTCTACAACCAGAGCGCTCTTTGCAGTTGCATTTCTCACTTTCTACACTAGCTGGGCTAGGATTTGTTGTTTCTCTTCATTTCAACTACATTCTTTGACTGGCCAGTCTACAATTACAGTATCGTCATTCGAAAAGTCTCCCACTGTCTTTCTTCAAATCAAATCATCTCCTCGAGACATTTTACTATGTCTTTCAAGTCCACAATTATAGCTGCAGCTGCTCTTCTTGCATCTGTCAATGCCCACATAAAAATCACGCAGCCGGTGCCTTTCAGCGTCGCAACGCTGGATACAGCTCCAATCACTAAATCACAATACCCTTGCAAGAGCAACTTGGGCTTCACAGTCTCTACCATAAACTCCATGAAAGTCGGAGAACCACAGACTATTAAGTTTTCCGGGACAGCGGTCCACGGCGGTGGCTCTTGCCAACTTTCCGTGACTACTGATCCAGAACCAACTGAGAATTCGATCTTCAAGGTCATCAAGTCGATCGAAGGTGGCTGCCCAGGCGTGGACGGTACAACCAACGAATACGAGTTCACCCTTCCTGACAGCATCCCCAACGGAAAAGCTACTTTTTCATGGACCTGGCTACCCAAGCTGAGTGGTGGACCAGAGATGTACATGAATTGTGCGGCCATCGAGGTGACCGGTGGCGCCAGCGACGACTCTGCATTCAAACAGCTGCCGGATATGCTCAAGGCGAACCTCGATCAGACCTGCAAATCCGAGGCAAACTTCGCTGTGAGTTACCCCAGCCCTGGAACAGCTGTACAAAAGGGTTCAACAAACGATGCGAAGCCCCCTGTCGGCGAAGCCTGTGGCCTTTCATCGGGCACTGATCCCGCCGAGCCCTCTGGCTCTGCTGGAGTCGAGCCTCCCGCTGTACCTACATCACCACCATCTGGCCAAAATCCCCCCACAGATACACCCACCACACCTTCCCCCACCCAACCCAGCGGTGACTCCCCCCCTCCCAATACTCCCACCGCCACCCCCGTAGTCCCTAGCGCCTCTCCCATTGCCCCTCCCCTCGGCACAGGCACACTCACCACACTCGTTACCGTCACCGCAAAGCCTACACCGGCTCAACCCATAGGCACCGGCTCACCCACCCTCCCCACCACACCTTCCACACCCTCTTCCCCCTCCGAAGGTGGCAGCTCAGACACCTGCACCACCAACGGCGCCATCATATGCAACGGCACGACGAAATTCGGCCTCTGCAACGCTGGAAAAGTGGTCTGGCAGGATGTTGCTGCGGGCACGACATGTACCAACGGCGTCATTGCGAAGCGTGGATATAACGGTCGTATTGCCCGACCACGTTTGAGCAGCCCTGTGGACGTTTAGACGGGTTTCGGATTTGGATACCGTGTGTACACTTATTTTTAGGTGTGACACGTTTGCTTGAAGCATGAGGTCTGTGACTGAATGTGCTGTATATTCCTATAATTATATTTTTTTCCTATGTCGTTTTGGTATTGCTGGAGTTTTGGAGGTTGGAGCATGGTATACATGTGGGATATGGCGCATTGAAGAGCTTGGAACTTGAGGGGGAAAGGAATGTAGCAGCTACATTGGCAGTATGTCTGTTGAATTAGCTTGGGGTTGATTGTTGTTTCTCTCTAATGAGAGAAGAAGCGACCTGGTGGTATAGCTGGGTAAATCAGATAAATCAGATACACTACATCCATACATACATACATGTGTCAGGCGGCATGTAAAGCCCCTCCCCTCTGCTCGCAATTCATGCGTTGGAATTATTGAGCAGTTGTTGATGTGGCGAGTATGTGGTGCACAGAATACAAAGTACACGCCGTGATCGGACGTAAGGTATTGAGAACGCGGGAGGGGAAAATATGGCAGGGCGCGGAGGTGGGTGAGAGGTGTGAGATCCTGGGGGTTTTGCGGGTTTGCGTGTGGAGATGTGTATGATGTGGGGATGTTCTAGGTGGTTTGGTTGATGTGGAGTTGGGGGTTGTTGCTTTTCGTGTGTGTTGACATGGATTGAGAGGGGGATTCGGATGCTTGTTGGAAGGTTGTCGGTGTGATCATGTGCGTTATGTTTGCGGGAGAATTTGATGCGAGGGCTTTCCATCTTTGCAGTGTGTCGGTATGTGGTTGTTGGCCAGGGTGGGCGCGTGAATTGGACATGGGCATCCTACGATACCGTATTTCCTTTGAGCGGATATAGAGTATGATGCGTTGCCCCTCGCACACGCTGGAATTTTCTTTTTGAAATATTCTCGTCTGCTTTCGGAAAAGAGGTTCAGTTTCCATGAGCTGGGAGTTCGACGGGTTTTGGTTGACTGGCTGCTAATTCGCTGGCGGCAATGTCTCTGATCGAGATGTTAACAAGCGTTTAATACAGATTGCTAGGAAAGAACTGCTCACCCTTGTACTTCTGTATCTGTATAGTGTGCATACTTGGTCTGCGGCTCATCGTGCTCGTGAGTTGCTTCCTGGGGACCCTCAGACATTACAGAGGCATAGCGCTTCTTGCGCCTCCATAGGTAAAAAGATCCAAACATGAGAGCGGCCAATACTGGTATGCCCACTCCTAGTCCCGCACCCAGCGCTATAGTGTTGATAGGTTTTGATGCGGAATCAGCTGTTGTGATGGCTGTGGATGTTGGTGTTGCGGATCCTGAATTTACGAGCGTGTTCGGTAGAGACGTTTCTGTGATGGCAGATGCGCTGCTTATTGCAACGGTTGCAGAAGATGAAGCTTGAGATGTTGTTGATACGTGTGTTTGGGTGAATGATTCGCCGATGATTGTCAGTGTGTAGACATCGGATGGTGCAGCACTGAAGGAAAAGACCTCAAAGGGTGAGGCGCATTCGCAGTCATCGTAGCAGCAGTAAGAGTCGATGTTTGTGATATTGCAACTATACACTGGGACGCCGTTGTTTTTGATGTCTAGCCAGCGGTCAGTAGGGAGTCGCACTTCCTTTGCTGTCATCCAGTACCCAAGCACTGTCGTGGACAGTTCCCGCTCTTCCAAGCTTCATCTGTACACGTCCCTCGATGGAGTCTCGCTTTTTCTGGATCATGAGGATCTGATACGCAAAGGCCATTGGAGAGACAGGCCTGGTTGTCGTAACAACAGGCTGATTCTATTGCATTAGGATTACAAGCTGTGTCGGAATCAACGATGGCGCCATTAGGGAAGTAGCACGTCGCAATGACAGGAGACAGAAATGCAAGGATCGCTACAAGATTCAACATCGCGTACGAAGAAAGGAAATTAGCAAAAGAAGGATGCCAGATGCGAGATGGTGGGGGCCAAGGCAATTGAACAGGTTGAGGGAATGCGAATGACGGGCTAGGACGACTTTAAGTGTAGGAGTAGGATTGCCAGGATATCTGCAAACCATTCCAGATTGATTATAGGGCATTCTACTGGGACCATAATTAGAGAAACTGTTGATTGTGATTTGTTTTCAGGCCCCCCAGTATCCACACAGTCGATCATTGAATCGAATAATTCAGGATTGGTTTGGCAGCTCCAGTATCGTGAGCATATTTAAAAAAAAAGGTATTTGCATTGAGCAGTATGTCTGAAAGTAGTCGCCGACCTAGGGGAGTTTGTGAAGCCATGTTCACCGCGCAAATGGCATATGTGGCGGGCTTTTGTGGGGGGTGTTGGCACAGTACAATTGGAGACTCTCGAGAGCTGTACTAGGTAACTACTTTGTTCGAAGAGGGCCAAGCTTTCACGGCGACAGGGACAGGGATCATGACTAGCGTGACGCGTTGTTGGAAGCTACCCGTCGCGTAACTAACGGCAAGGCCTGCGGGGAAAGAAGTTCTGGCTACGTGCCTTTGGATACCTATTCTCCATTCAAGCAGTACTGTTGTACACTTGTTGTCGTCTTTCACGTACTGTTCACGTCTAGATTGTTCGCTGCCGTGCCCCTCGCATGGTATTGTCCCAGCCCGTGCTGAAATGCGCAAGGCAGCCGTCTAGGGCTTGCCAGCGTTGGGGGACCCACCGATATGAGAGTGAAGGTGAATCGCAGTCTGTGTTTCTCCTTCACTTCACTTCTTTACAAACGATAGCCTGCATCAGTCTACTTGCCCTGGAAAGCACAGCTTGATCTCGAAGTTGCGTATCCTCGCTGATAGCCTCGCCACTTCCTTCCTCACCAACACTGCAACCATCAATCTCATACTTTTCACACCTATTCTTCAACCGCGCAACCAAAGATTCCCACCAAACTCGTAACAGCTCTGGAGTCCTTGGTCGACATGGTGAAGAAGAGGACCTACTCCAAGTATGGCAACAGTCAACGGTCGACACCATACGATCCTAATTGGGTCAACGACCACGATAATCCCAAGCGGGCCAAAGTTGAGGCCTCGGAAGAAATGCGCTTACCTAAAGCTATCAATGAGATGAAGTCATCTTTATTGAAGAAAGGCTCAAAATTTGGTGGCCCAACATCGCTGCCCAACGACCCAATGGATGTGGAAGAAGAAACCGTGGTCTCGAAGAAGACATCCGTCTTTGATAAAGTCCTTAACAGCGGCCGTCATCAACTCGCCAGGAAAGGTCAGGTCGAGTCTCAGAGCAGCCGCAGGGATTCGCCAAAGAGAACCCCCACACAACAAAAGTCCAATGAGTTGCGGACATACCAACTGCCAACGCCGCCTGCAGAAATTCAAAAACTACAAGCTCAGCAAGTGGCACGGGAACCACAGACCCTGTCTCAGGTTGCTCAAAATACTGACATGGTCATGCCAAAGCAGCCTTATGTCCCAAAGATCTACAAGGCAGAGGAGACCTCGGCCCCACGTACAACCGTTTTAGGAGATCGACTATCCAGGTCATCTAAAGAGTCGGCGCTGTGGAACACAAACCAGACCAACTCACCCTTGCTACAACTTCCAGAAGACATTCGCACCAAGATATTCGAGTATGTTCTCGGTGGCAAGACCATCAAAATCGACTACGAAACCTACCGGACTCGACGCACGCAGGGCCAGCCAAAGGCCAGCGTGCCCATTTTCAAGTACGACTGCACCATCTATAACCGACGCACAAACCCTTTTAAACTACAGCCTTCACCTCTGGACACAGTCACCACGCGCTACTCACCCCTCAACAACATCTGCCGACAGTTGTATGAGGAGACTGCGACTCTTCCTTACAAGCTCAATGTGATTGCTTTCGCCTCGGCGAGTGTCATGTTCAACTTCCTGTACCAGGAGCGGCGTCTTTCACGAAAGCAGCGCGATGCCATCACACACCTTGTTCTGCCGGATGGTCTGCTGCAGCAAAACATGCTGAATGATCTTCGTGGTCTGCAGAAGTTCGCGCTGGGGCGTACGGTTCGTGAGAATGCTAAGGGCTGGTATACGATCCTTCGGGAGGAGGGACACGCACCCAAGCTGGTACTGTCGAGCTCTATGCGTTGGTGAATGTTGACACTGAGCTCACCAAGAGCTTCGGTTAGCTCGCATGGAACACGATGGGATGTTGGGTTCAGCATAGCGCAATGGCGTTTGGGAATCTGGAGAGGCTATCATTGGAGTTGAAGGCGTCGGGAGGCTAATGACTATTATATCATGCCCATTATGCAACAAGGGTGCCATAGCCTGGTTTTCTAGTTCCTATTTTCCGTCTCATATGGAGCTATTGTTACGCATAGCCATCGAGCACACGATAGCGTTTCTGATGCAGTGTTGCATTTCTAGAAATCAAGATCATCCACATGATTCGTGTCTAGCCTGTGCATTATTGTGTCCACATCCTCTATTACAAATACATGCTCTCCACCTCACCGGATTTTCACGCTCCCAAGGATGGAATATAATTCGACAACACATATCCTGAAAACACGTACCATGGTACACCTCAGCCAACGACCCCAACACCCCAACCAAGCCCCGAATTTCCTTCCCAAGATGCCTCAAGACCCATCACATGGTTTATATATAACCCATCCACCCATCCTGCCCTCCCACATCTCCCAATCCACAGCCAATATCTCAACCACCCTCCCACCCTACCATTTCCGAAGGAAAGAAACAACCATCAGCATGTCAACCCTCAGCCACTTCGTCTCTTCTCTCTTGCTTGACATCGCAACCTACATCGTCGTCGTCATATTCGCCGTCGGCCCACTGCTCATCTACCAGGAGACGAATATCTGGTGTGTCATCATGAGTGGATGGGCTGCCGTGTTTGGTGTGTGGGCGTGTGTGTGCGAGTAAGGTGGTGAGTGATATTTGCTTCATGTATTGTGGAGGTGATGCGAGGGTGAAGTTAATACGTGCTTGATTGCGGTGGCTGTTGTTTAGTGCTGTGGTTCTGTTACATCTACCGAGGGCGCTGGGATTATTTTTTCCGGTGTCGTCGGCTTTCTCGTACGATGAAGAGACACACGACAATTGTTCTTCGATTTGAACACGCCGTCTTATCCTACCCTCGACTAAACGCCGTTGAACCCCGAAAATATTCACCATGGTGTCGCAGAACAAAGTCGAAAGACACAGGCCAGGCAGGACTGGTTCATCCACCTTACCGGTATCGATAACATCCCGTCCCAGCCCTCGCCACGCCCGCATCCCTGCATCGAATTTCCCCCGGCAAATCAGGCAAAGTCCAAGTCCAAATCGACACACTCGCGCCGCCCCCCCAGAAAACCGCCTCGACGCGCTCCAAACCAAGTCTTCCACGCCATTGCGAGATTTGCGCGCCCTCGATCTTCTCCCCGCGACACAGCCCACCACCCAATTGACGAGGACTCCGCCGCGCAATGCCATCCACCACGCCCGAACCGACCCCGAAGAAGCGCGGTCGGCCTAGGAAAGTTGTTGCCGAGGATGCGGGGCCTGGTGAGGCTGGGATAAAGGGAAAGGGGAAGGCGGGGATGGAGAAAGGGGGAAAGGAGAAGAAGGCGACGACGACGAAGCTTGCGGCGACCAAGACCGCAGCCGCTGCCACGCCTCCTACTGCTCCCTCCACGCCCACGGCGTCGACGAAGAAAACCAAAGCGCCAACAACACAAAGCACAACCAAGCCCGGACCAAGGACGAGTACAATCGCAGACGCAGTAAGCGCAAAAGCCAGATTCAACCCACAATCCACCACAAACACACCACAAACACAAACACAAACACAAACCACACCCACCGCCCGGCCCTCCCCCCCGAAAAACCCCCTCCACACAACCATCCCCCTCCCCCCAACCCCCCGTCCCGCCCCCTCCCCAACCCCCCACCCAAACCCCCCTCCCGCCTGCCCCCCAGACCCACCCTCAACCTTCCGCCCCCCACCC
The DNA here is from genome assembly GCF_022343315.1 of Plenodomus lingam. Taxonomy (NCBI): domain Eukaryota; kingdom Fungi; phylum Ascomycota; class Dothideomycetes; order Pleosporales; family Leptosphaeriaceae; genus Plenodomus; species Plenodomus lingam. The sequence continues at coordinate 1,362,347 of NW_027093966.1, read as the reverse complement.
CCCCGCCCCCTCGAACCAGGCTTCAACGCGCCACTGCCCGCAAAATACAAGCCCAAAGCGCGGCGACTGACTGCCATCATCGTGGGCATACCGTTTGTGATTGTGTTGGGGTGGGAGAGTTATGAGCGGGTTTTTTGTGGCAAGGTGAGGCGGAGGATTGGGGAGGAGGGGGGGGATCGGCGGGGTTTTTGGAATTTGACGGGGGTTGGGGAGGGGAGAGGGGGGGAGGGAGCTTAGGGGGGGTGGAGTGGTTTTTGTGTTGGCGGTTGAGGGGGAGTAATGTGTTCATGTGATCATGTCATGGAGCGGATATGAAGTGAATGAAGAGGATCATGTATGAATACCCAAGACTATAGGGAGGGGGAGATAATCTACAATCTACACTTGCCAATATCAATACCAATACATCTCCAAGTCTATAATCAGCAAAACCCCAACCCCCAATCCAGCACACTTCCTCCCTCTACAAAAAGAAACCCAACCCCAACCCCGCCATCTCTTCCCCCCCACGACTACTCCCCTTGTCCGGACTCGTCGGACTCGCCAGCCTGCTCGCGCCCTTGACCCTGGGCAAACGAATCTGCGGCACCGGCCTCGCATCGCGATCCGACGACGAAGAAGGCGCGCTTCCCTCGTTTGGATCCGGAGCCACGGGGCCCGGGGGATGGAAGCGGCTCTTGTATCGGCGCTCTGGGGAACTGGGCAGTGTGGGCATGGCGGAAGCGGGTGCGGGTGGGGGAATCGCTGTCGATGTCGTTGTGGCGGGTGTTTCAGCGGTGGCGGGCGTCATGGCGAGGTTAGCGAGGAGGAAGGCGCGGCGTTCGCGGGTCGAGGCTGTGGAGACTGTTTGGTCTGTGGTCTTGGGGGATACGAGGGGTGAGGGTGCGGATGTGATTGTGGACAGTCGGTTGGTGGTGGTGATAGGTGAGGAAGGCTCGGAGTCGTCGTCTGGGCCCGACGAGGACGAGGCAAAGTAGTCGTGGTCGGAGATGGCTGCGCTTGCTGCACTGTCGTCGTCGCGCAGCAGGTGCGAAAAGGATGTCCGCCGGGGCTGGGCTGGGCTATCGACGTCTTCATCTGGCCCACATGAGAATTGGACTGCACGTCTGCGAGACATCGACGGGCTGGTAGGCGCGGTTTTACTGAGAACGGGACTGGACGGGGTAGTGATGGGGTCGCATAACGACATCTCATGAAGCGACTTGGACCGGTTGTGGCCGGAGAGCTCGCCTGCGGACTGTAGTCTCCTGATAGGATGAGAATCTCCAAAAGTGGCCCACTCTGTCGCTTCCAAATGTGCTCTCTGGATGGCTTGCTCGATTGCGACATGGTTCTGTATCCGGGAGAGCTTAGGCCATGTAGCCCGTTGTCCGGTGACCATGCAGCCGAGCATGTATTCCTGCGTCGGGTTGCTGAGCACTCTGGGGAAATCAGCGTAGGCAATCTTAGGAAAGATGTTGACGTCGCCAGAGTACTGTTGGTTGAGGATGGAGCTGATCTTGGTAGTCCAGTGCGGCAGGATGCCTCGTTCGGCTGATTGCTGGAGGCGATATACAATCTCTTCTTTTGCAAGAATAGCTGCATCTGCCGCAAACGCCGATCCAATCGCCCAGTGGCCGTCGACTTGATCCGCCACCATTTGTTCCTCCTTGTCCAGAAATGGGACGACATGAGGGTTGACCTGGGAGACGATGAAGTGATTCACGTTGAACATTTCGGCCAAGCGAACCATGGGTAGGTCATTGTCGACAGAGCCGTCAATCCAAGTGGTTTCGGGAATATCCCAAGGTACATTTTGTCCGGTTCGTGGGTCCTTGGCTTCAAGAGTCGACTCGGTGTATACCAGTGGAACCGAGCATGAGGTGCATCTGGACTCTGTTAGCGTTTGGTTCCCCATCACAATACAATAAACCGGAATCGGCAGACGTACACGGCTGACCAGATGAGAACATTGGGTGCCGTCAAAAAGTTCAACAGCCGAGGTAGCCCATGAACGGATGAAGAAGACACGGGGATGTTCAAGATCCGCCGGGTACGGTTATAGGCTTCTTGAAAAGTGATTTCGCCCAAGAGCTCTCTCATGACTTCCTTGAGGTATACAATGTTGAAGAGCGCCCGGTCCTTTAGCAGACGGGTCAACAGGCCAACGAGGCTCTCGGATTCGCCAAAGACGTTCAAATTCCCGTAACAGAACTCTTCTAGGACCTGGGGTATCTCCGCGTCCGTCTTGACGCACAAGACGGCACCCACTATACTTCCGGCCGAGGCACCGGAAACTATACGTGGTAGTAGGCGGGCCTCCCATAAGGCCTTGATGACACCAATGTGGTTCATGCCAAAAGTGCCACCTCCTGATAACAATAAGGCGGTGCGTCCAAAGGCCTGGCGCGTGTCGTTCAATTGTCGTAAGAGCTCGACAGGATGGATGGGACACTCTGCTCCCTGCCGTTTGGCAACGTCTATCAAGACTGCAATGGTCTGTTGGACGGAATCAATATATCTCTCAATCAGCCTTTTGGTGCCAATGTGCGAATGCTTGTACAGCCGCAATTGGCCCATGTGGCCCAGTCCACGCGTGAGCGAAGTCCGAACGAGAAACAGTAACCGCTCGACGTCGCAGCTCACACGGGCTTCTTCCAGCCCCTTGACCTGGGCGGCGACGAGCGCATAGTCATATTCATGGGACTCTTCTGCCTCTTTCCAGGCCTCATTCCCTTCGAGCAGGTCGAGCTCTGTTGCGACTGCCTTCCAATCGGCGAACGTTGTGGCCTACAGGGGCTGTTAGCATGTGAAAATGAAGACGGTCCCTCTGGCAGACGCACGTTTTCGAGGCGCAAGTACAAGGCCTGCCTATGTGCGGCTGCTGCTTCTGCTGCTGCAATAGTGGGATCGTTGTAGTGTTTGATTGCGCTGGCCAGAGTTCCCAAGGGATGTCGAATGAGGCCGACAAGAGGCGAAAGGATTGGTTGGCTCTTCTTCCTTCGGATCAGCCTCCCGCCCTCGTCGGTAGCCTGTCTTCCATTGTGAAAGCGAGAGCTGGCTGGGCCGAGATTCAAAGACATGGAGGGTGAGTGCAGGCCATGCACAAGTGTTGTGCGGTTCGGATGAATGGGTTGGTAGAGCGAGGGACAAGGAGTGTTTCGTGGGCCAGCGTTGATGATGTGTTCGGTGGTGTCGATATGGTGTATGCTTAGGTGGAGGAGTAGAGTGGAGTAGGTAGAGTAGAGACAGGATGCCTGTAAAGTAGAGTACAGAGTACAAGTGAAATAATCAACAGATACCTAGGCAACAAAACACCTAGTCCCTACCATCCCAGCACGCTTCCCCAAAAAAAACCCGCGGTGTGAATATACGGTAGCAGGGTCGCGAAGATACGTCAACAGTCAATCACAAGCAGTCACGCGTCTCAACCCTGGCGGGCACACACGGCGGAAAGCCGCGGCGCGGAGGCGATCCGAATCTTTCTTGTGGGCGCCGAATAAAATCCTCGAGGCTGCTGACGAGACATGGCATGGACACGGGCAGACCACGGCTTCAAAGATGTCGCTGGTACTCTAGATGCCTCTGGGATTGTCCGCCGATGGGGGCAGGGATGGGGTGGATGGGGTGGATGTGGGTGGATGGGTGAGGTGTGGGGGGAGAGAGGGTCATAGTCATGCAAGCCTAGTACTAGTTATGCCGGCTAGTTTGAGGATCACGTTACTTGTCTTGTGCCATCCAAATAGCCAGGATGTAGCAGTGGCAAATCACATGATACTCAAACTACCCGACCGCATGAGCATTATTGGGCGCAAAACACAAAGCCGGCGCCAAAGAAGGGGCTGGATCGGGAACACAGGTCCCCAAGTCAACACCCTCCGAGGCGCATAGGTAAGCTGGTAGCCTACTGCAATCTCGTCGCAACCAAACACCTCCATCCCATCAAGACTCGCACCTTTTTTGTTCTGTTCTGTTTTGTTTTGTTTTGTTTTGTTTTGTTTTTTGCCTGTGGGCACACCAGCATCATCATCTCATCATCAGCTTCTGAAAGCCAAAGTGACAGATTCCATTGCCATCGTTCATAGCCGCCAAGCATCGTCATTTCGCACCGTCACATGCAAATCGCCAAAAGTGACCAGCAGTCGCAGTCACACCGACCCCGTCAGCCACGAACAAGTCCCATAAGTCGCTGCACCACAAACTCAAAAACCCAAGTCAGCTGCAGAAATCCCCCAGTCCTTTTTGCCCACTGTCTCGGGTAACCAGATCTCGATCCACCCTCCCTCCCGCCCCCTTTACACTTTCAACCCGCATCCATCTCCAGTCCTGTTCGCATGCTGACGTGCCCTACACGGCAAGTGTCAGTTTGAAGATGGATCTGAATCATGGGCTTGGGGCTTGCTGAGAAAGCGAGGTACTTTATCTATTATGCATTGGGTGTAAGATGATGGGACGTTTGAAGCACTCATCTTCACATGTCAGTGTACCTGCGGTAGCCAGACAGGTTTCACCCGAGAGAGTGCGCGAGGATGCGAGGATGATCTACCTGGCTACATATCGTACAAAACTACCATTGGTCTGATGGACACAAACACGGCTCTCGATCTCTTCAAAAAGAGAATGAAATATATTAAAAAAAACCCCAAACCAACAAAAAAAGTTCATGAATCTGACCAACATCAAACATCAACAGGACAACAGGCCCCTCTTGAAAAGAAACTCCATCTTGTTTTTTCCCTTACTTGGGCGCCCCCTCCTCCCTCTTGACCCGAAAGTAGGCCAACTTTGCAAACCGGCCGAGGCCAGCCCAAAAGATGCGGCCCGCAGGATGCTCCATGATTCTCTCGAGCAGCTTCACCACCGCAAGC